>NC_138292.1:1875000-2132500 GCF_965601325.2 Salmo salar
GGACTGGAACAATACAACACAGTATAACCTAACAGTCAGGTTCAGGACTGGAACAATACAACACAGTATAACCTAACAGTCAGGTTCAGGACTGGAACAATACAACACAGTATAACCTAACAGTTAGGTTCAGGACTGGAACAATACAACACAGTATAACCTAACAGTCAGGTTCAGGACTGGAACAATACAACACAGTATAACCTAACAGTCAGGTTCAGGACTGGAACAATACAACACAGTATAACCTAACAGTCAGGTTCAGGACTGGAACAATACAACACAGTATAACCTAACAGTCAGGTTCAGGACTGGAACAATACAACACAGTATAACCTAACAGTCAGGTTCAGGACTGGAACAATACAACACAGTGTAACCTAACAGTCAGGTTCAGGACTGGAACAATACAACACAGTATAACCTAACAGTCAAGTTCAGGACTGGAACAATACAACACAGTATAACCTAACAGTCAGGTTCAGGACTGGAACAATACAACACAGTGTAACCTAACAGTCAGGTTCAGGACTGGAACAATACAACACAGTATAACCTAACAGTCAGGTTCAGGACTGGAACAATACAACACAGTATAACCTAACAGTCAGGTTCAGGACTGGAACAATACAACACAGTATAACCTAACAGTCAGGTTCAGGACTGGAACAATACAACACAGTGTAACCTAACAGTCAGGTTCAGGACTGGTCTAGCTATTCACTGGAACAATACAACACAGTGTAACCTAACAGTCAGGTTCAGGACTGGAACAATACAACACAGTATAACCTAACAGTCAGGTTCAGGACTGGTCTAACTATTCACTGGAACAATACAACACAGTATAACCTAACAGTCAGGTTCAGGACTGGAACAATACAACACAGTATAACCTAACAGTCAGGTTCAGGACTGGTCTAACTATTCACTGGAACAATACAACACAGTATAACCTAACAGTCAGGTTCAGGACTGGAACAATACAACACAGTATAACCTAACAGTTAGGTTCAGGACTGGTCTAACTATTCACTGGAACAATACAACACAGTGTAACCTAACAGTCAGGTTCAGGACTGGAACAATACAACACAGTATAACCTAACAGTCAGGTTCAGGACTGGTCTAGCTATTCACTGGAACAATACAACACAGTGTAACCTAACAGTCAGGTTCAGGACTGGAACAATACAACACAGTATAACCTAACAGTCAGGTTCAGGACTGGTCTAACTATTCACTGGAACAATACAACACAGTATAACCTAACAGTCAGGTTCAGGACTGGTCTAACTATTCACTGGAACAATACAACACAGTATAACCTAACAGTCAGGTTCAGGACTGGAACAATACAACACAGTGTAACCTAACAGTCAGGTTCAGGACTGGAACAATACAACACAGTGTAACCTAACAGTCAGGTTCAGGACTGGAACAATACAACACAGTGTAACCTAACAGTCAGGTTCAGGACTGGAACAATACAACACAGTATAACCTAACAGTCAGGTTCAGGACTGGTCTAACTATTCACTGGAACAATACAACACAGTATAACCTAACAGTCAGGTTCAGGACTGGAACAATACAACACAGTATAACCTAACAGTCAGGTTCAGGACTGGTCTAGCTATTCACTGGAACAATACAACACAGTGTAACCTAACAGTCAGGTTCAGGACTGGAACAATACAACACAGTATAACCTAACAGTCAGGTTCAGGACTGGTCTAACTATTCACTGGAACAATACAACACAGTATAACCTAACAGTCAGGTTCAGGACTGGAACAATACAACACAGTATAACCTAACAGTCAGGTTCAGGACTGGTCTAACTATTCACTGGAACAATACAACACAGTATAACCTAACAGTCAGGTTCAGGACTGGAACAATACAACACAGTATAACCTAACAGTTAGGTTCAGGACTGGTCTAACTATTCACTGGAACAATACAACACAGTGTAACCTAACAGTCAGGTTCAGGACTGGAACAATACAACACAGTGTAACCTAACAGTTAGGTTCAGGACTGGTCTAACTATTCACTGGAACAATACAACACAGTATAACCTAACAGTCAGGTTCAGGACTGGTCTAGCTATTCACTGGAACAATACAACACAGTGTAACCTAACAGTCAGGTTCAGGACTGGAACAATACAACACAGTATAACCTAACAGTCAGGTTCAGGACTGGTCTAACTATTCACTGGAACAATACAACACAGTATAACCTAACAGTCAGGTTCAGGACTGGTCTAACTATTCACTGGAACAATACAACACAGTATAACCTAACAGTCAGGTTCAGGACTGGAACAATACAACACAGTGTAACCTAACAGTCAGGTTCAGGACTGGAACAATACAACACAGTGTAACCTAACAGTCAGGTTCAGGACTGGAACAATACAACACAGTGTAACCTAACAATCAGGTTCAGGACTGGAAAAATACAACACAGTGTAACCTAACAGTCAGGTTCAGGACTGGTCTAGCTATTCACTGGAACAATACAACACAGTATAACCTAACAGTCAGGTTCAGGACTGGAACAATACAACACAGTGTAACCTAACAGTCAGGTTCAGGACTGGTCTAGCTATTCACTGGAACAATACAACACAGTATAACCTAACAGTCAGGTTCAGGACTGGTCTAACTATTCACTGGAACAATACAACACAGTGTAACCTAACAGTCAAGTTCAGGACTGGAACAATACAACACAGTGTAACCTAACAGTCAGGTTCAGGACTGGAACAATACAACACAGTGTAACCTAACAGTCAGGTTCAGGACTGGAACAATACAACACAGTATAACCTAACAGTCAGGTTCAGGACTGGAACAATACAACACAGTATAACCTAACAGTCAGGTTCAGGACTGGAACAATACAACACAGTATAACCTAACAGTCAGGTTCAGGACTGGAACAATACAACACAGTATAACCTAACAGTCAGGTTCAGGACTGGAACAATACAACACAGTATAACCTAACAGTCAGGTTCAGGACTGGAACAATACAACACAGTATAACCTAACAGTCAGGTTCAGGACTGGAACAATACAACACAGTATAACCTAACAGTCAGGTTCAGGACTGGTCTAGCTATTCACTGGAACAATACAACACAGTATAACCTAACAGTCAGGTTCAGGACTGGAACAATACAACACAGTATAACCTAACAGTCAGGTTCAGGACTGGAACAATACAACACAGTATAACCTAACAGTCAGGTTCAGGACTGGAACAATACAACACAGTGTAACCTAACAGTCAGGTTCAGGACTGGAACAATACAACACAGTATAACCTAACAGTCAGGTTCAGGACTGGAACAATACAACACAGTGTAACCTAACAGTCAGGTTCAGGACTGGAACAATACAACACAGTATAACCTAACAGTCAGGTTCAGGACTGGAACAATACAACACAGTGTAACCTAACAGTCAGGTTCAGGACTGGAACAATACAACACAGTATAACCTAACAGTCAGGTTCAGGACTGGTCTAGCTATTCACTGGAACAATACAACACAGTGTAACCTAACAGTCAGGTTCAGGACTGGAACAATACAACACAGTGTAACCTAACAGTCAGGTTCAGGACTGGTCTAGCTGTTCACTGGTTTCCTCCCCCACTGAGTTGATTTGCTGATAAAGTCTGACATAAATTGTTATTAGTTCATTTTCATGTCAGAGATGATATGTGATTTTTCTCCAAATCGTATTTGTCTGGTCGATCCATGACACAACCCAATAAGTACTAGAGACTCTGTAGGAAACTGGGAATAAATCTCAATACTGACTCATGGCTTCCTTTCCTTGTGTCTGACACATGAAACTGGGAATAAATCTCAATACTGACTCATGGCTTCCTTTCCTTGTCTCTGACACATGAAACTGGGAATAAATCTCAATACTGACTCATGGCTTCCTTTCCTTGTGTCTGACACATGAAACTGGGAGTAAATCTCAATACTGACTCATGGCTTCCTTTCCTTGTGTCTGACACATGAAACTGGGAGTAAATCTCAATACTGACTCATGGCTTCCTTTCCTTGTGTCTGACACATGAAACTGGGAGTAAATCTCAATACTGACTCATGGCTTCCTTTCCTTGTGTCTGACACATGAAACTGGGAGTAAATCTCAATACTGACTCATGGCTTCCTTTCCTTGTGTCTGACACATGAAACTGGGAGTAAATCTCAATACTGACTCATGGCTTCCTTTCCTTGTGTCTGACACATGAAACTGGGAGTAAATCTCAATACTGACTCATGGCTTCCTTTCCTTGTGTCTGACACATGAAACTGGGAGTAAATCTCAATACTGACTCATGGCTTCCTTTCCTTGTGTCTGACACATGAAACTATAAGTAAGTCTCCTTTTCACCAGAGATAACAGAGGAAGGGAAGCCACTCTACACTATTGAGATGCCCCCAGTCTTTGATTAGATGAATCTATAAGCACCAGTGTGTGTGTGTGTATGTATGTGTGTGTGTGTGTGTGTGTGTGTGTGTGTGTGTGTGTGTGTGTGTGTGTGTGTGTGTGTGTGTGTGTGTGTGTGTGTGTATATATTCTTCATCGATTCCTTACTTAGATTGACGTGTATTTTGGGTATATATGTTGTGAAACTGTTCGATATTAATTGTTAGATATTACTGCACTGTCGGAGCTAGAAGCACAAGCATTTAGCTACACCCCCAATAACATCTGCTAACCACGTGTATGTGACCAACACATTATATTATAGTTGTGTTTCCCTGTATGTGTCTCCTCCTCTCGCGATGTTCCCTGCTCTCACCAGTGTTCTACCGTCGTCTCCGGGGGTGAGGCTGATCTCATCAGGGGAGGTGATGGAGGAGCGGGTGGTCCTGGGGGTACGAGGGGAGGGCAGGGTGTCCCAGGCGTTGTACCCACTAGGAGGAGCACTGGGCATGTGGACCCCAGACCGCTGGCAGCATTCCTGAGCGTTAGACATCCAGGCCTCCAGCAGGTTCTCTCTGTCCCAGTCTACAGCAGGAGAGATAGAAAACACTAGTTAGGTAATACCCTTTACAGTCTGAAGGCTGTACTCTCCACTACATCCTCCAGCAGGTTCTCTCTGTCCCAGTCTACAGCAGGAGAGACAGAAAACACTAGTTAGGTTATACCCTTTACAGTCTGAAGGCTGTACTCTCCACTACATCCTCCAGCAGGTTCTCTCTGTCCCAGTCTACAGCAGGAGAGATAGAAAACACTAGTTAGGTAATACCCTTTACAGTCTGAAGGCTGTACTCTCCACTACATCCTCCAGCAGGTTCTCTCTGTCCCAGTCTACAGCAGGAGAGATAGAAAACACTAGTTAGGTAATACCCTTTACAGTCTGAAGGCTGTACTCTCCACTACATCCTCCAGCAGGTTCTCTCTGTCCCAGTCTACAGCAGGAGAGATAGAAAACACTAGTTAGGTAATACCCTTTACAGTCTGAAGGCTGTACTCTCCACTACATCCTCCAGCAGGTTCTCTCTGTCCCAGTCTACAGCAGGAGAGATAGAAAACACTAGTTAGGTAATACCCTTTACAGTCTGAAGGCTGTACTCTCCACTACATCCTCCAGCAGGTTCTAGATCCCAGTCTGTGGCACAGCAGAGAGAGACAATCTGGTCAGCACCTGCAAATTAGTGCAAAGCAATCATTTACGCCAGTCTTTTGTCTGCACAGGAAGAAAAAGGTACCGAGTCAATGTGTGGGGGTACAGGTTAGTCGAGGTAATTTGTAAAATGACCAGCCATTGATAATAAACAGCGAGTAGCAGCAGTGTAATAACAAAAGGGGTTTGTGTGTGTGTGTGTGTGTGTGTGTGTGTGTGTGTGTGTGTGTGTGTGTGTGTGTGTGTGTGTGTGTGTGTGTGTGTGTGTGTGTGTGTGTGTGTGTGTGTGTAGTCCATACCATGCGCTCTGAGCAGAGCCTCAGCAGTAAAGAGGGGGGTCTGCAGCATGTCTGCCGTCTCCACTATCAGCATGTCCTTCAGACGACGCAGCTCCTGAGGCCTCAGACCCTCGTATAGCTGGAGGGAGAGAGAGAACGAGAGACAGAGAGAGAGACAGAGAGACAGAGAGCGACACCCAGACAGAGACAGAGAGACGAGAGAGACAGAGAGACACAGAGAGGGGAGAGAGAGAGAGAGACAGATACAGAGACAGAGAGCGACAGAGAGAGAGAGAGAGAGAGAGAGAGAGAGACGAGAAAAACAGAGAGCAGGACAGTCACATGCATGGGACTCCAACACTAATAATGTTTCTGTAGTTTGGCCATTAGCCCTGCAGCTGACAGTTCTGCCTGGCTGTTCAAGTGGTCAGCTCATTTCCTACAACAACATTGGACTGCTGTGAAAGACAGTCCCCTGTATTGAAAAATACCTTCTGCTAAGTTGCACTGAAGATGACCTTGGTTGGGTCTGACATCCTCTGAAGGTAAAGTGGTATCTCTCTGTGGTCCAGAGCAGTGTACTCTGCCTCTACGCCATCTGGGGCCAGACTGAAGACATGGTGAGATAACTACAGTATCTCTCTACAGTAGAGATATCTAGTATCTAGCCTACCTCTCTGTGGTCCAGAGCAGTGTACTCTGTCTCTACGCCCTCTGGGGCCAGACTGAAGACATGGTGAGATAACTACAGTATCTCTCTACAGTAGAGATATCTAGTATCTAGCCTACCTCTCTGTGGTCCAGAGCAGTGTACTCTGTCTCTACGCCATCTGGGGCCAGACTGAAGACATGGTGAGATAACTACAGTATCTCTCTACAGTAGAGATATCTAGTATCTAGCCTACCTCTCTGTGGTCCAGAGCAGTGTACTCTGTCTCTACGCCATCTGGGGCCAGACTGAAGACATGGTGAGATAACTACAGTATCTCTCTACAGTAGAGATATCTAGTATCTAGCCTACCTCTCTGTGGTCCAGAGCAGTGTACTCTGCCTCTACGCCCTCTGGGGCCAGACTGAAGACATGGTGAGATAACTACAGTATCTCTCTACAGTAGAGATATCTAGTATCTAGCCTACCTCTCTGTGGTCCAGAGCAGTGTACTCTGCCTCTACGCCCTCTGGGGCCAGACTGAAGACATGGTGAGATAACTACAGTATCTCTCTACAGTAGAGATATCTAGTATCTAGCCTACCTCTCTGTGGTCCAGAGCAGTGTACTCTGCCTCTACGCCATCTGGGGCCAGACTGAAGACATGGTGAGATAACTACAGTATCTCTCTACAGTAGAGATATCTAGTATCTAGCCTACCTCTCTGTGGTCCAGAGCAGTGTACTCTGCCTCTACGCCATCTGGGGCCAGACTGAAGACATGGTGAGATAACTACAGTATCTCTCTACAGTAGAGATATCTAGTATCTAGCCTACCTCTCTGTGGTCCAGAGCAGTGTACTCTGTCTCTACGCCCTCTGGGGCCAGACTGAAGACATGGTGAGATAACTACAGTATCTCTCTACAGTAGAGATATCTAGTATCTAGCCTACCTCTCTGTGGTCCAGAGCAGTGTACTCTGCCTCTACGCCCTCTGGGGCCAGACTGAAGACATGGTGAGATAACTACAGTATCTCTCTACAGTAGAGATATCTAGTATCTAGCCTACCTCTCTGTGGTCCAGAGCAGTGTACTCTGCCTCTACGCCCTCTGGGGCCAGACTGAAGACATGGTGAGATAACTACAGTATCTCTCTACAGTAGAGATATCTAGTATCTAGCCTACCTCTCTGTGGTCCAGAGCAGTGTACTCTGCCTCTACGCCATCTGGGGCCAGACTGAAGACATGGTGAGATAACTACAGTATCTCTCTACAGTAGAGATATCTAGTATCTAGCCTACCTCTCTGTGGTCCAGAGCAGTGTACTCTGCCTCTACGCCATCTGGGGCCAGACTGAAGACATGGTGAGATAACTACAGTATCTCTCTACAGTAGAGATATCTAGTATCTAGCCTACCTCTCTGTGGTCCAGAGCAGTGTACTCTGTCTCTACGCCCTCTGGGGCCAGACTGAAGACATGGTGAGATAACTACAGTATCTCTCTACAGTAGAGATATCTAGTATCTAGCCTACCTCTCTGTGGTCCAGAGCAGTGTACTCTGCCTCTACGCCCTCTGGGGCCAGACTGAAGACATGGTGAGATAACTACAGTATCTCTCTACAGTAGAGATATCTAGTATCTAGCCTACCTCTCTGTGGTCCAGAGCAGTGTACTCTGCCTCTACGCCCTCTGGGGCCAGACTGAAGACATGGTGAGATAACTACAGTATCTCTCTACAGTAGAGATATCTAGTATCTAGCCTACCTCTCTGTGGTCCAGAGCAGTGTACTCTGCCTCTACGCCATCTGGGGCCAGACTGAAGACATGGTGAGATAACTACAGTATCTCTCTACAGTAGAGATATCTAGTATCTAGCCTACCTCTCTGTGGTCCAGAGCAGTGTACTCTGCCTCTACGCCATCTGGGGCCAGACTGAAGACATGGTGAGATAACTACAGTATCTCTCTACAGTAGAGATATCTAGTATCTAGCCTACCTCTCTGTGGTCCAGAGCAGTGTACTCTGTCTCTACGCCCTCTGGGGTCACCCTGAAGACCATCTGAGACTCCAGGCTGAGGGCCAGCTCCTTGTGGTGCTGCTTCTCTGCACAGTCACACGGCGTCTCACGGTCCTCATTCTCCGCAAACAGGTCCGCTTCCCTATTTACTAGAATCTAGAGAGAGGACAGAAGAGACATGGCATTCATTGGAAAGAGAGAATAGTCAAACAGGATGGATTCTCTTGCCTGGGAACTAGAGGGAGAGGAGAGTCACTGTTATAAAGGAAACACCAACATAAAGTGTTTTAATAGGGCGTTGGGCCACCACCAGCCTCCAGAACACCTTCAATGAACCTTGGCGTAGATTCTATAAGTGTCTGGAACTCTATTGGAGGGATGCCACTCCATTCTTCCACAATAAATTCCATCATTTGGTGTTTTGTTGATGGTGGTGGAAAACGCCGTGTCAGGCGACGCTCCAGAATCTCAGATAAATGTTCAACTGGGTTGAGATCTGGTGACAGACGGCCACCATGGCATATGGTTTACATCATATTCATGCTCATCAAACCATTCAGTGATCACTGTCCTCTGGATCGGGGCATTGTCATTCTATGGGGACATAGCCATGGGAGACAAAAATAATGGCCTGCCCAGCATTTTTATACCTGACCCTAAGCATGGTGGGATGTTAATAGCTTAATTAACACAGGAACCACACCTGTGTGGAAGCACCTGCTTTTCAATATACTTTGTATCCCTCATTTATCTTGGCAGTTACCTGTATATAAGATGTTAGAGGAAAATCGACAAGACAGATTTTCATTGTTGTGAAATCTGATCAGATCTACAGAGGTGTCTAGAACAGGGCTGTCCAAGCCTCTTCCTGGAGAACTACCATCCTATTGGTTCACTCCAACCCTACAGAGGTGTCTAGAACAGGGCTGTCCAAGCCTCTTCCTGGAGAACTACCATCCTATTGGTTCACTCCAACCCTACAGAGGTGTCTAGAACAGGGCTGTCCAAGCCTCTTCCTGGAGAACTACCATCCTATTGGTTCACTCCAACCCTACAGAGGTGTCTAGAACAGGGCTGTCCAAGCCTCTTCCTAGAGAACTACCATCCTATTGGTTCACTCCAACCCTACAGAGGTGTCTAGAACAGGGCTGTCCAAGCCTCTTCCTGGAGAACTACCATCCTATTGGTTCACTCCAACCCTACAGAGGTGTCTAGAACAGGGCTGTCCAAGCCTCTTCCTGGAGAACTACCATCCTATTGGTTCACTCCAACCCTACAGAGGTGTCTAGAACAGGGCTGTCCAAGCCTCTTCCTGGAGAACTACCATCCTATTGGTTCACTCCAACCCTACAGAGGTGTCTAGAACAGGGCTGTCCAAGCCTCTTCCTGGAGAACTACCATCCTATTGGTTCACTCCAACCCTACAGAGGTGTCTAGAACAGGGCTGTCCAAGCCTCTTCCTGGAGAACTACCATCCTATTGGTTCACTCCAACCCTACAGAGGTGTCTAGAACAGGGCTGTCCAAGCCTCTTCCTGGAGAACTACCATCCTATAGGTTCACTCCAACCCTACAGAGGTGTCTAGAACAGGGCTGTCCAAGCCTCTTCCTGGAGAACTACCATCCTATTGGTTCACTCCAACCCTACAGAGGTGTCTAGAACAGGGCTGTCCAAGCCTCTTCCTGGAGAACTACCATCCTATAGGTTCACTCCAACCCTACAGAGGTGTCTAGAACAGGGCTGTCCAAGCCTCTTCCTAGAGAACTACCATCCTATTGGTTCACTCCAACCCTACAGAGGTGTCTAGAACAGGGCTGTCCAAGCCTCTTCCTGGAGAACTACCATCCTATAGGTTCACTCCAACCCTACAGAGGTGTCTAGAACAGGGCTGTCCAAGCCTCTTCCTGGAGAACTACCATCCTATTGGTTCACTCCAACCCTACAGAGGTGTCTAGAACAGGGCTGTCCAAGCCTCTTCCTAGAGAACTACCATCCTATTGGTTCACTCCAACCCTACAGAGGTGTCTAGAACAGGGCTGTCCAAGCCTCTTCCTAGAGAACTACCATCCTATAGGTTCACTCCAACCCTACAGAGGTGTCTAGAACAGGGCTGTCCAAGCCTCTTCCTAGAGAACTACCATCCTATTGGTTCACTCCAACCCTACAGAGGTGTCTAGAACAGGGCTGTCCAAGCCTCTTCCTGGAGAACTACCATCCTATTGGTTCACTCCAACCCTACAGAGGTGTCTAGAACAGGGCTGTCCAAGCCTCTTCCTAGAGAACTACCATCCTATAGGTTCACTCCAACCCTACAGAGGTGTCTAGAACAGGGCTGTCCAAGCCTCTTCCTGGAGAACTACCATCCTATTGGTTCACTCCAACCCTACAGAGGTGTCTAGAACAGGGCTGTCCAAGCCTCTTCCTAGAGAACTACCATCCTATTGGTTCACTCCAACCCTACAGAGGTGTCTAGAACAGGGCTGTCCAAGCCTCTTCCTGGAGAACTACCATCCTATTGGTTCACTCCAACCCTACAGAGGTGTCTAGAACAGGGCTGTCCAAGCCTCTTCCTAGAGAACTACCATCCTATAGGTTCACTCCAACCCTCATCTAGCGCACCTGATTCTAATAATTAACCGTTTATTTTTTTTAATCAGGTTGGAGTGAAAACCTACAGGAGGGTAGATCTCCTGGAACAGGGATGGAGAGCCCTGGCTTAGGGGAAAGGGGCATTAGGGAACAAGTGTCAATGGGGTAGGGCACCGGGGGGGAAGTGCCTAAGGGGTAGGGTTAGGGGTGGGGGTAGGGGAAGTGTCTAAGGGGTAGGGATAGGGTTAGGGGTAGGGATAAGGGAAGTGTCTAAGGGGTTAGGGGTAGGGGAAGTGTCTAAGGGGCAGGGGTAGGGCTATGGGAAGTGTCTAAGGGGTAGGGTTAGGGGTGGGGGTAGGGGAAGTGTCTAAGGGGTAGGGATAGGGTTAGGGGTAGGGATAGGGGAAGTGTCTAAGGGGTAGGGTTAGGGCTATGGGAAGTGTCTAAGGGGTAGGGATAGGGTTAGGGATAGGGATAGGGGAAGTGTCGAAGGGGCAGGGGTAGGGCTAGGGGTGGGGGTAGGGGAAGTGTCTAAGGGGCAGGGGGAGTGTCTACGGGGTAGGGTTAGGGGTAGGGGGAAGTGTTTAAGGGTTAGTGTTAGGGCTATAGGAAGTGTTTAAGGGTTAGTGTTAGGGCTATAGGGGTAGGGGAAGTGTTTAAGGGTTAGTGTTAGGGCTATAGGGGTAGGGGAAGTGTTTAAGGGTTAGTGTTAGGGCTATAGGGGTGGGGGAAGTGTTTAAGGGTTAGTGTTAGGGCTATAGGGGTAGGGGGAAGTGTTTAAGGGTTAGTGTTAGGGTTAGGGGGAAGTGTTTAAGGGTTAGTGTTAGGGTTAGGGGAAGTGTTTAAGGGTTAGTGTTAGGGCTATAGGGGTAGGGGAAGTGTTTAAGGGTTAGTGTTAGGGCTATAGGGGTGGGGGAAGTGTTTAAGGGTTAGTGTTAGGGCTATAGGGGTAGGGGAAGTGTTTAAGGGTTAGTGTTAGGGCTATAGGGGTGGGGGAAGTGTTTAAGGGTTAGTGTTAGGGCTATAGGGGTAGGGGAAGTGTTTAAGGGTTAGTGTTAGGGCTATAGGGGTAGGGGAAGTGTTTAAGGGTTAGTGTTAGGGCTATAGGGGTAGGGGAAGTGTTTAAGGGTTAGTGTTAGGGCTATAGGGGTAGGGGAAGTGTTTAAGGGTTAGTGTTAGGGCTAGGGGTAGGGGGAAGTGTTTAAGGGTTAGTGTTAGGGCTATAGGGGTAGGGGAAGTGTTTAAGGGTTAGTGTTAGGGCTATAGGGGTGGGGGAAGTGTTTAAGGGTTAGTGTTAGGGCTATAGGGGTAGGGGGAAGTGTTTAAGGGTTAGTGTTAGGGCTATAGGGGTAGGGGGAAGTGTTTAAGGGTTAGTGTTAGGGCTATAGGGGTAGGGGGAAGTGTTTAAGGGTTAGTGTTAGGGCTATAGGGGTAGGGGAAGTGTTTAAGGGTTAGTGTAAGGGGTAGGGGAAGTGTTTAAGGGTTAGTGTTAGGGCTATAGGGGTGGGGGAAGTGTCTAAGGGGCAGGGGTAGGGGTAGGGCTAGGGTTAGGGTTAGGGTTAGTGTTAGGGCTATAGGGGTAGTGTTAGGGCTATAGGGGTAGGGGAAGTGTGTAAGGGTTAGTGTTAGGGCTATAGGGGTAGAGGAAGTGTTTAAGGGTTAGTGTTAGGGCTATAGGGGTAGAGGAAGTGTTTAAGGGTTAGTGTTAGGGCTATAGGGGTAGGGGGAAGTGTTTAAGGGTTAGTGTTAGGGCTATAGGGGTAGGGGAAGTGTCTAAGGGTTAGTGTTAGGGCTATAGGGGTAGGGGGAAGTGTTTAAGGGTTAGTGTTAGGGGTAGGGGGAAGTGTTTAAGGGTTAGTGTTAGGGCTATAGGGGTAGGGGAAGTGTCTAAGGGTTAGTGTTAGGGGTAGGGGGAAGTGTTTAAGGGTTAGTGTTAGGGCTATAGGGGTAGGGGGAAGTGTTTAAGGGTTAGTGTTAGGGCTATAGGGGTAGGGGAAGTGTTTAAGGGTTAGTGTTAGGGGTAGGGGGAAGTGTTTAAGGGTTAGTGTTAGGGCTATAGGGGTAGGGGAAGTGTTTAAGGGTTAGTGTTAGGGCTATAGGGGTAGGGGGAAGTGTTTAAGGGTTAGTGTTAGGGCTATAGGGGTAGGGGAAGTGTTTAAGGGTTAGTGTTAGGGCTATAGGGGTAGGGGGAAGTGTTTAAGGGTTAGTGTTAGGGTTAGGGGTAGGGGAAGTGTTTAAGGGTTAGTGTTAGGGCTATAGGGAAGTGTTTAAGGGTTAGTGTTAGGGCTATAGGGGTAGGGGAAGTTTTAAGGGTTAGTGTTAGGGCTATAGGGGTAGGGGAAGTGTTTAAGGGTTAGTGTTAGGGCTATAGGGGTGGGGGAAGTGTCTAAGGGGCAGGGGTAGGGCTAGGGTTAGGTTTAGTGTTAGGGCTATAGGGGTAGTGTTAGGGCTATAGGGGTAGGGGAAGTGTTTAAGGGTTAGTGTTAGGGCTATAGGGGTGGGGGAAGTGTTTAAGGGTTAGTGTTAGGGCTATAGGGGTAGGGGGAAGTGTTTAAGGGTTAGTGTTAGGGTTATAGGGGTAGGGGAAGTGTTTAAGGGTTAGTGTTAGGGCTATAGGGGTAGGGGGAAGTGTTTAAGGGTTAGTGTTAGGGCTATAGGGGTAGGGGGAAGTGTTTAAGGGTTAGTGTTAGGGCTATAGGGGTAGGGGAAGTGTTTAAGGGTCAGTGTTAGGGCTATAGGGGTAGGGGGAAGTGTTTAAGGGTTAGTGTTAGGGCTATAGGGGTAGGGGGAAGTGTTTAAGGGTTAGTGTTAGGGTTAGGGGTAGGGGGAAGTGTTTAAGGGTTAGTGTTAGGGCTATAGGGGTAGGGGAAGTGTTTAAGGGTTAGTGTTAGGGTTAGGGGTAGGGGGAAGTGTTTAAGGGTTAGTGTTAGGGCTATAGGGGTAGGGGAAGTGTCTAAGGGTTAGTGTTAGGGCTATAGGGGTAGGGGGAAGTGTTTAAGGGTTAGTGTTAGGGCTATAGGGGTAGGGGAAGTGTCTAAGGGTTAGTGTTAGGGCTATAGGGGTAGGGGAAGTGTTTAAGGGTTAGTGTTAGGGCTATAGGGGTAGGGGGAAGTGTTTAAGGGTTAGTGTTAGGGCTATAGGGGTAGGGGAAGTGTCTAAGGGTCAGTGTTAGGGTTACGGGTAGGGGGAAGTGTTTAAGGGTTAGTGTTAGGTGTAGGGGGAAGTGTTTAAGGGTTAGTGTTAGGGTTAGGGGGAAGTGTTTAAGGGTTAGTGTTAGGGCTATAGGGGTAGGGGAAGTGTTTAAGGGTTAGTGTTAGGGCTATAGGGGTAGGGGGAAGTGTTTAAGGGTTAGTGTTAGGGCTATAGGGGTAGGGGAAGTGTTTAAGGGTTAGTGTTAGGGCTATAGGGGTAGGGGGAAGTGTTTAAGGGTTAGTGTTAGGGTTAGGGGTAGGGGAAGTGTTTAAGGGTTAGTGTTAGGGCTATAGGGAAGTGTTTAAGGGTTAGTGTTAGGGCTATAGGGGTAGGGGAAGTGTTTAAGGGTTAGTGTTAGGGCTATAGGGGTAGGGGAAGTGTTTAAGGGTTAGTGTTAGGGCTATAGGGGAAGGGGAAGTGTCTAAGGGGCAGGGGTAGGGTTAGGGGTAGGGGAAGTGTTTAAGGGTTAGTTAGGGCTATAGGGGTAGGGGGAAGTGTTTAAGGGTTAGTGTTAGGGTTATGGGTAGGGGGAAGTGTTTAAGGGTTAGTGTTAGGTGTAGGGGGAAGTGTTTAAGGGTTAGTGTTAGGGTTAGGGGTAGGGGGAAGTGTTTAAGGGTTAGTGTTAGGGCTATAGGGGTAGGGGAAGTGTTTAAGGGTTAGTGTTAGGGCTATAGGGGTAGGGGGAAGTGTTTAAGGGTTAGTGTTAGGGCTATAGGGGTAGGGGGAAGTGTTTAAGGGTTAGTGTTAGGGTTAGGGGTAGGGGAAGTGTTTAAGGGTTAGTGTTAGGGCTATAGGGAAGTGTTTAAGGGTTAGTGTTAGGGCTATAGGGGTAGGGGAAGTGTTTAAGGGTTAGTGTTAGGGCTATAGGGGTAGGGGAAGTGTCTAAGGGGCAGGGGTAGGGTTAGGGGTAGGGGGAAGTGTTTAAGGGTTAGTGTTAGGGCTATAGGGGTAGGGGAAGTGTTTAAGGGTTAGTGTTAGGGTTAGGGGTAGGGGAAGTGTTTAAGGGTTAGTGTTAGGGCTATAGGGGTGGGGGAAGTGTTTAAGGGTTAGTGTTAGGGCTATAGGGGTAGGGGAAGTGTTTAAGGGTTAGTGTTAGGGTTAGGGGTAGGGGAAGTGTTTAAGGGTTAGTGTTAGGGCTATAGGGGTAGGGGGAAGTGTTTAAGGGTTAGTGTTAGGGTTATAGGGGTAGGGGAAGTGTTTAAGGGTTAGTGTTAGGGCTATAGGGGTAGGGGGAAGTGTTTAAGGGTTAGTGTTAGGGCTATAGGGGTAGGGGGAAGTGTTTAAGGGTTAGTGTTAGGGCTATAGGGGTAGGGGAAGTGTTTAAGGGTTAGTGTTAGGGCTATAGGGGTAGGGGGAAGTGTTTAAGGGTTAGTGTTAGGGCTATAGGGGTAGGGGAAGTGTTTAAGGGTTAGTGTTAGGGCTATAGGGGTAGGGGAAGTGTTTAAGGGTTACTGTTAGGGCTATAGGGGTAGGGGAAGTGTTTAAGGGTTACTGTTAGGGTTAGGGGTAGGGGAAGTGTTTAAGGGTTAGTGTTAGGGCTATAGGGGTAGGGGGAAGTGTTTAAGGGTTAGTGTTAGGGCTATAGGGGTAGGGGGAAGTGTTTAAGGGTTAGTGTTAGGGTTACGGGTAGGGGGAAGTGTTTAAGGGTTAGTGTTAGGTGTAGGGGGAAGTGTTTAAGGGTTAGTGTTAGGGTTAGGGGTAGGGGGAAGTGTTTAAGGGTTAGTGTTAGGGCTATAGGGGTAGGGGAAGTGTTTAAGGGTTAGTGTTAGGGCTATAGGGGTAGGGGGAAGTGTTTAAGGGTTAGTGTTAGGGCTATAGGGGTAGGGGGAAGTGTTTAAGGGTTAGTGTTAGGGCTATAGGGGTAGGGGAAGTGTTTAAGGGTTAGTGTTAGGGCTATAGGGGTAGGGGGAAGTGTTTAAGGGTTAGTGTTAGGGGAAGTGTTTAAGGGTTAGTGTTAGGGCTATAGGGAAGTGTTTAAGGGTTAGTGTTAGGGCTATAGGGGTAGGGGAAGTGTTTAAGGGTTAGTGTTAGGGCTATAGGGGTAGGGGAAGTGTCTAAGGGGCAGGGGTAGGGTTAGGGGTAGGGGGAAGTGTTTAAGGGTTAGTGTTAGGGCTATAGGGGTAGGGGAAGTGTTTAAGGGTTAGTGTTAGGGCTATAGGGGTAGGGGAAGTGTTTAAGGGTTAGTGTTAGGGTTAGGGGTAGGGGAAGTGTTTAAGGGTTAGTGTTAGGGCTATAGGGGTGGGGGAAGTGTTTAAGGGTTAGTGTTAGGGCTATAGGGGTAGGGGAAGTGTTTAAGGGTTAGTGTTAGGGTTAGGGGTAGGGGAAGTGTTTAAGGGTTAGTGTTAGGGCTATAGGGGTAGGGGGAAGTGTTTAAGGGTTAGTGTTAGGGTTATAGGGGTAGGGGAAGTGTTTAAGGGTTAGTGTTAGGGCTATAGGGGTAGGGGGAAGTGTTTAAGGGTTAGTGTTAGGGCTATAGGGGTAGGGGAAGTGTTTAAGGGTTAGTGTTAGGGCTATAGGGGTAGGGGGAAGTGTTTAAGGGTTAGTGTTAGGGCTATAGGGGTAGGGGGAAGTGTTTAAGGGTTAGTGTTAGGGCTATAGGGGTAGGGGAAGTGTTTAAGGGTTAGTGTTAGGGCTATAGGGGTAGGGGGAAGTGTTTAAGGGTTAGTGTTAGGGCTATAGGGGTAGGGGAAGTGTTTAAGGGTTAGTGTTAGGGTTAGGGGTAGGGGGAAGTGTTTAAGGGTTAGTGTTAGGGCTATAGGGGTAGGGGAAGTGTTTAAGGGTTAGTGTTAGGGTTAGGGGTAGGGGAAGTGTTTAAGGGTTAGTGTTAGGGCTATAGGGGTAGGGGAAGTGTTTAAGGGTTAGTGTTAGGGCTATAGGGAAGTGTTTAAGGGTTAGTGTTAGGGGTAGGGGTAGGGGGAAGTGTTTAAGGGTTAGTGTTAGGGCTATAGGGGTAGGGGGAAGTGTTTAAGGGTTAGTGTTAGGGCTATAGGGGTAGGGGGAAGTGTTTAAGGGTTAGTGTTAGGGCTATAGGGGTAGGGGAAGTGTTTAAGGGTTAGTGTTAGGGCTATAGGGGTGGGGGAAGTGTTTAAGGGTTAGTGTTAGGGCTATAGGGGTAGGGGGAAGTGTTTAAGGGTTAGTGTTATGGCTATAGGGGTAGGGGGAAGTGTTTAAGGGTTAGTGTTAGGGCTATAGGGGTAGGGGGAAGTGTTTAAGGGTTAGTGTTAGGGCTATAGGGGTGGGGGAAGTGTCTAAGGGGCAGGGGTAGGGCTAGGGGTGGGGGAAGTGTTTAAGGGTTAGTGTTAGGGCTATAGGGGTAGGGATAGGGTTAGGGGTAGGGGGAAGTGTTTAAGGGTTAGTGATAGGGCTATAGGGGTGGGGGAAGTGTCTAAGGGGCAGGGGTAGGGCTAGGGGTGGGGGAAGTGTTTAAGGGTTAGTGTTAGGGCTATAGGGGTAGGGGTAGGGATAGGGTTAGGGGTAGGGGAAGTGTTTAAGGGTTAGTGTTAGGGCTATAGGGGTAGGGGTAGGGATAGGGTTAGGGGTAGGGGAAGTGTTTAAGGGTTAGTGTTAGGGCTATAGGGGTAGGGATAGGGTTAGGGGTAGGGGAAGTGTTTAAGGGTTAGTGTTAGGGCTATAGGGGTTCGCACCTCAACACACTTCTTCATCCCTGCGGCGGCTGCGTAATGCAGCGCTGTATTCTTCTTGTTATCAGTAGCATGGAGGTTAGCGTTCTCATACTCTCCCTGGTCCAGCTTGGCTCCGGTCCATTTCAGGATGATCTGGAGACACTCTGCCCTCTTCATCTCGTCCAGCTCAGGCCGGGCCAGCCGCGGCTGCAGAGCCCCCTCCCCCATTAGGATCTGGGGGCCCATACAGAGGAGATGGAGAGACGTCTCACTGTGAACGTTACGCTTGTTGGGGTTTCCGTCCTTACTGAAGAGAAAGGACCTGGAGGGGGGAAGGGAAGAAAAAGGGACACGGTTTACTTGGTACTAATATGACCCTTTTGAAAAATATCACCGTCACCCTTAAAGGGATTGTTCAGGATTTTGGCAATGAGGCCCTACGTCTACTTCCCCAGATTCAGATGAACTTGTGGATACCATTTTTTATGTCTCTGCGTTCAGGTTGAAGGAAGTTGCCAACTAGCGTTTGCGTAAAATTGCTTACTTGCGTTTGCGCAATGACTTGAAGTCTATGGGAATGGCTAACATGCTAGCTGTTCCTGTAGACTTCCAGTCATTGCGCTAACACTAGTTAGCATTGGTTCGTGAAACTAGCTCTAACTTCCTTCATACTGGATGCAGAGACATAAAAATTATATCCACAAATTTCTCACACTCTGCGGAAGTCCCGAACTATCCCTTTAAGTACAAGTACATAGTGAGTACCTCAGACTATTTTACTATAGTGAAGTAATATTTGATGTGTATCACACACACACACACACACACACACACACACACACACACGAGACTCGTAAATAAGACTAGCCTATTAAAATGTTTATCTGACTCCATAACGATAAATAGCAATATGCAAAAGACTACAGTTTTATTTTTTATTTCACCTTTATTTAACCAGGTAGGCCAGTTGAGAACAAGTTCTCATTTACAACTGTGACCTGGCCAAGAATAAAGCAAAGCAGTGCGACACAACAAACAACAACACAGAGTTACACATGGAATAAACAAAACATACAATCACTAACACAATAGTTGAGCTGAGTTACAGCAATAGACCATGAAGAAATGTCTGAACGGAATTCTAAATACAAGTGTATTTAATTACTTTGTCAAATGAATGGATTCACATACAAGGCATAAAGCTTAACTTACAAAGCATTAACAAGCATTACAAGGCATTATTCTAAGCATGGTCAGAGAGAGAGATGAAGAAACCATGGCCCAGAGGTCACGGGAGAGATGAAGAAACCATGGCCCAGAGGTCACGGGAGAGATGAAGAAACCATGGCCCAGAGGTCACGGGAGAGATGAAGAAACCATGGCCCAGAGGTCACGGGAGAGATGAAGAAACCATGGCCCAGAGGTCACGGGAGAGATGAAGAAACCATGGCCCAGAGGTCACGGGAGAGATGAAGAAACCATGGCCCAGAGGTCACGGGAGAGATGAAGAAACCATGGCCCAGAGGTCACGGGAGAGATGAAGAAACCATGGCCCAGAGGTCACGGGAGAGATGAAGAAACCATGGCCCAGAGGTCACGGGAGAGATGAAGAAACCATGGCCCAGAGGTCACGGGAGAGATGAAGAAACCATGGCCCAGAGGTCACGGGAGAGATGAAGAAACCATGGCCCAGAGGTCATGGGAGAGATGAAGAAACCATGGCCCAGAGGTCACGGGAGAGATGAAGAAACCATGGCCCAGAGGTCATGGGAGAGATGAAGAAACCATGGCCCAGAGGTCACGGGAGAGATGAAGAAACCATGGCCCAGAGGTCACGGGAGAGATGAAGAAACCATGGCCCAGAGGTCATGGGAGAGATGAAGAAACCATGGCCCAGAGGTCACGGGAGAGATGAAGAAACCATGGCCCAGAGGTCACGGGAGAGATGAAGAAACCATGGCCCAGAGGTCACGGGAGAGATGAAGAAACCATGGCCCAGAGGTCACGGGAGAGATGAAGAATGCCCTGGCCCATAGGTCACGGGAGAGATGAAGAACCACTAGAGTCAACATGTAGGACTATGGACCCCTAGAGTCAACATGTAGGACTATGGACCCCTAGAGTCAACATGTAGGACCCCTAGAGTCAACATGTAGGACTATGGACCCCTAGAGTCAACATGTAGGACTATGGACCCCTAGAGTCAACATGTAGGCTATGGACCCCTAGAGTCAACATGTAGGACCCCTAGAGTCAACATGTAGGACCCCTAGAGTCAACATGTAGGACTATGGACCCCTAGAGTCAACATGTAGGACTATGGACCCCTAGAGTCAACATGTAGGACTATGGACCCCTGGAGTCAACATGTAGGACCCCTAGAGTCAACATGTAGGACTATGGACCCCTAGAGTCAACATGTAGGACTATGGACCACTAGAGTCAACATGTAGGACTATGGACCCCTAGAGTCAACATGTAGGACTATGGACCACTAGAGTCAACATGTAGGACTATGGACCCCTAGAGTCAACATGTAGGACTATGGACCCCTAGAGTCAACATGTAGGACTATGGACCCCTAGAGTCAACATGTAGGACTATGGACCCCTAGAGTCAACATGTAGGACTATGGACCCCTAGAGCCAACATGTAGGACTATGGACCCCTAGAGCCAACATGTAGGACTATGGACCCCTAGAGTCAACATGTAGGACTATGGACCACTAGAGTCAACGACATGTAGGACTATGGACCCCTAGAGTCAACATGTAGGACTATGGACCACTAGAGTCAACGACATGTAGGACTATGGACCCCTAGAGTCAACATGTAGGACTATGGACCCCTAGAGTCAACATGTAGGACTATGGACCCCTAGAGTCAACATGTAGGACTATGGACCCCTAGAGCCAACATGTAGGACTATGGACCCCTAGAGTCAACATGTAGGACTATGGACCACTAGAGTCAACGACATGTAGGACTATGGACCACTAGAGTCAACGACATGTAGGACTATGGACCCCTAGAGTCAACATGTAGGACTATGGACCCCTAGAGTCAACATGTAGTACTATGGACCCCTAGAGTCAACATGTAGTACTATGGACCCCTAGAGTCAACATGTAGGACTATGGACCCCTAGAGTCAACATGTAGGACTATGGACCCCTGGAGTCAACATGTAGGACCCCTAGAGTCAACATGTAGGACCCCTAGAGTCAACATGTAGGACTATGGACCCCTGGAGTCAACATGTAGGACCCCTAGAGTCAACATGTAGGACCCCTAGAGTCAACATGTAGGACTATGGACCCCTAGAGTCAACATGTAGGACTATGGACCACTAGAGTCAACATGTAGGACTATGGACCCCTAGAGTCAACATGTAGGACCCCTAGAGTCAACATGTAGGACTATGGACCCCTGGAGTCAACAACATGTAGGACTATGGACCCCTGGAGTCAACAACATGTAGGACTATGGACCCCTGGAGTCAACAACATGTAGGACTATGGACCCCTGGAGTCAACAACATGTAGGACTATGGACCCCTGGAGTCAACAACATGTAGGACTATGGACCCCTAGAGTCAACAACATGTAGGACTATGGACCCCTAGAGTCAACATGTAGTACTATGGACCCCTAGAGTCAACATGTAGGACTATGGACCCCTGGAGTCAACATGTAGGACCCCTAGAGTCAACATGTAGGACCCCTAGAGTCAACATGTAGGACTATGGACCCCTGGAGTCAACATGTAGGACTATGGACCCCTGGAGTCAACAACATGTAGGACTATGGACCCCTGGAGTCAACAACATGTAGGACTATGGACCCCTGGAGTCAACAACATGTAGGACTATGGACCCCTGGAGTCAACAACATGTAGGACTATGGACCCCTGGAGTCAACAACATGTAGGACTATGGACCCCTGGAGTCAACAACATGTAGGACTATGGACCCCTGGAGTCAACAACATGTAGGACTATGGACCCCTGGAGTCAACAACATGTAGGACTATGGACCCCTGGAGTCAACAACATGTAGGACTATGGACCCCTGGAGTCAACATGGAACACTGGAGTCAAAGCAAATTAATGTTGTCTTCAAGAAAAAAAGTAAAAACATTTCTGAGCACATACCACCAAATCATATTTCAGAGTAGCAGTCCTGTGGGAACAGTTAACAGACAAGATGGAGGTTGTTCTCTACAGTAATGGTTAGGCCAGGGGCTACTGTCAACTCCACTGTTGTTATGATGAAAACACTCTTATCTGACTTTAACCGTTTGACTCATTTATCCTCTCTATGGTCTAGAAAACCCCCGTGTCCACAGCAATAACCAACCACAAGTTTACAGAGGACCACGGCCACCAGTATTGACGGCCAACAATCGATTACAAATAACAGCATAGAATAAACGTCTCTCTGAACGTGTGATGAACTCAAGAGAGCTGAAGCAGGAGTACACACACAGCTACTCTGACAGGTTCAGCCAATAACGCCAAGTCTGTGTATGTAGGGGGACCTGGTCAAAAGAAGTGTACTACATAGAGGATAGGAAGCCATTTGAGACACATACTAAGTAAATGACAGTATGATGAAGAATGCTGGGAAAATGAGTGTCTCCGGGTCAATGTAGTTCGCCGCAAGTTGTCCTAGAGAAATAACACACACACGCACACACACACACACACACACACACACACACTCACTCACTATCATGCCCTATTAAACCTTCATAGAACGTATAGCGCTAAGTAGTACCTAAGTAGTACCTAAGTAGTAGCTAAGTATTAGCTAAGTAGTGGCTTTCTGGAAACTGGTACCCTGATACAGAACTACATCCTGTTGGAATCCTTCAGAAATGCCTAGTGTGCTTCCTTTTTGTTTTTAAATGGAATATTATTTAACTAGGAAAGTCAGTTAAGAACAAATTCTTATTTACAATGACGGCCTACCGGGGAACAGTGGGTTAACTGCCTTGTTCAGGGGGCAGAACGACAGATTAATACTTTGTCAGCTCGGGGGATTCGATCTAGCAACCTTTCGGTAAACTGGCCCAACGCTCTAACCACTAGGCTACCATGCCGACCCCTCCTTTGAAGTGATCACCTATCTGAACTGGCTGGGTCGGTAGAAGTAATATAAAACGGTAACCTTGGTTTCCACCTGTCCAAATCATTTACAGATCTGTGCTTAGCTCAATGCAACAAGGAAGGAAGGATGGATTTATAACGTAGGGGCCCCTGGTGTTAGAGACTGGAGGAACTAGTAGTGGAACCCTACAGTCCAGGTAGTCACTTCCTGTTTCAGTAGGATTTCTTCTGTTTGGTGCCTGTTTGGTGCCGGCCATTTTGGTGCCTAATGAACACGACCCTGGCTTTATAGGTGTTGGTGTCCTGCTAAAGAACTACAGCGGTAGAGAGTGAAGGAGGCTTGTAGCTCAGTCTCAGGGTGGAACATTCCTGTGACGTGTCTAACAGATGGTTCCTAGCAGGGGCAGATGGGACAGAGAGACACACAACACTCTTCCCCCATCCTGGACACAGAGAGCACGGAATAGCTGCTACCACATAGGCTTCATACAGCTAAAAGAAATGTGCTTTATACAGCTAAAAAGGTGCTTTATACAGCTAAAAAGGTGCTTCCTACAGCATAAACGTAGTGGTGAATAACTCCCATTTGAAAAGCCATTGAAAACAAAAATGGAAAAACAATCCCCATTTTTAATACTTGACAAGTCATCTTCAAAACTAACCGCTTAATTTAATCACATTTTAAAAAGCATGTTTTCATCTGTCTGTTGTGCAACTCGCTGCCACCATTTTGTCCTTTTGGAGATAATAAAAAAATCAACTGAATGTCATTTCCAAGTCGTCACGGTAACCTAAATGCAACTATCTCATCTGACTGGCTGTTGCTGGATAAATAAAAAGGTTAAACAAACGGTTAGATAAACACATTGAATTAGGGGTGAAACCAAACAAGCCGTTTGTTGCTGGGTCCAGACAAAAGACATTCAGGACGAAACGGAAGGTTGCACAACAAAACTGCAGGAACACTCCCCAGCGAGCGGCCTGGGTACTGCAGGAACACTCCCCAGCGAGCAGCCTGGGTACTGCAGGAACACTCCCCAGCGAGCAGCCTGGGTACTGCAGGAACACTCCCCAGCGAGCGGCCTGGGTACTGCGGGAACACTCCCCAGCGAGCAGCCTGGGTACTGCGGGAACAATCCCCAGCGAGCGGCCTGGGTACTGCGGGAACACTCCCCAGCGGCAGCCGGGCCTGCGGGCTCCCGCGAGCGGCCTGGGTACGCGGGAACACTCCCCGCGGCGGCCGGGACGCGGCCCCCAGCGAGCGGCCTGGGTACTGCGGGAACACTCCCCAGCGAGCGGCCTGGGTACTGCGGGAACACTCCCCAGCGAGCGGCCTGGGTAATCTATGCTAGAATCCATGGACCATCAACTAGATTTCAGCAGCAGGTCCTTTTTTTTCTGCCGCGGATGGTCAGCCCAAATCAGATGTAATATTTGACAACAAAAAAAATCATTTCAGACCTTGCTCACATTTGTATACGATCACATTTAAACAAGTAAGTGGACACCCTTTCAAATTAGTGGATTCGGCTATTTCAGCCACACCCGTTGCTGACACGCATAAAAATCGAGCACACAGTCATGCAATCTTCAAATAAAAATATTGGCAGTAGGATAACCTTACTGAAGAGCTCAGTGACTCAACGTGGCACCGTCATAGGATGCCGCCTTTCCAACAAGTCAGTTCGTCACATTTCTGCCCTGCTAGAGCTGCCCCGGTCAACTGTAAGTGTTGTTATTGTGAAGAAGTGGAAACGTCTAGGAGCAACAACGGCTCAGCCTCGAAGTGGTAGGCCACACAAGCTCAGGAGAACGGGACCTCCGAGTGCTGAAGCGCGTAAAAAATCTTCTGTCCTCGGTCGCAACACTCACTACTGAGTTCCAAACTGCCTCTGGAAGCAACGTCAGCACAAGAACTGTTCGTCGGAAAGTTTCATGAAATGGGTTTCCATGGCCAAGCAGCCGCACACAAGCCTAAGATCCCCATTCGCATTGCCAAGCATCGGCTGGAGTGGTGTAAAGCTCCAGTGGTGTAAAGCTGGACTCTGGAGCAGTGGAAACACGTTCTCTGGAGTGATGAATCACCTTTCACCATCTGGCAATCCGACGGACAAATTTCAGCATGACAATGCCCCCGTGCACAAAGTGAGGACTAAACAGAAATGGTTTGTCGAGATCGGAGTGGAAGAACTTGACTGGCCTGCACAGAGCCCTGACCTCAACCCCATTGAACACCTTTGGGCTGAATTGGAAGGCGAACCACGAGCCAGGCCTAATCGCTCAACATCAGTGCCTGACCTCACTAATGATCTTGAGGCTGAATGGAAGCAAGTCCCCGCAGCAATGTTCCAACACCTAGTGGAAAGCCTTCCCAGAAGAGCGGAGGCTGTTATAGCAGTAAAAGGGGGACATATTTTGCAATGAGATGTTGGACGAGCATGTTGTGTATATCTCTATTATGCATGGGAATACTTTGGAACAGATTTACAAAATGAAAATCACTTTACAGTCTTTTATGTCTAACAACAAAAATATATATACATTACTGGTCAAAAGTTTTACAACACCTACTCATTCAAGGGTTTTTCTTTATTTTTACTATTTTCTACATTGTAGAATAATAGTGAAGACATCAAAACTATGAAATAACACAATATGGAATCATGTAGTAATCAACAACAACAACAAAAAAGTGTTAAACAAATCAAAATATATTTTATATTTGAGATTCTTCAAAGTAGCCACCCTTTGCCTTGATGACAGCTTTGCACACTCTTGGTATTCTCTCAACCAGCTTCAGGAGGTAGTCACCTGGAATGCATTTCAATTAACAGGTGTGCCTTGTTAAAAGTTAATTTGTGAAATGTCTTTCAATCTTAATGCGTTTGAGCCAATCAGTTGTGTTGTGACAAGGTAGGAGGGTATATAGATGATAGGCCTATTTGGTAAAAGACCAAGTCCATATTATGACAAGAACAGCTTAAATAAGCAAAGATAAACGACACTCCATCATTACTTTAAGACATGAAGGTCAGTCAATATGGAACATTTCAAGAACTTTGAACGTTTCTTCAGATGCAGTTTCAAAAACCATCAAGCGCTATGATGAAACTGGCTCTCATGAGGACCACCACAGGAATGGAAGACCCAGAGAGTTACCTCTGCTGTAGAGGATAAGTTCATTAGAGTTACCAGACTCAGAAATTGCAGCCCAAATAGATGCTTCACAGAGTTCAAGTAACAGACATCGCAACATCAACTGTTCAGAGGAGACTGTGTGAATCAGTCCTTCATGGTCGAATTGCTGCAAAGAAACCACTACTAAAGAACACCAATAAGAAGAGACTTACTTGGGTCAAGAAACATGAGCAATGGACATTAGACCGGTGGAAATCTGTCCTTTGGTCTGATGAGTCCAACTTTTAGACTTTTGGTTTGAGACGCATGAGTAGGTGAACGGATGATCTCCGCATGTGTGGTTCCCACCGTGAAGCATGGAAGAGGTGTTATGGCGTGGGGTGCTTTGCTGGTGACACTGTCTGGGATTTATTTAGAATTCAAGGCACACTTAACCAGCATGACTACCACAGCATTCTGCAGCGATACGCCATCCCACCTGGTTTGTGATTAGTGGGACTATCATTTGTTTTTCAACAGGACAATGACCCAACACACCTCCAGGCTGTGTAAGGGCTATTTGACCAAGAAGGAGAGTGTTGGAGTACTGCATCAGATGACCTGGCCTCCACAATCACCCGACCTCAACCCAATTGAGATGGTTTGGGATGAGTTGGACAGCGGAGTGAAGGAAAAGCTGCCAACAAGTGCTCAGCATATGTGGGAACTCCTTCAAGACTGTTGGATAAGCATTCCAGGTGAATCTAGTTGAGTAAATGCCAAGAGTGTGCAATGCTGCCATCAAGGTAAAGGGTGGCTATTTGAAGAATCTCAAATATATTTTGATTTGTTCAACACTTTTTTGGTTTTCTACATGATTCCATATGTGTTATTTCATAGTTTTGATGTCTTCACTATTATTCTACAATGTAGAAAATAGTAAAAATAAAGAAAAACCTTTGAATGAGTAAGTGTTCTAAAACTTTTGACCGGTACTGTATATATTTTGTTTTTGCTCAGAAAACTTGGGCGGCAAAATAAAAATCACGTTATGAAACCTTCCTATAAGCCCATCACACAGAGGGAAGTACATTTTGAGCTCCTTTGTTAAATAAAACATTTTTCCCCAGGTTCTTTCCACAGTTTTCATATTTCAGGTTATTAACACATTTCATGACTCAAAATGTCAGATGACTTCATAGAGTTAAGATGGGCCAGAGGGTCAGGTAACACTGTATATTTTTTTTAAAAGGGAGACGTATCAGTCATGTCCTCACCTGATGAGTCGTGTCATGGCGTGCCTGGCGGCGTAGTGCAGAGGAGTGTTGTGCTGGTAGGGTTCGCCATACGAAGTGTTGGGGTCCAGGCTCTCTTTAAACTGGGGGCTCCCCTCATACAGCTGATAGGCCAGACTCTCGTCACCGCTGATCAGAGCCTTGCGGAACTTAGTGGCTGTGTTCCCCATCGCCCCTCAGATTCTACCAGGAGGAGCTTCAACCTGAAGGTGTTTGGTGATATTCAACCTGACCAACTGCAGAAGAACAGCATATCGAAGCTCCTAAAAGGACAGACGGAGAGGATAGAGAGGAAATTACAGACAAAGAAATGGAACTGGGCCTAAGAGCAGACAGAGAGGATAGAGAGGAAATTACAGCCAAAGAAATGGAACTGGGCCTAAGAGCAGACAGAGAGGATAGAGAGGAAATTACAGCCAAAGAAATGGAACTGGGCCTAAGAGCAGACAGAGAGGATAGAGAGGAAATTACAGCCAAAGAAATGGAACTGGGCCTAAGAGCAGACAGAGAGGATAGAGAGGAAATTACAGCCAAAGAAATGGAACTGGGCCTAAGAGCAGACAGAGAGGATAGAGAAGAAATTACAGCCAAAGAAATGGAACTGGGCCTAAGAGCAGACAGAGAGGATAGAGAAGAAATTACAGCCAAAGAAATGGAACTGGGCCTAAGAGCAGACAGAGAGGATAGAGAAGAAATTGCAGCCAAAGAAATGGAACTGGGCTAGGTTTGTGATTCTATCAGACCATAACAATACATCATGCTCGCATTTAGGAGGGTGCAATGCATGGAATAACATTTAGGAGGGTGCAACACATGGAATAACATTTAGGAGGGTGCAACACATGGAATAACATTTAGGAGAGTGCAACACATGGAATAACATTTAGGAGGGTGCAACACATGGAATAACATTTAGGAGGGTGCAACGCATGGAATAACATTTAGGAGGGTGCAACACATGGAATAACATTTAGGAGGGTGCAACACATGGAATAACATTTAGGAGGGTGCAACACATGGAATAACATTTAGGAGAGTGCAACACATGGAATATCATTTAGGAGGGTGCAATGCATGGAATAACATTCAGGAGGGTGCAACGCATGGAATAACATTCAGGAGGGTGCAACACATGGAATAACATTCAGGAGGGTGCAATGCATGAAATAACATTTAGGAGGGTGCAACACATGGAATAACATTCAGGAGGGTGCAACACATGGAATAACATTTAGGAGGGTGCAACACATGGAATAACATTCAGGAGGGTGCAATGCATGAAATAACATTCAGGAGGGTGCAATGCATGGAATAACATTCAGGAGGGTGCAACACATGGAATAACATTCAGGAGGGTGCAACACATGGAATAACATTCCTTTAATCTAAATGATTCCTTTACTCAGAGGTATGTATGTTTTAGGCTATATATATTTCTGTCTTTACATTCCACAACATTGGTCCCTACTGAACGCGACCCAGATTTCAACAAGACAACAACAACAGGATGTCTCAAACCAAACATCGGTTCACCAGAAAAAAAAATGGCTTTAGCTAAGACTGTCACATTTCAACTGTCATTCTGATTTATCCTAACAACAAGCTTTTCTACTGACAACAAACACAATATCATAAAATCCTACAAAACCAGCCTACTTACCAACAAAAAAACAGGGGAGAAGAGTAGCCTAACTGAGTAACTGCAAGTCCAAACTGAGGAAGAGGAGAGGCTGCTTCCACACAAGTCCCCTTTCCACCCATACACCGTGTTGTTCTGCTAAGGCTAATGCTATTTTCTGACTGGCTCACCATGCCAGCTCATCTCATGAGGAGAGAGAGAGAGAGAGAGAAAGAGAGAGAGAGAGAGACAAGACTTCCTCTAGTATCACCAGGGGCTTCCTGCTTCCCTCAGCCAACTGTCCTCACCCTGAGACCAGTGCCCAGGCTCAAATTGAATCCTATTCCCTATGTAGTGCACTACTTTTGACGTTAACCCTGGAATAGGGTGCCATTTGGGACTAACCATAAGACCCATTGTGGACTTGGACTCCACCGATGCCATATGTTGTTATGTCGTTGTGGGCACACAGGCACAGGGCAGTGGGCACGGACAGGCTCCTACTACCATCCTGTCCTGCTCACAATAGGGACATCTCTACAGTACTCAGAGTGTAGGAGACAGTACCCAGACAGGCTGTGGGAGACAGTACCCAGACAGAGTGTGGGAGACAGTACCCAGACAGGCTGTAGGAGACAGTACCCAGACACAGTGTGGGAGACAGTACCCAGACAGGCTGTGGGAGACAGTACTCAGACAGAGTGTGGGAGACAGGACCCAGACAGAGTGTGGGAGACAGGACCCAGAAGCAGTGTGGGAGACAGTACCCAGACACAGTGTGGGAGACAGTACCCAGACACAGTGTGGGAGACAGTACCCTGACAGAGTGTGGGAGACAGGACCCAGACAGAGTGTGGGAGACAGTACCCAGACAGAGTGTGGGAGACAGGACCCAGACAGAGTGTGGGAGACAGGACCCAGACAGAGTGTGGGAGACAGGACCCAGACAGAGTGTGGGAGACAGGACCCAGACAGAGTGTGGGAGACAGGACCCAGACAGAGTGTGGGAGACAGGACCCAGACAGAGTGTGGGAGACAGGACCCAGACAGGCTGTGGGAGACAGGACCCAGACAGAGTGTGGGAGACAGGACCCAGACAGAGTGTGGGAGACAGTACCCAGACACAGTGTGGGAGACAGTACCCAGACACAGTGTGGGAGACAGGACCCAGACAGTGTGGGAGACAGGACCCAGACAGTGTGGGAGACAGGACCCAGACAGGCTGTGGGAGACAGGACCCAGACAGGCTGTGGGAGACAGGACCCAGACAGAGTGTGGGAGACAGGACCCAGACAGAGTGTGGGAGACAGGACCCAGACAGAGTGTGGGAGACAGGACCCAGACAGAGTGTGGGAGACAGGACCCAGACAGAGTGTGGGAGACAGTACCCAGACAGAGTGTGGGAGACAGTACCAAATGTGTACTGTAATAGATTACAAAGACATGTACACAGTGTCGACTAGGACTACATTGTCACGTCTTACAAAGGCACAGACTGTATTAAAACCTCGGCTCCACTCAACAGTACAAATTACAAAACATGCTACTAGCTAACGTTTGGGAATTCATGTGACAAACCAAGTTATTGTATAACTCTTCCAAGGCATGTTACACAATGTTTGTTTACTTGGCTCAGCCTCCACATATTCAATGTGATTGTCTTGTGATGGTTTTATTGTGGGACCTGTTGGGGCTGTTTTGATGGTTCTATTGTGTGACCTGTTGGGGCTGTTTTGATGGTTCTATTGTGTGACCTGTTGGGGCTGTTTTGATGGTTCTATTGTGAGACCTGTTGGGGCTGTTTTGATGGTTTTATTGTGGGACCTGTTGGGGCTGTTTTGATGGTTCTATTGTGTGACCTGTTGGGGCTGTTTTGATGGTTCTATTGTGGACCTGTTGGGGCTGTTTTGATGATTCTATTGTGGGACCTGTTGGGGCTGTTTTGATGGTTCTATTGTGGACCTGTTGGGGCTGTTTTGATGGTTTTATTGTGGGACCTGTTGGGGCTGTTTTGATGGTTCTATTGTGTGACCTGTTGGGGCTGTTTTGATGGTTCTATTGTGGGACCTGTTGGGGCTGTTTTGATGGTTTTATTGTGGGACCTGTTGGGGCTGTTTTGATGGTTTTATTGTGAGACCTGTTGGGGCTGTTTTGATGGTTCTATTGTGAGACCTGTTGGGGCTGTTTTGATGGTTCTATTGTGGGACCTGTTGGGGCTGTTTTGATGGTTTTATTGTGGGACCTGTTGGGGCTGTTTTGATGGTTTATTGTGGGACCTGTTGGGGCTGTTTTGATGGTTTATTGTGGGACCTGTTGGGGCTGTTTTGATGGTTCTATTGTGGGACCTGTTGGGGCTGTTTTGATGGTTTTATTGTGTGATTAAATGGTTAAAAATGGGAACACTGCCTACCAGGCGCCCAGGGATCCAGAATCAAGTCCACCTATCGCAAACAGCGCAAGACGAATTGAAAAATAGACATTTCTACAGAAATGTTTGATGATCGACTAGGAATGCCTTGAAGAAGATTGGCCAGTCGATCTGAATCGACCGGTTGGCGATCACTGCTCTATGCACTTCCTGATGAACTCAAGTCACTGAGTCAGTGTACACATTTCACATTTTAGTCATTTAGCAGACGCTCTTATCCAGAGCGACTTACAGTAGTGAATGCATACATTTCATTCATTTTTTCCCCATACTGGTCCCCCGTGGGAATCGAACCCACAACCCTGGCGTTGCAAACACCACGCTCTACCAACTGAGCCACACGGGTTCACGTCATTGATGATTATTCTCAGAGGCAACCTGGAACCCATCCCAGTCCGCGTGATCACATCCCAGTCCATCTGGAAACATACATTCCGATTGGTCAAACCAACGTTGAACAGTCACTTCTTAGGCTTCGTTTACACAGACGGACAAATTCTGATCTTTTTTTTTTCTACACTAATTGTTCTTTTGACCAATCAGATCACTTCTGGAAAATATTGGATGTGAAAAGATCTAGTGAGATATCCAATGGGCTAGACGATTCTCTTCTCATCTCGAAAAAAAAATCACTTTAACTAACAATGTGGAAGTCAATCAATCCACCATCATCATCATCATCATCATCATCATCATCGAAACAACAGACCAAATCTAATTATTGAAATAGCCTGGGCAACCGAGAAAAAACTACTTCATACAATTTAAGGCCAAGTGGAAAACAATACTGCAGGCAGTATGAATGGAGGTGTCAGCACGCAGGTCTGGGCAGGTGAGATGTAATCATTGTTTGTCTCTTAACACAAGTTACAATTCTTAGAAGTTCCCTTAGTTTTCCTGATGCTGCATGAGATGTCCAGTTGAGTGACATGATAAATCTGATTGAACATTCATGAATACCGGGTGGCAGGTAACCTAGCTATTAGAACTGTCAAATGGTCTGGAGCTGTATGTTGGATCTGGCCTGGTTTCATGACATTGTGTCAGTCTAGTGTTAGCTAGAGATTTCTCATCATCTAGCTCAGGGATGGGCAACTTTGATGGAGGTTGGAGACACAAAAAAAAAAAAAAAATTGAACTCTTCATGAGGGGCTGCAGTGGCTTATGGGTCTGCATATCCCCGCAAGCCCAAAAAAGTTTTTGCTAATTTCCTGCAATTCTACCCAAAAAAATTCCATAGGGTGGAGGCAAATGTTTACCGTTTTTAATATAATAACTGATGATCAATGGCCCCACCCCTGTCGGTAATTCAACCATTACTACAATCTTAGATAAATTACCTGGACTACCAATAAAACATTTCAATGCTGACATGGGCTTAACACATTTTCGAAATTGCACCTTGTGTATTCTAATTATTCTAACTCAACAGTCATTTGAGACCCCGAATTAGTCCCCCCCCCCCCCCCCCCCCAATAAAATGTTGATGATACTGCCCACTAAGCACATTCTGTACCAAGGCCGAAGTTAGAAATAACGTGTTTCTTGGAAACACTGGGTCACTTGTTGATACGAGTGTTCAATCTTTGATAAGAACGTACAACTAACTTGGCAAACATGATAGCTAGCTAGCTATTTATTATCTAAAAACTGTCATCCAAAACACTGTCCACATTGGCACTGCCTTTTCAAAGGTGATCATGTTTGCATGTTCATCGCCTGACTGCTTGCTAATCCGTAGCAAACAAGATATTCAACAACAACAGATAAAGTAGCAATGCCCAGAGCCAGACTTGACTGTAAAGATTAATTTTAGGCCATTACGGGATATCAAGTGGCTGGCATGTTTTGTAACTAGCATTGTTGTATCTACCTAGTTAGCATCATCATCATCCAACTTTTAGTTGTTTCAACGAAAGCCAACATTTTAAAAACGTACAAATGGTACTTGCTAGTTAATGACTTACTAATTGTTCGTGTTTGTAAACTAGTTAGCGAACACATATCGGTGTTTAGGCAGATTAGCTAGCTAAATTATCGTTAGCTAGCCAACTAGCTAAAGTTAGCTAGCTGTTTTGACCTAGCTAGCTACCTGGAGAAAGCTAACTAACTAGCCAACGTTAGCTAACAACTCGCAGTAGTTGACAGTGACTAGCTAGCAAATGTCATGGGGTTTTTTTTATTACTAAAAATGTTCTACACTTCTGGCTTTTCTGTGTTTGTTAACTAGCAAGATAATAAAAAAAACATTGATTACCTAGCTAGCTAACTAGACTTACAAAAGAGGTTCGTACGGTTCCCCAGAATGTTGTCCTGCTGCCAGTGTCTATTATCCTGTCAGGCAATGCTGATATTCCATATTGAATGTGTAACTCAAAAGCTTGTGTTGTTCTTCTAGCTGTTCTTCTAGCTGTTAGTGTGTAGCTGTCTGTCTGCACTCTGCCCTCCCTCTGGTTTTGTTAGCCACTGACGCTCAAATCAGCAGACTGCCAGTCCAGTGTTTTCAGGAATCAGGGCTGCACTATAAATTGCAGGATGTTTACGTTCCAGGAAGTTTGAAGTCAAATAATGATTCCTTTTTTTTTTCGAAGAATCTTTCAAAAATAGTTTTATGTAAACAATTGCTCATATCCTGTGTGTTTACTTTAAATTAACCGGTAAACGCTTCCACCCTTCCAGAGAGTGAATATTCCACATAGGGAAAACAAATGAGTGGTTTTCTCTTGTACAACTAGCATTTGTAACTTTCTCCCACTCGAGGGCGGCAGAGTCCATCAATTCAATGGTCATTCTTCTCTTGGTCCTGGCTTTCTCAAGCAATGATGTGTCTGTATTTATAAATCAATGGGGGGATTCGATTATGCTAAGCCGCAGGAATCTGGTATATGGCCCGTGACATGAACGCGTTTAACTGTGCGGGAGGAGCTCCCACTGCGCCACTCTGTCATGTTGTCAATAAGGCAGCAGGGTGCATCGTCCAGAAACATAGGCAACAATATCTTTGTTCCATAAAATACAGGTTTGAATTTTCAAACGAGTTTTTATTGGCAAGGCAGACAAAGCGTTTTTTTATCAAAAGCAATCCTTTTTTCATGTGAAAACAGAATACTCATTCACAGAATCCTCATTACTCCACGTGCTTAGATACAGGGCACAGACATCAGTTCAACATCTAGTTTTGATTTACATTTGGTTGAGTTGTCAACTAACATGAATTCAACATGAAATGAACAAAAAAATGTCACCATGCCTTTACATGGATGATTTGTTTTGCAAATCAAATCAGTTTTCCACATTGATTCAACATCATTACATATATTTTATTTATTTAAATGATGTAGAAACAATGTTGATTAAACTAGTTTTTGTCCAGTGGGTAATGGGTCGAAATATACAGAATGGAGGAAAATGGGGGAGGGTCTTGCTTTTTGTAATTGATTAAATGCAAATATTTCTCAGTGTTTTAAAAATAGTTGCTTATTAGGGTATATATCCACGTGTGCCCGATGCCGCCCCTCATCTATGATTCTCTGCTAGGTGCACAATATCAAGTTCACCTATAGGCTATTTAGTGTGATCTCAATCAAATGATCCATAGCCTATATAGGCTAAAAGGTACGAAGTGCATGCTGGGAGAAGCACAGAGCAAAGTTATACTTCTAAGATAGCTGCTAGTATGGTATAAATAAAATGATAAACAGTGGTTCGAGCCCTGAATGCTGATTGGCTGACAGCTGTGGTATATCAGACCGTATACCACGTGTATGACAAAACATTTATTTTTACTGCTCTAATTATATTGGCAACCAGTTTATAGTAGCAATAAGGCACCTAAGGGCTTTGTGGTATATGGCCAATATAGCACGGCTAAGGGCTGTGTAAAAACACTCCGCAATGCGTCGTGCATAAGAACAGCCCTTAGCCGTGGTATATTGGCCATACGCCACACCCCCTCGTGCCTTATTGCTTAACTAGGCTGCATTAAACACTGAAATGGATATTCCAACCCTGAGCCCCGCCCGCTCTGCTCTTGCTGATCCAAAACGTGTTTGTGTGCTGCTTAACCAATGGCTGTGCTGTGTGCTGCCTAACCAATGGCTGTGCTGTGTGCTGCCTAACCAATGGCTGTGCTGTGTGCTGCCTAACCAATGGCTGTGCTGTGTGCTGCCTATGATGGCAGTTCAGGAGGAGAATCAAAGGTTTCTTCCCATTTTATTTATTTTGATTAAGGCCGTCCAAAGTAAATTCCCTATCTTCCACGTGGACTAGCCTATAGGCTGTTCTGTTCAGTTTGACAAGGAGAGCACGAAGATGAGAAGGAAGACTGGAAGTCAACTTTGATAGCTGGCTACTACTATAATTGATGTTTATTAAAAAAACAATGATGTTTCTTGCCCCATGATGTATTTATCAGAGTCATTGACCTCACAATAAGCAATAAGCAAGTACCTTACATTAAGGTGCTGAATCTTGAAACAGCAGCTGCAGGACAATCAATCAGACTATAAGCTGCTACCGTTGATCCAGAGATGTGTCAGTCAGTTCCTCCACCCACCACACACTCTTTAAACAGCCTACCTACATGTCAGTGAGGGGCTGTTAAGTTAAAACCAAGACTCAAATATGAGGGGTTATGAGAGGCTATGCCATAGGCTTACCTTTTTATGAAAGAAAATGGCAAAAAGCACAGGCCTACCCATTGTTAGCTTAAATACAGATCCAATTATAGAAAGTGATCAATAACAGGGCTTTGGTCCAGCGATGCTTTCTGCTAGAAACAAGCTGCAAAGTACCCTGGGAAAGATGTGACTCCGATGTATTGTGGGAATATCACTGTTTAATTTCTTTGACGTTCAGAGGCTGAGCTACAACCTTCTATAGCCGAGGAGACAAAAAATAGACCTAGGAAGTAATCTAATTCCGTCACTGTCAATTGATGAAGCTATTCACTTCCTGTACAATAGAAGATGTTTAAACCCAGACAGCTTTTAGGGAAAAATTTGTGACCTTCTGTCGTTGGGTTAAGTTCTGTCTCTGTCGTTGGGTTAAGTTCTGTCGTTGGGTTAAGTTCTGTCTCTGTCGTTGGGTTAAGTTCTGTTTCTGTCGTTGGGTTAAGTTCTGTCTCTGTCGTTGGGTTAAGTTCTGTTTCTGTCGTTGGGTTAAGTTCTGTTTCTGTCGTTGGGTTAAGTTCTGTCTCTGTCGTTGGGTTAAGTTCTGTCGTTGGGTTAAGTTCTGTTTCTGTTGTTGGGTTAAGTTCTGTCGTTGGGTTAAGTTCTGTCGTTGGGTTAAGTTCTGTCTCTGTCGTTGGGTTAAGTTCTGTCGTTGGGTTAAGTTCTGTTTCTGTCGTTGGGTTAAGTTCTGTCTCTGTCGTTGGGTTAAGTTCTGTCGTTGGGTTAAGTTCTGTCGTTGGGTTAAGTTCTGTCGTTGGGTTCAGCCACGGAAGAAGAGTAGCCAGTTAAAGCTTACATTCTTTTGGTCAGTAGGCCTACTCTGTCTGTGGTGGAATTACATTTACATTTACATTTACATTTAAGTCATTTAGCAGACGCTCTTATCCAGAGCGACTTACAAATTGGTGCATTCACCTTATGATATCCAGTGGAACAACCACTTTACAATAGTGCATCTAAATCTTTTAAGGGGGGGGGGGGGGGGTTTAGAAGGATTACTTTATCCTATCCTAGGTATTCCTTAAAGAGGTGGGGTTTCAGGTGTCTCTGGAAGGTGGTGATTGACTCCGCTGTCCTGGCGTCGTGAGGGAGCTTGTTCCACCATTGGGGTGCCAGAGCAGCGAACAGTTTTGACTGGGCTGAGCGGGAACTGTGCTTCCTCAGAGGTAGGGGGGCCAGCAGGCCAGAGGTGGATGAACGCAGTGCCCTTGTTTGGGTGTAGGGCCTGATCAGAGCCTGAAGGTATGGAGGTGCCGTTCCCTTCACAGCTCCGTAGGCAATCACCATGGTCTTGTAGCGGATGCGAGCTTCAACTGGAAGCCAGTGGAGAGAGCGGAGGAGCGGGGTGACGTGAGAGAACTTGGGAAGGTTGAACACCAGACGGGCTGCGGCGTTCTGGATGAGTTGTAGGGGTTTAATGGCACAGGCAGGGAGCCCAGCCAACAGCGAGTTGCAGTAATCCAGACGGGAGATGACAAGTGCCTGGATTAGGACCTGCGCCGCTTCCTGTGTGAGGCAGGGTCGTACTCTGCGAATGTTGTAGAGCATGAACCTACAGGATCGGGTCAGCGCCTTGATGTTAGTGGAGAACGACAGGGTGTTGTCCAGGGTCACGCAAAGGTTCTTAGCACTCTGGGAGGAGGACACAAGGGAGTTGTCAACCGTGATGGCGAGATCATGGAACGGGCAGTCCTTCCCCGGAGGAAGAGCAGCTCCGTCTTGCCGAGGTTCAGCTTGAGCTGGTGATCCGTCATCCACACTGATATGTCTGACAGACATGCAGAGATGTGATTCGCCGCCTGGTTATCAGAAGGGGGAAAGGAGAAGATTAATTGTGTGTCATCTGCATAGCAATGATAGGAGAGACCATGTGAGGATATGACAGAGCCAAGTGACTTGGTGTATAGCGAGAATAGGAGAGGGCCTAGAACAGAGCCCTGGGGGACACCAGTGGTGAGAGCGGAGACAGATTCTCGCCACGCCACCTGGTAGGAGCGACCTGTCAGGTAGGACGCAATCCAAGCGTGGGCCGCGCCGGAGATGCCCAACTCGGAGAGGGTGGAGAGGAGGATCTGATGGTTCACAGTATCAAAGGCAGCAGATAGGTCTAGAAGGATGAGAGCAGAGGAGAGAGAGTTAGCTTTAGCAGTGCGGAGAGCCTCCGTGACACAGAGAAGAGCAGTCTAAGTTGAATGCCCAGTCTTGAAACCTGACTGATTAGGATCAAGAAGGTCATTCTGAGAGAGATAGCAGGAGAGCTGGCCAAGGACGGCACGTTCAAGAGTTTTGGAGAGAAAAGAAAGAAGGGATACTGGTCTGTAGTTGTTGACATCGGAGGGATCGAGTGTAGGTTTTTTCAGAAGGGGTGCAACTCTCGCTCTCTTGAAGACGGAAGGGACGTAGCCAGCGGTCAAGGATGAGTTGATGAGCGAGGTGAGGAAGGGGAGAAGGTCTCCGGAAATGGTCTGGAGAAGAGAGGAGGGGATAGGGTCAAGTGGGCAGGTTGTTGGGCGGCCGGCCGTCACAAGACGCGAGATTTCATCTGGAGAGAGAGGGGAGAAAGAGGTCAAAGCACAGGGTAGGGCAGTGTGAGCAGGACCAGCGGTGTCGTTTGACTTAGCAAACGAGGATCGGATATCGTCAACCTTCTTTTCAAAATGGTTGACGAAGTCATCCGCAGAGAGGGAGGAGGGGGGGAGGGGAGGAGGATTCAGGAGGGAGGAGAAGGTAGCAAAGAGCTTCCTAGGGTTAGAGGCAGATGCTTGGAATTTAGAGTGGTAGAAAGTGGCTTTAGCAGCAGAGACAGAAGAGGAGAATGTAGAGAGGAGGGAGTGAAAGGATGCCAGGTCCGCAGGGAGGCGAGTTTTCCTCCATTTCCGCTCGGCTGCCCGGAGCCTTGTTCTGTGAGCTCGTAGTGAGTCATCGAGCCACGGAGCAGGAGGGGAGGACCGAGCCGGCCTGGAGGATAGGGGACAGAGAAAATCAAAGGATGCAGAAAGGGAGGAGAGGAGGGTTGAGGAGGCAGAATCAGGAGATAGGTTGGAGAAGGTTTGAGCAGAGGGAAGAGATGATAGGATGGAAGAGGAGAGAGTAGCGGGAGAGAGAGAGCGAAGGTTGGGACGGCGCAATACCATCCGAGTAGGGGCAGAGTGAGAAGTGTTGGATGAGAGCAAGAGGGAAAAGGATACAAGGTAGTGGTCGGAGATTTGGAGGGGAGTTGCAATGAGATTAGTGGAAGAACAGCATCTAGTAAAGATGAGGTCAAGCGTATTGCCTGCCTTGTGAGTAGGGGGGGAAGGTGAGAGGGTGAGGTCAAAAGAGGAGAGGAGTGGAAAGAAGGAGGCAGAGAGGAATGAGTCAAAGGTAGACGTGGGGAGGTTAAAGTCACCCAGAACTGTGAAAGGTGAGCCATCCTCAGGAAAGGAACTTATCAAGGCGTCAAGCTCATTGATGAACTCTCCAAGGGAACCTGGAGGGCGATAAATGATAAGGATGTTAAGCTTGAAAGGGCTGGTAACTGTGACAGCATGGAATTCAAATGAGGAGATAGACAAATGGGTCAGGGGAGAAAGAGAGAATGTCCACTTGGGAGAGATGAGGATTCCAGTGGATTCCAGGAATGGTAGAACTACTCTGTCTGTGGTGGAATGCGGGCCAGAAGGTTCTAGGCCTACTCTGTCTGTGGTGGAATGGTAAGCCTACTCTGTCTGTGGTGGAATGGTAGGCCTACTCTGTCTGGGGAGGAATGGTAGACCTACTCTGTCTGGGGAGGAATGGTAGGCCTACTCTGTCTGGGGAGGAATGGTAGGACTACTCTGTCTGGGGAGGAATGGTAGGCCTACTCTGTCTGGGGAGGAATGGTAGCCCTACTCTGTCTGGGGTGGAATGATAGGCCTACTCTGTCTGGGGAGGAATGGTAGGCCTACTCTGTCTGGGGAGGAATGGTAGGCCTACTCTGTCTGGGGTGGAATGGTAGCCCTACTCTGTCTGGGGAGGAATGGTAGGCCTACTCTGTCTGGGGTGGAATGATAGGCCTACTCTGTCTGGGGAGGAATGGTAGGCCTACTCTGTCTGTGGAGGAATGGTAGGTCTACTCTGTCTGGGGAGGAATGGTAGGACTACTCTGTCTGGGGTGGAATGCGGGCCAGAAGGTTCTAGGCGTACTCTGTCTGTGGTGGAATGGTAGGCCTACTCTGTCTGTGGTGGAATGGTAGGCCTACTCTGTCTGGGGAGGAATGGTAGGCCTACTCTGTCTGGGGAGGAATGGTAGGCCTACTCTGTCTGGGGAGGAATGGTAGGACTACTCTGTCTGTGGTGGAATGGTAGGCCTACTCTGTCTGGGGAGGAATGGTAGGACTACTCTGTCTGTGGTGGAATGGTAGACCTACTCTGTCTGGGGAGGAATGGTAGACCTACTCTGTCTGGGGTGGAATGGTAGGCCGTACTTTTGAAAGTACCATGCTCAGATTCATAATGAAGTCTTAGATTTAATTATTTGCAAATGGGGACAGTTTCGTTGCAAACAAGACACAGTGATTTGGCCTTGGAGAAATATGATCAGATGAACACATAGGTTTATCTCTCTGTCCGTTCTTAGCCTGGAAGATTCCGCTAATATGTAAAATGACCTAGATTTCCCTGAAATGTTTATAAATTCTTGGACCTACAAATACGATGATAGATTCATGCAATGCTTTTAAATATTTAAGCAGATTCTTTCCACCACCTACTCTTGTCCATAGTGGTCTGCGAACCCAGAACCTTCTGGCCCGCAGCCCTGTTTGCGCTGTCAAAATTCCTTTGTTGCCATGTAATGCTTACAGGATGAAGAACGCTTTCTAAAACTGCGTATCTACGGCTCTGGTCTGTCCAAGACGTGAGGTTAAATGGTAGACGCTCTCTGCTATCCACTTTGTTTTAATTGTTATTTTGGGTGTAGGGGAGGGTCACTTGTTTTTTCCACCCACCAAGCATTCAGGGAGGGATTGGGTAAAATATATTTTGCTGAAGAGAGGGTCATCCATTTTCATTTCAGAGAGGTGTGATATTCTTCATGTAACCCTTATTATAAATGATGTTCTCTCCTTTACATCCCTTTGAGCAGAGTTCACCGTGGGCCAGAGCGGGGAACCTGGTTCAAGCCCTGGAAGCAGTCCGGTTCCAAAACCAATGCAATTAACTTTCACCCGTGCCCGGAACAGACTCATTCAAATCCCCTCATTGTTCTCAATGGAGGGATGTGATTGTTTGTGGATAGGCTCAGAGCTTTCCATTTACATAGGATTGGCCTCGGCCTTTCATTCTGATCATGGTTCGAAATCCAGCGATTATAAAGTATTCCCTGACACTGATTATTTCAGAAAATAAGTTATTGAAAGTCTCTTTCAGCGATTGCTTTGCTTTACCAGATACAGGATACTATTTTGTGTTTGACAAACTCTCAGACTTAGTGGTCACTAACCAGTGGATCATGATCGACTGGTCGATCTTCAAGGCATTACTAGTCGATCACCAAACATTTCTATGGAAAAGCCAACGATAAAGCCGATTTTGTTTTTCTATTTGTCTTGGTTTGTTGGTGGTAGGTGTACTTCATTCAGAAGCCCTGCGCGCCTGGTAGGAAAAGTGTTCCCATTTTCAACCATTTCATTTGTCTGATGGGATAAACATCCTGGTTACCCAGGTGACCAGGAGAGCTAAATAAAATACGCCTACCGCGCTGGCCAATCAGATAGCTCAAATCACAGTGCCTACAACTTCCACGACCCCAGAGCAAAGTTTGATATTAGCCTAGGTGAGATTTAATAACCTTTCAAACCATGACCAGAGATAGACTGTCAAAGAGAACAGTAAAGTTTGATACTAGCCTAGCTCAGCGTGCCCTCATTATCGAGCTTCAGCCCTCCTTCCCCCTCGGATTGCTCCAATGTAGCCTTTCTCATCACGCTGATGTCCAGGAGGACTCCAATATAGCCTTTCTCATCACGCTGATGTCCAGGAGGACACCAATGTAGCCTTTCTCACCACGCTGATGTCCAGGAGGATTCCAATATAGCCTTTCTCATCACGCTGATGTCCAGGAGGGCTCTCACCTGGGCTACTGCTGTATTTTGAATTTTAGGACCCCTTTAGGTATAAAATATATATATATATATTAACAAATTATTTGATGAAACATTGGCCTTACTGCTATTAGCCCATAGAAACACATTGAATAACAGATTCATACATTGAAACACAGATAGTAAAAACAAATCTAAAGGAAGTTTGTTTTGAAGCGTCTGTCTGATATCTCAGAGATATAAGAAAGATCTGGAAACGGCTTTCTTTAAACATATTTAACCCCTTTTTTAGACACTAAACTACTTCCATTAACGTTTTTAACTGGTACCGGGCTACCTTCATGACAGTCTGCTGAGGCTTCTGGGAAATCCACTCAACAGGGTTAAAAAAAATCATCTGAGTGGTAGATCTCGGCTTGCTTTTTGACTCCGAAGGTGATCTTGACTCCGAAGGTGACCTTGACTCCGAAAAGGTTGGTGACCATTGCTCTGACTGATGATCAGAGTCAAATCCAGCCTATTGCCTCTTTATAACGTGCCAATATGCTCCAGGAGCGTTGTACTACTGTGGCCGACCCTGTAAAACAACACATTTCACTGCACCTATAATACTACTATGGCCGACCCTGTAAAACAACCCATTTCACTGCACCTATAATACTACTATGGCCGACCCTGTAAAACAACACATTTCACTGCACCTATAATACTACTATGGCCGACCCTGTAAAACAACCCATTTCACTGCACCTATAATACTACTATGGCCGACCCTGTAAAACAACACATTTCACTGCACCTATCCGGTGTGTGACAATAAAATATATATATATCTCTGTGACCAAAAGAGAGGATATGTATTTCTGAGCCTGTAGCAACCGAAGTAACAAACTGCCAAGATGTCTGGACCTTGATGGCAGCAGGTAGCGGCAGGTAGCCTAGTGGTCGGCAGGTAGCCTTAGTGGTCGGCAGGTAGCCTAGTGGTCGGCAGGTAGCTTTAGTGGTCGGCAGGTAGCCTAGTGGTCGGCAGGTAGCCTTAGTGGTCGGCAGGTAGCCTAGTGGTCGGCAGGTGGCCTAGTGGTCGGCAGGTAGCCTAGTGGTCGGCAGGTAGCCTTAGTGGTCGGCAGGTAGCCTAGTGGTCGGCAGGTAGCCTAGTGGTCGGCAGGTAGCCTTAGTGGTCGGCAGGTAGCCTAGTGGTCGGCAGGTAGCCTAGTGGTCGGCAGGTAGCCTAGTGGTCGGCAGGTAGCCTTAGTGGTCGGCAGGTAGCCTTAGTGGTCGGCAGGTAGCCTAGTGGTCGGCAGGTAGCCTTAGTGGTCGGCAGGTAGCCTAGTGGTCGGAGCGTTGGGCCAGTAACCAAAACAGTTGGTGGATCGAATCCCCCGAGCTGACAAGGTAAAAATCTGTCGTTCTGCCCCCTGAACAAGGCAGTTAACCCACTGTTCCCTGGGAAGGCCATCATTGTAAATAAGAATTTGTTCTTAAATGGTTTGCCTAGTTAAATAGAATATAAATGGTACAGATGGAGACCGTATTGTGTTGTAGATATAGAGTCGATGGTATAGTCGATGATTTATGCTGTTATCTTAATCCGCTTCTCTGATGGACCAAAGACTTCTATTCTTTCAGTAGTTGGATAACGAAGCTTGAAGCGTTTTTTATTACAAAAAAAACCAAAAAACTTCTTAGCATTGCAATGTACAGTATATTTGATACAAGATCCCTCACATTTTACAGTGCACAAATATCATATTCACAAGCCTTCAATAAATTAGTCACATATGTAAACAAAACTTCAATGTGAAGGCATATTTTGTACAAACACACATCACTGGGTACATTGAAGGACAATACACATTAGAGCACAACCCACTGGGTGTATCGAGTACTCTGGCCCTTTAAGAAAAATCACACCGTCCAGTCACATGTTGTTAAACACCTGGTGAGTACGGTTGGTACAGGTAGCACTGGTTTGGCAGAATATCAACCGACTTGGAACTTCCAACAAATACGAAAAGGGGGAAATCTGGCATCAAAGATTATTTTTTTTTAAAGGTGACAAGAAACAAGCTAATTAAGGGCTTGTGTAGAAGGAATAGTAAGCCATGCTTTTAGAAACAGAGGACTCTTTGCTGTAGGTGTTAGTAGCAGTCAGATCCTCACACTTTATAGTGGAGGAGTTCTCTGGGCCGGGTCCATTCAGAGACGCTCGTCTCCTTTTACACACCATGGCCCCAGAGTCAGCTTTCTCCAGGCTCAGCGTGGAAGACTGAGTATCAGTCCACGTTGAAGCTATGTTACCAACACTACTGCTGTTGATCTCTTCCCCCTGAGCCTTGTCTTTGTCAGGCACAGACAGCTGGTCCTCTGGGAACCCAGTGGGGCTGGGTCTAGGGGACCAGGGCAAGCCTGTGGTCACCTTTCTCTGATAAGATCCTCTAGAGCCCCATCCTGCTGCCATGGAAGTGAAGGGAGAGTCCGGGTAGTAGGTGAGACCGTGGGAGTTCTGTAGAGGCAGGGACTTAATACCATAAGGGAGCAGGCTGCTAGAGTAGTCCCCTTCATAGGAACTGAGATCCAGCTTGTTGGGGCCAGCTCCTCCCTGTTGCATGGAGATAAACCACCTCTGGGAGGCGCTGTCCTCTGGCTGGGGGGAAAAGAGACTGTTGGTCTGGGGTACTGTCCTCTCACCGCTGTAGAAGCGGTTCTGGGGCAGGTTGTTGATGACCTGGTCCTGGAAGAAAGGTTGCATGGCGTAGCGGGCACCTGGGACGATCTGGTGGGAGCGGTGGGAGTCAGTGGGGGAGGGGGTCAGTCGGTCACCCTCTGGAGCTGTGTACATCCTACAATACCACAGGAGAAGAGAGATGGAGAATGTACACTGAGTATACAAAACATTAGGAACACCTGCTCTTTCCATGACATAGACTGACCAGGGGAATCCATGTGAAAGCTATGATCCCTTATTGATGTCACTTGTTAAATCCACTTCAATCAGTGTAGATGAAGGGGAGGAGACAGGTTAAGGGGAGGAGACAGGTTAAGGGAGGAGACAGGTAGGGAGGGCAGGTTAAGGGGAGGAGACAGGTTAAGGGGAGGAGACAGGTTAAGGGGAGGAGACAGGTTAAGGGGAGGAGACAGGTTAAGGGAGGAGACAGGTTAAGGGGAGGAGACAGGTTAAGGGGAGGAGACAGGTTAAGGGAGGAGACAGGTTAAGGGGAGGAGACAGGTTAAAGAAGGATTTTTAAGCCTTGAGACATTTGATATATGGATTGTGTATGTGTGCCATTCAGAGGGTGAATGGGCAAGACAAAAGACTCAAGTGGCTTTGAACGGGGTATGGTAGTAGGTGCCAGGCACACCAGTTTGAGTGTGTCAAGAACTGCAACGCTGCTGGGTTTTTCACACTCAACAGTTTCCTGTGTGTGTCAAGAATGGTCCACCACCCAAAGGACATCCAGCCAACTTGACACAACTGAGGGAACCATTGGAGTCAACAAGGGCCAGCATCCCTGTGGAACGCTTTCGACACCTTGTAGAATCCATGTCCTGACAAATTGAGACTGGGAAAAGGGGCTGCAACACAATATTAGGAAGGTGTTCTTAATGTTTTGTACACTCTGTGTATAAGGAAATGTGACAGGGATAAGACATCACGCAAAAACCTTTGTTGTGTTACAGTCATTGTAAGTGAATATAAATATTGAAGATACTCACGAATCATAGTTATCCCTGAATCCTTTTGCAAAAGGGTTGTGGTCAATTTTCAGTTGTGTGATCTATGGAAAAAGAGAGAAGCAGTTAGAAAACTCAATGTCTTATAATGAGATAAAAGGGTTAAGAAACATTGAGAGAGAGAGAGAAAGAGGACAGAGAGAGAGAAAGAGAGCAGAGAGAGAGAGGACAGAGAGAAAGGGAGAGAGTGAGAGAGAGCGAGAGAGAGAAAGAGGGAGAGGAGAGAGAACGAGAGAGAGCGAGAGAGAACGAGAGAGAAAGCAGAGGGAGAACGAGAGAGAAAGCAGAGGGAGAGGACAGAGAGAGAGAAAGAGAGCAGAGAGAGAGAGGACAGAGAGAAAGGGAGAGAGTGAGAGAGAGCGAGAGAGAGAAAGAGGGAGAGGAGAGAACGAGAGAGAGCGAGAGAGAAAGCAGAGGGAGAACGAGAGAGAAAGCAGAGGGAGAGGACAGAGAGAGAGAGAGAGAGTGAAAGATGCATTCTTACATCAGTGTTCTGATAAGCAGTGACGGCTATAAACTGGTTTTCAGGGAAGGTGAAGGTCTGGGTCTTTGGGTCACTGCTCATGTCCTCCAGCCCCTCTGTCACCTCAACAATGTGCAGCCGCGGCTGATACTTATGAAGAGACTGAAGGACTATCATCTGTACACAGAAAAACAGAACAGAAAGTCAATGGACAAGACTTATTTGTGGGCCAAATCCTATACAGGTGCAGGTGGTGGGGCAGGTAGGTAGCCTAGTGGTTAGAGCCAGTAACCGAAAGGTTGCTAGATCGAATCCCAGACCTGACAAGGTAAATATCTGTCGTTCTGCCCCTGAACAAGGCAGCTAACCCACTGTTCAGGGGCCATCATTGAAAATAAGAATTTGTTCTTAACTGACTTGCCTGGTTAAATTAAAGGTAAAATACATTTAAAAAAATATTGACACATACCACTGACATCAATGCAATTTTATGCGAAAGTTTTCAGGATTTGACTTAATCAAGATATCTATGTATGTATGGATGATCTTCGTAATAATAACAATAAAATAAATAGGTGTTTATTTTGTTTTGCATTTAAAACATTGTGGGTGAGTCTAGAAGTTACACATTAACCACAGTAGGAAGATTTTTTTTACTTTTTTACTTTTAAATGATGAAAATATTTTGTACATAAATCAATACATTCCCAGGCTTATTAGAATATCTATATTTTTTCCTTATTAAAATGATCCCCCATGCAGGTGGTATATAAAACGCATCACCTGTGCGTTGTTGTTACTGCCTCCCTTGTTGTTGGTGAGCTTCAGTTTGCCGAAGGAGATCTCCTGTCTCATCCAGTGTGCTCCCGTGTTGGGAGATTCAGGGTGGACGTACATTTTGTTTCCTAAACAAGGAAAATGGGTATAAAAATGTTTTTAATGTTTCATAATTAAAAAATGTTTTATTAATTGCTGTGGTTAATGTAATTTAAAAAACAACTATTTAGAAATAGTTTATAATCTTTATACTGCCTATACTTTCTAGGATCATACCCTGCATATTATTGTCCGCTTTTCCACAGGTGATCCATTTCCCGCCTTGGAACCTCCAGTGGTTGGGGTCAGCGAGCATGACCTCCACAAACACGTTGTAATGAGCAGAGAGATTCAGACCCATCAGGTTGAAACTCAGGAACGGGAACATCCGCCTGATAAACAGACAGGGATTCAAATGTGTGTGTGTGTGTGTGTGTATTTTTAAATGTGCCAGATCTGGTGAGAATTTGACAACAAATGAATGTGTGGGTGCGTTTCAGAGAATACAGTTTCACAACATCAAGTATAAATAAAATCGAACTGATGATGGCATCCTTTTCAGCATGCAGGAGCCGTTTCCTATATTTTAAACGGAGTTTAAAAGCTCACTCCGCACCCGCCGAACCGAAGCATTCGGTTTAGCGGTTGGCCACATCGCACTCACCTGCCCTGCTTGGTGATGATCATTTCAGTCTGATGCCGATGGAACCTGAGCCAGAGAGGCCGGTTACAGAGGTAGACCTGAGCCCTCACCCCCGTGCCTGAGGGTAGGGGCACCGAGCCGATCCCGGACCCGCTGCTGTATGGAGGGTAGAGACATCCACCCTGTCCTAACTGGTAGGCCGAGCCGAACTGATTACGCCCCGCGCACACCGCCGAGGAGAATCCCGTGGGAGGCAACACCGAGCTGAAGTGAAGAGATGTCGAATATCTGGATCCGCCGGATGCCGTGTAAACGGTACCGGACTGGGAATAAGGGAATAACGAACATGGACTCGCCATGTCTCCAGTTTGTTTGGATGAGGGTGAGATATAATAGCGGTCCGGCCCGAGTCCGTCGGTGTATCGGCTAGCGCTGCCGGCCATAGCCGGGTCATCTGCACCCACCACCGGGGACTTTCTCCTCTCCTCCGGGCGGGGGGCGTCCTTGGGGGAAGGAAAGGTGTTGCTCTCTCCCTCTCCGAGCATGGTAATTTTTGTCAGGCAAGATTAAATGTTATTCGGTCCCACGGTCTTTTTTATTCTTGTCCGGGGCTTCTGTCAGAAGGATTGGAGACGAACCGGAACCAGAGATCTTCCTGAAAAGTTCTGCATCCTTTTGGGAAATAAAAGTACAATTATTTTTTGTTTGTAAGTATATCCAAAAATATCCTAATTAGAATCGCATAGGCTATAGACCTATACTCTCAAACGGGCTAAGTGGCTAAAGGCTGTAAATCAAGAGGCAGGGAAGTCCTCCTGCCAGTCTGGCTGGCCGTGTGCACTGAGTTACCACTGTGGAGACTGACGTGCTGATCTCCTGTGATAACCTGCACGGGTGATTACGTGATTCCCGTTTCACACTCCCAATCTGCTGTGAAGGCCATGGGTGTGGCTTTTAGGATGGATCGTGATAGATGGCTCAGTCCACATAGATTTACCATTTTGGGGGTGGGATATTAACTGATAAAAAAACATGTTTTAGTTCATAAAATATATTATTGCGCAGTAAGACTGATAGTGAAACTTTGCGCTGCACTATATCTCCCAGATAAGGACCCTGTCAGAGAGGAAGGATTCTTATTCTGCTCTGTACATTTTATTAATAAAGGAGTAACCTACTTCCCATGGCTAGCCTATATTTGGCTTTTTATTATTATTATTATTATTATTATTATTATTTGAATACATTTTATTCATTTAGCAGACGGTCTTATCCAGAGTGACTTATAGTCAGTGTATTAATCTACAGATTGTTAGGTGGGACAACCACATATCACAGTCGTAGTCAGTACATTTGTCCTCATAAAGTAGCTAGGTCAGAGTTAGTAAGGGGGGGGGGGGGGGGGGTCAAGTGCGAATGTTCACGAAAGTCTTTTTTCTTGTTATATATTTGAACTTCTTGGAGTAAATGTTGTGTCTGTTTTTTTGTAACATCCTAAATAAAAATGTACATCCAGGTTTCCCGTGTCCCCCCACCCCCCATCTCTCTAGTTATTTGTGTATTCCCGGCAGACAACGCTCGCCGAACCATCTCTCTACAGCCCATCAGGTCACTGACAGGCTGATGAGCGACAATTATCACCTCATTAAGGAAGCCTTCACTAAGACATATAGGATTTACCTCCCCGGGCCCCGCGGTACATCTAAATGTTTGTTTAAGCTCTCTTTTCTGGCAGACTGATTTATAACAGCAATATGATAAAAACAATTTAATTATGGTGTAGCAATTCAATTGATAGCAAAGATATTTGTAGTAAAATTCGTCTGTTAGACCTATAAAGAGGAATTAGCTACGGTAAAATATTGCATCGCTTGGTATTTATACCTTTCACTTAACTATTCGTTTTCTTGTAAACCACATGACGAATTGTAGATTTGTTTTCAGAAAAGCCGAGAGCTGAGGGTTTGTATAAAGGTGTGAAAACGCTCTATGGAAAGTTGTCACCCTCATCGAAACAGCTACTAGTATTTTTTGTGTTCACGCTTTCCACGGTATTTCTCATGTAGCGCCACGGAATCACGTTTGGGCGACAAAGGTTTGACTTGTTATGTTCCCTGATATATTAACTAGGCCTGTAATGTTTTCAATGTTTTTTTTTTCTTCTATTTAATTTTGTTAATTGTAATTTTTTTTGTCTATAAAATGATTAGGCTATAGGGCTAGCCTAAACGGATTGTTCAGACAATTATTAGATCATTTTAGAAATTATTTTCCAAACAGTTTGTTTAGACTATGGCTATAATTTACTATATTTCCTTCAATTTTAAGATAATTTAATTAATATATTTTCACATCCGGAGTTCACAATAAATTTAGAGTCATGAATTTGCATTAATTTCCCAGAGAGACGAGTTCACGTTATTCTGTCCCACCGGACTGCCCTTTGTGAACAGAGTGGAAACGGTCAATTATCTTTCCGTTTGAAGAAGCCTGTGATGTATTGCCGAACCGACAGCCTGCTGTAGGAACTGCTGTAGGAACTGCTATACAGATACAAGCATATTGGTGACACAAAGCTCCGACTGAATTGTAGCAGCAGTGATCAGTCAAATATAGTGCACTGATTTCACTGACAGAATATATATTTTTAAATGAAATTCTTAAAATATAATTTCTGTAACTTATCTTGTAACATTGTAAATAAGAACTTGTTCTCAACTTGCCTACCTGGTTAAATAAAGGTAAAATAAAACAATAAAATAAAAAACATATAGCCTACGAATTGTTAATGCATGAATCTATACCGATACATATGTTTAAATAGGGTTAGTCGATTTATATTATATACAAATCAATAGAACAAACTTACCAATCTTGGTCCTTGTTTGGCCTACTTCGTTTTCAAATGAGGCTAATATATATAGCTAATACATAAAAATAAAAAAATATTGAAATATAGGCTGCAATTTGGAAATAAATAAATACGCGACATATATTTTGTTTTCAATCACAATAATGAAAATAAGAGAGAACGTTAATTTGTAAGTATTTCAACGCATCTTCTCTCCTCTCCTTGTTTTGAAGGAGATGGTTAAAAGTATGCGCTTATATGTAGACTACTGGCTCTACAATCCTTTCTTGCGGTTCAGCTGCAACCGTCCCCCGTTTAGGAGCGCTCTCTTGTGTCGAAGTTACGCACATAGCAGCCTCTTATAAATGTAGCTTTCGATTCCCAAGAGTGACTGGGCAAGCAGAATATATACAGAATATAGGCCTACAACACGAGAAACACGCTGCCAGCAATAACGCACGTTATGCTGTAGCGATTGTTTCACTCGGTGATACTCATTAGCGGCCCCCTGAATAGTCGTATAATTTCAGGCTTAATTAATTGTAGTTGTGTTAGATTGTAGAAGGTCGGAGCAGAACGGGAAAACACATCAGTAATAGGGGGTAATGAAACGGCCAGGATGCTCCTAGTCAACTGATGAGGCGTATTTAGAGGCACAAACCTGCACATGACTGGGGACTGACATCCATCCACGTCATATCAGACTGAAATTCATTATCACACACCAATCAACTACTTGGTACTTGATGTCTTTCTCTCTGTCTCGCTCTCTCTCTCCCTCTCTCTCGCTCTCTCTCTCTCTTGCCAAAGTGAAATATATAATAAACAAAAGTGAAATAAAAATTAAAAAATTTACATTAAACATTACACTCCCAAAAGGAATAGAGACATTTAAAATGTCATATTATGTCTATATACAGTGTTGTAACGATGTGCAAATAGTTAAAGTACAAAAGGGAAAATAAATAAACATAAATATGGTTATATTTACAATGGTGTTTGTTCTTCACTGGTTGACCTTTTCTTGTGACAACAGGTCACACATCTTGCTGCTGTGATGTCACACTGTGGTATTTCACCCAGTAGATATGGGAGTTTATCAAAATTGGGTTTGTTTTCTAATTCTTTGTGGGTCTGTGTAACCTGAGATGACTTGATATATATTATTTACAAGCATTTCGCTACACTCGCATTAACATCTGCTAACCATGGGTATGTGACAAATAACATGTGAATTGATTTGATTTTTATAAACCAGTGGTCCATTGTACATGATGAGATTAGTGGTACAGATATCTTTGTTTAGGTTAACGGTAGAATATATGCTTTTGGGTAGACAGGGTAGTATCAGGGACATGGTTGATCATTGCTGCCAATGGATAAACTTGTAGAAGTTGTTTGAGAGCTGGTTTCTCTTTGTGATGGCCTTTTCCTGATCAAAGACCAACAGATTGATCACGCTGTGATTGGATCCCATCATGATGAATAAATCAAATCTAATTGTGTTTGTCACATGTTTCGTAAACAACATATGTGGACTAACAGTGAAATACTTAGTTACAGGCCTTTCCCAACAATGCAGAGATAAAAAAAAAATAGAGAAATAACAGAAAAATAATAGCATGAGGAATAAATTCACACTGAGTAACGATAACTTGGCTGTATACATTTAAGTCACTTAGCAGACGCTCTTATCCAGAGTGACTTACAAATTGGTGCATTCACCTTATGATATCCATATATACACGAGGTACGAGTCCATGTGCAGGGGTACGAGGTAATAACTTGGCTATATACACAGGGTACCAGTACTGAGTCCATGTGCAGGGGTACGAGGTAATAACATGGTTATATACACAAGGTACGAGTCCATGTGCAGGGGTACGAGGTAATAACTTGGCCATATACACGAGGTACGAATCTATGTGCAGGGGTACGAGGTAATAACTTGGCTATATACACGAGGTACGAGTCCATGTGCAGGGGTACGAGGTAATAACATGGTTATATACACAGGGTACGAGTCCATGTGCAGGGGTACGAGGTAATAACATGGCTATATACACGCGGTACGAGTCCATGTGCAGGGGTACGAGGTAATAACATGGTTATATACACAGGGTACGAGTCCATGTGCAGGGGTACGAGGTAATAACATGGCTATATACACGAGGTACGAGTCCATGTGCAGGGGTACGAGGTAATAACATGGCTATATACACGCGGTACGAGTCCATGTGCAGGGGTACGAGGTAATAACATGGCTATATACACATGGTACAAGTCCATGTGCAGGGGTAGGAGGTAATAACATGGATATATACACGTGGTACGAGTCCATGTGCAGGGGTACGAGGTAATAACATGGCTATATACACGCGGTACGAGTCCATGTGCAGGGGTACGAGGTAATAACTTGGCCATATACACAAGGTACGAGTCCATGTGCAGGGGTACGAGGTAATAACTTGGCCATATACACGAGGTACGAGTCCATGTGCAGGGGTACGAGGTAATAACATGGCTATATACACGCGGTACGAGTCCATGTGCAGGGGTACGAGGTAATTTTATATTTGTTCCGGAACTCCAATTTGAGCAGCAGCAGCTGAAAAATGAGCTCCTACAAATATTGAAATTTACATGGTTTTTAGAGTGAAGTACATCGGAAAAAAGCTAAAGAAAACTGCAAGACTGAATAGGAGAAAAAACAAGCAACAAACAAAGAAGATAGGCTTTTGAAAAATAACTATTTTTCATAAAATTGTAGTTATCTTAGCAAGCTGAATTGTTTACCAGTTGCTAAGCAGTTGCTAGGGACTCTTTTGGAAGAAGCTAGCTAGCTAACGAAGAACAACAAAGAATATCTAGTTAACAGAAGAAAAGAAAGAGAAAATCAGGACAGAAGAAAAAGGAAATCAAAGTGAAACAGTTCTCTAAAGACACAGGAGACAATAATACAATAAACAACACTTCTGTAGCTTGTCAACTATGTGTCTGTCTATCCCTGTTCTCTCCTCTCTGCACAGGCCATACAAACGCTTCACACGCGTGGCCGCTGCCACTCTAACCTGGTGGTCCCAGCGCGCACGACCCACGTGGAGTTCCAGGTCTCCGGCAGCCTCTGGAACTGCCGGTCTGCGGCCAACAAGGCTGAGTTCATCTCAGCCTATGCTACCCTCCAGTCCCTAGACTTCCTGGCGCTGACGGAAACATGGATTACCACAGATAACACTGCTACTCCTACTGCTCTCTCTTCGTCTGCCCACGTGTTCTCGCATACCCCTAGAGCATCGAGCCAGCGGGGTGGTGGCACTGGAATCCTCATCTCTCCCAAGTGGACATTCTCTCTTTCTCCCCTGACCCATCTGTCTATCTCCTCATTTGAATTCCATGCTGTCACAGTTACCAGCCCTTTCAAGCTTAACATCCTTATCATTTATCGCCCTCCAGGTTCCCTTGGAGAGTTCATCAATGAGCTTGACGCCTTGATAAGTTCCTTTCCTGAGGATGGCTCACCTTTCACAGTTCTGGGTGACTTTAACCTCCCCACGTCTACCTTTGACTCATTCCTCTCTGCCTCCTTCTTTCCACTCCTCTCCTCTTTTGACCTCACCCTCTCACCTTCCCCCCCTACTCACAAGGCAGGCAATACGCTTGACCTCATCTTTACTAGATGCTGTTCTTCCACTAATCTCATTGCAACTCCCCTCCAAATCTCCGACCACTACCTTGTATCCTTTTCCCTCTTGCTCTCATCCAACACTTCTCACTCTGCCCCTACTCGGATGGTATTGCGCCGTCCCAACCTTCGCTCTCTCTCTCCCGCTACTCTCTCCTCTTCCATCCTATCATCTCTTCCCTCTGCTCAAACCTTCTCCAACCTATCTCCTGATTCTGCCTCCTCAACCCTCCTCTCCTCCCTTTCTGCATCCTTTGATTTTCTCTGTCCCCTATCCTCCAGGCCGGCTCGGTCCTCCCCTCCTGCTCCGTGGCTCGATGACTCACTACGAGCTCACAGAACAAGGCTCCGGGCAGCCGAGCGGAAATGGAGGAAAACTCGCCTCCCTGCGGACCTGGCATCCTTTCACTCACTCCTCTCTACATTCTCCTCTTCTGTCTCTGCTGCTAAAGCCACTTTCTACCACTCTAAATTCCAAGCATCTGCCTCTAACCCTAGGAAGCTCTTTGCTACCTTCTCCTCCCTCCTGAATCCTCCTCCCCCTCCCCCCCCTCCTCCCTCTCTGCGGATGACTTCGTCAACCATTTTGAAAAGAAGGTTGACGATATCCGATCCTCGTTTGCTAAGTCAAACGACACCGCTGGTCCTGCTCACACTGCCCTACCCTGTGCTTTGACCTCTTTCTCCCCTCTCTCTCCAGATGAAATCTCGCGTCTTGTGACGGCCGGCCGCCCAACAACCTGCCCACTTGACCCTATCCCCTCCTCTCTTCTCCAGACCATTTCCGGAGACCTTCTCCCCTTCCTCACCTCGCTCATCAACTCATCCTTGACCGCTGGCTACGTCCCTTCCGTCTTCAAGAGAGCGAGAGTTGCACCCCTTCTGAAAAAACCTACACTCGATCCCTCCGATGTCAACAACTACAGACCAGTATCCCTTCTTTCTTTTCTCTCCAAAACTCTTGAACGTGCCGTCCTTGGCCAGCTCTCCTGCTATCTCTCTCAGAATGACCTTCTTGATCCTAATCAGTCAGGTTTCAAGACTGGGCATTCAACTGAGACTGCTCTTCTCTGTGTCACGGAGGCTCTCCGCACTGCTAAAGCTAACTCTCTCTCCTCTGCTCTCATCCTTCTAGACCTATCTGCTGCCTTTGATACTGTGAACCATCAGATCCTCCTCTCCACCCTCTCCGAGTTGGGCATCTCCGGCGCGGCCCACGCTTGGATTGCGTCCTACCTGACAGGTCGCTCCTACCAGGTGGCGTGGCGAGAATCTGTCTCCGCACCATGCGCTCTCACCACTGGTGTCCCCCAGGGCTCTGTTCTAGGCCCTCTCCTATTCTCGCTATACACCAAGTCACTTGGCTCTGTCATATCCTCACATGGTCTCTCCTATCATTGCTATGCAGACGACACACAATTAATCTTCTCCTTTCCCCCTTCTGATAACCAGGCGGCGAATCGCATCTCTGCATGTCTGTCAGACATATCAGTGTGGATGACGGATCACCAGCTCAAGCTGAACCTCGGCAAGACGGAGCTGCTCTTCCTCCCGGGGAAGGACTGCCCGTTCCATGATCTCGCCATCACGGTTGACAACTCCCTTGTGTCCTCCTCCCAGAGTGCTAAGAACCTTGGCGTGATCCTGGACAACACCCTGTCGTTCTCCACTAACATCAAGGCGGTGACCCGATCCTGTAGGTTCATGCTCTACAACATTCGCAGAGTACGACCCTGCCTCACACAGGAAGCGGCGCAGGTCCTAATCCAGGCACTTGTCATCTCCCGTCTGGATTACTGCAACTCGCTGTTGGCTGGGCTCCCTGCCTGTGCCATTAAACCCCTACAACTCATCCAGAACGCCGCAGCCCGTCTGGTGTTCAACCTTCCCAAGTTCTCTCACGTCACCCCGCTCCTCCGCTCTCTCCACTGGCTTCCAGTTGAAGCTCGCATCCGCTACAAGACCATGGTGATTGCCTACGGAGCTGTGAAGGGAACGGCACCTCCATACCTTCAGGCTCTGATCAGGCCCTACACCCAAACAAGGGCACTGCGTTCATCCACCACTGGCCTGCTGGCCCCCTACCTCTGAGGAAGCACAGTTCCCGCTCAGCCCAGTCAAAACTGTTCGCTGCTCTGGCACCCCAATGGTGGAACAAGCTCCCTCACGACGCCAGGACAGCGGAGTCAATCACCACCTTCCGGAGACACCTGAAACCCCACCTCTTTAAGGAATACCTAGGATAGGATAAAGTAATCCTTCTAACCCCCCCCCCCCCCCTTAAAAGATTTAGATGCACTATTGTAAAGTGGTTGTTCCACTGGATATCATAAGGTGAATGCACCATTTTGTAAGTCGCTCTGGATAAGAGCGTCTGCTAAATGACTTAAATGTAAATGTAAATGTAAATGTAATAACATGGCTATATACACGAGGTACGAGTCCATGTGCAGGGGTACGAGGTAATAACATGGTTATATACACAAGGTACGAGTCCATGTGCAGGGGTACGAGGTAATAACATGGCTATATACACAGGGTACGAGTCCATGTGCAGGGGTACGAGGTAATAACATGGCTATATACACGAGGTACGAGTCCATGTGCAGGGGTACAAGGTAATAACATGGCTATATACATGTGGTACGAGTCCATGTGCAGGGGTACGAGGTAATAACATGGCTATATACATGTGGTACGAGTCCATGTGCAGGGGTACGAGGTAATGGAGGTAGATATGTACTGTACGTATAGGTAGGGGTAAAGTGACTAGACAACAGGATAGATAATAAACATTAACAGCAGTATACTATATGTGTTAGTGCAAAAAGGGTCAATGCAGACTGTCCGGGTAGCTATTGGTTAACTATTTAACTAACTATTTAACAGTCTTATGGCTTGGGGGGGTAGAAGCTGTTCAGGATCCTGTTGGTTCCAGACTTGGTGCTCCGGTACCGCTTGCTGTATGGTAGCAGAGAGAACAGTTTATGACTTGGGTGGCTGGAGTCTTTGATCATTTTTATGGCCTTCCTCTGACACCGCCTGGTATAGAGGTTCTGAATGGCAGGGAGCTCGGCCCCAGTGATGTACTCGACTGTACGCACTACCCTCTGTGGCATCGGATGACAAGCAATTGTCATACCAGGCGGTGATGCAGCCGGTCAAGATGCTCTCAATGGTGCAGCTGTATAGCTTTTTGAGGATGAGGGCCCATGAAAAGTATTTTCAGCCTCCTGAGGGGGAAAAGGGGTCTTTACGACTGTGTTGGTGTGTGTTGACGATGAGCATTCATCTCTGGATCTGTTGGGGGGGTCATCTGTTGATCTGTTGGGGGGGTCATCTGTTGATCTGTTGGGGGGGTCAACTGTTGATCTGTTGGGGCTGAGGGTCATCTGTGAATCTGTTGGAGGGGGTTCATCTGTGAATCTGTTGGGGGGGGTCATCTGTTGGGGGGGTCATCTGTTGATCTGTTGGGGGGGGGGGTCATCTGTTGATCTGTTGGGGGGGTCATCTGTTGATCTGTTGGGGGGGTCATCTGTTGATCTGTTGGGGGGGTCATCTGTTGATCTGTTGGGGGGGTCATCTGTTGATCTGTTGGGGTTCTTTAAGCTGATAGCAGCTTAAAGACCCTCTGAAACACATCCTGTCACAACATGAACTTCAAGGCCACAGTCAAACCTCCAGACGCTGCTTACTGGGTCTTTTACATGTGAAAGACAGGCTGATGGTGAAGAGATTAGTGTAGCTGTCCCACCTCAAATCAACTCCACAGAGACTCTATCTTTTCATTTATCCTGTTTTAATAAAACCAATTTAAATTCAATCTGAACGGCATCCAGTTAAAACGGTCCCCTTTTCAGGACGGTGTTTATCAAGGTATATTCATCTGATGAATATGTGTTTTGATCAAACTCTGAGTAGCCTGCCATTTCTTGTGCTTGTCCTGTGACCGTAATTTGTATTTGACCTTTATTTAACTAGGCAAATCAGTTAAGAACAAATTCTTATTTTCAATGATGGCCTACCGGGGAACAGTGGGTTAACTGCCTTGTTCAGGGGCAGAACGACAGATTCTTACCTTGTCAGCTCGGGGATTCAATCTTGCAACCATTTCGGTTACTAGTCCAACACTCTAACCACAAGGCTACTAGGCAAGTCCTATTTACAATGACGGCCCACCTCAGACAACACTGGGCCAATTGTGCTCCGCCCCTATGGGACTCCCAATCACGGCCGGTTTTGATACAGCCTTGATAAGGCTTTGCTTCTCTCCGGCCTCTCTTTATCTCCGTCTTTCTCTCAGGAACACACACATAGACATCCCACATTACACCCAGATCCAACTCCTGCTCCAATGTGGAGTTTGAAAAAGCGTTTTTCTTCCCCCTCCTCAGTAGAAGTGACTCCTGATGTTGCATCACTGTCTTCTCAGACCAAGATGGAGGTGTTTGGAGTCAGAACGCTGTCTGCAAACCCTGTACTTCAAAATGCTCCAAGATTTAACAAAAATAAATACAATTATCACATGATTTTAATTATATTTTTTTATAAGAATTCTAAACCTAATACCTTTTTTTTGCACTGTTGGTTAGAGCCTGTAAGTATGCATTTCACTGTAAGGTCTATACCTGTTGTATTCGGCCCACGTGACAAATAAACTTTGATTTGATTTGTTGTTCTCTGTAGAGATTGATTGTACTGCAAAATGTGTGTGAGTGTGTGTGGGGGTTTGTGTGTGCGTGTGTGCGAGTGTGCGTCTGTGAGTGTGTGTGCGTCTGTGAGTGTGTGTGTGTGTGTGTGGGTTTGTGTGTGCGAGTGTGCGTCTGTGAGTGTGTGTGAGTGTGTGTGTGTGTGTGCGTCTGTGTGTGTGTGCGTGCGTCTGTGTGCGTGTGTGTGAGAGAGTGTGTGAGAGAGATAGAGAGAAACCCTGGGTCGGCCGCCAGACATGTGGTTTGGCTTCCCCTGGTGTGGCCCAGGTTGTGATGGGTTATGTAGTTTTTGTGGGTTTGGTTCTCAAGCGAAGATACGAAAGACACACTTGATCACTGTCTTCACACAGACAGTAGAACACAAACATCAGGATGTACGCACAGATGCATGTACACAAACGGATAAACAAGTGTTGGTTGGCAACAATGTGTGTCTGTGTTTGTGTGTGGGGGGTATATGTGTGTGTGTGTGTGTGTGTGTGTGTGTGTGTGTGTGTGTGTGTGTGTGTGTGTGTGTGTGTGTGTGTGTGTGTGTTTGTGTGTGTGTGTGTGTGTGTGTGTGTGTGTGTGTGTTTGTGTGTGGGGGGTATATAGGTGTGTGTGTGTGTGTGTGTGTGTGTGTGTGTGCGTGTGTGTGTTCAAGATGTGGGAGTATTGGCTGTTCTCAGTGACTCATTGACTCTTTCTGCTGCCAGCCACAGGTGTGAAGAGGTGGGCTCTCCTCGCTCTCATAGCTCAGACCCCTTCAACACCTCTTGCCCCCTCAACACCTCTTGTAGCGAGAGAAAGCGACAGAGAGAGGGGACAGACGGGGACAGGAGGGGACGACGGGGACAGAGGAACAGACGGGGAAAGGAGGGGACAAAGGGGCAGACGGGGACAAAGGAGCAGGCGGGGACAGAAGCGGACAAAGGGGCAGACAGGGACAGGAGGGGACAGGAGGGGACAGAGAGGCAGACGGGGACAGGAGGGAACATACGGGGACAGGAGGGGACAGATAGGCAGATGGGGACAGGAGGGGACAGAGGGGCAGATGGGGACAGAGAGGCAGACGGGGACAAGAGGGAACATACGGGGACAGGAGGGGACAGAGAGGCAGACGGGGACTGGATAGGACAGGAGGGGACATAGAGGCAGACGGGGACTGGAGGGGACAGAGGGGCAAACAGGGACAGGAGGGGGAGGGGCAGAAGGGGACAGGAGGGGACAGAGAGGCAGACGGGGACTGGATAGGACAGGAGGGGACAGAGGGGCAAACAGGGACAGGAGGGGGAGGGGCAGAAGGGGACAGGAGGGGACAGAGAGGCAGACGGGGACTGGATAGGACAGGAGGGGACAGAGGGGCAAACAGGGACAGGAGGGGGAGGGGCAGAAGGGGACAGGAGGGGACAGAGGGGCAAACAGGGACAGGAGGGGACAGAGGGGCAAACAGGGACAGGAGGGGGAGGGGCAGAAGGGGACAGGTGTCACGCCCTGACCTTAGAGAGCCTTTTTATTTCTCTATTTGGTTTGGTCAGGGTGTGATTTGGGTGGGCATTCTAGTTTTCTATTTCTTTGTTTGCCGGGTATGGTCCCCAATCAGAGGCAGCTGTCTATCGTTGTCTCCGATTGGGGATCATACTTAGGCAGCCTTTTTCCCCCACCTTAGTTTGTGGGATCTTGTTTTTGCAGAGTTGCTGTGTAGCCTGTAGAACTTTACGTTCGTTTGGTATTTTGTCGTTTTGTCGGTGTTCATTTTAAATAAAAGTAAAATGTTCGTCTACCACGCTGCACCTTGGTCCAATGTTTACGACGAGCGTAACAACAGGAGGGGACAGATTTACTGCATGTTCCCATCACAACTCTGACAGAACCAAGTTCATTTTGATATTCATTTGATCTGCCTATGTAAAGTATAACTAATAAATTACAACCATTTTGTGAAGGAAAACCTTTAAACCAACATTCATTATTGGTTATCTAGTCTGTACCTCTATAATGTGTAATGTTATCTGGTCTGTACCTCTATAATGTGTAATGTTATCTGGTCTGTACCTCTATAATGTGTAATGTTATCTGGTCTGTACCTCTATAATGTGTAATGTTATCTGGTCTGTACCTCTATAATGTGTAATGTTATCTGGTCTGTACCTCTATAATGTGTAATGTTATCTGGTCTGTACCTCTATAATGTGTAATGTTATCTGGTCTGTACCTCTATAATGTGTAATGTTATCTGGTCTGTACCTCTATAATGTGGAATGTTATCTGGTCTGTACCTCTATAATGTGTAATGTTATCTGGTCTGTACCTCTATAATGTGTAATGTTATCTGGTCTGTACCTCGATTTTATTTTTATTTTTTTATTGAACTAGTCAAGTCAGTTAAGAACAAATTCTTATTTACAATGTGTCATATTCTTCATCGTCTGAAGAGGAGAAATTATCGGACCAATACGCAGTGTGGTAAGTATACTTTTATTTACTGGTGAACACTGAACCAAAACGACAGTCCTGTAAGGTACTATGACTAAACATGGAAACAACCACCCACAAGCACAAGAGAAAATAAACCCACTTAAATATGGCCTCCAATTAGAAGCAACGACAACCAGCTGCTTCTAATTGGAGGTCGTTCCCAAAACTAACATAGAAATAGAAAAACTAGAAAACCCACATAGAAATAGAAAACATAGAACATACACCAAAAACCCCGAAACACACAAAACAAACAAAATGACCCCTTTGCTGGTCAGGACGTGACACAATGATGGCCTACCAAAAGGCAAAAACCCTCCTGCGGGGACAGGGGCTTGGATTAAAATAATGTAAACAAATAAATATATATATATAGGACAAACACACATCACGACAAGAGAGACAACACAACACTACATAAAGAGAGACCATAAAAAGAGACCTAAGAAAACATGACATGTAACAGGGTAACAGTAGAGTTCCTGAATGCAGAGTGGACAGTCTCGGAAGGGAGATTATCTCGACCGTCACGCTTGATGAGCAGCTTCCCCTGTGTTTTCTTTTTGACACGTCTAAAGGGTTGTTTCTGACACCTTGCCATCCTGCCCCCCCCCCCCCTCCCCCCGCCGTGCCCAGGCAGGAAGAAAGAGCTTGTGACCCAGGCCACCGCTGCCGAGGGTGAGGCCAATCCCACCCTGCGGAGAGCAGAAGGTCCGGTCCCCCTGCGCCATGCCAGGAACACTACGCTCCAACGCTCCTCATGATGTCATAATGACAGGGGCCGGTGAGAGGCTGCGATTGGTGGAATGGTGAGTTCCATCTTTCTCCGCAGCTCTGATTTGCTTCTAGAACTGTCAACCTGATTTGGCAGTGGGTAGACCTACCATCTGATGCTCAGCAAATAGTGGAATTCAGATTGACTCAGGGGTGTACAGTTTTACATACAATTATTGGAATGTGAATAACAGTACATAAACCCCTCCATGCAGTCAAATGTACCATGGGGACATTTTGGAGAGGGGAGGTACGGATGCCAGAAGGTGAAGAACTCCAGTGACCCTCTTCCCCTCTTCTCCCCCCCCCCCCCCCCCCCCCCCCCGCCTTTCTGTTAATGGTAGAGTCCAGTGTCCTGTGTAGAGCAGCAGCAGGAGCGGACCATCACATTTGGTGCCCATCGTGGGGGGGGTGGGTGGTCGAGCTGACATGTTCCAGGTCTCCTGTGGAGCTCCTCTTCTGCCTCGCTGAACATCTCAGCTTTTCTCCTTTTGCATTTGCTAATTAGATTCTATTAGCATAATTCTTTTTTAGATGCAACACACTTTTAGAAGGTAGTGAATTTGAACGTCTGTCGAGAAAAAACCCGATGCTGATGTTATTTACTGCCGTTAAATCTGGGACGATATGCGAGGAGATGTCACGTCAAAAACTCTAGTTACCTGAAGACAAATCGAGAGATTTGAACAGAGCTCTTAGATTAAAATATCAAATCAATTAAAATCACTCAAATCAAGCAAAAAAACAAAAAAACATTTGAATTAAACAATTTTGTCTTAAAATTTCCTTGATTTTGATCTAAGTGCTCAACTCACAAGTGAAATATTGTCAAACTTCCTCATTGTCACAAGAACACAGAGAGACAGAGAGAGACAAAGAAACGTCAACACAATCCCATACATATCAATTAGAATGTATCTTGTGACCACCAAGGAATAGCTCCTACAATACATTATCTGAGGAAATGGAGAGTGGTATTACTATTGCCCTTATTGCGGTTCAGAGCTAAAGACGCCTGCCTCTGGTGTGGAATGTGCTGAGTCTGTCCTCACATTTAGGATTAACAACCTGCAAAGGACTCTTGTGTTGTTTTCATTGTTTTTCCACAGATGATTGGTAATCAGAGCACATAGATAATAAGCAGTGGAGATGCTCAGGCTTCGTTGGGATTCATTGATTTGATGTACTGTTATCGGTTCTGTGGCTAATCACTTCCCCAGGGGGGGTAATGGGTAAGCTCCTTAAGTTTCCCAGCGGCGGCACGGGGGAAGGGGTACAGATCTCCCTAACTCGAGCACTCTGTTCTACCGCCTCTGGTCTCTCGGTACTCCCGGCCAAACCCCCGGGTTCCCGCTCAGCCGAGTCCAAGCTCTTTTCTGTCCTGGCACTCCATTGGTGGAGTCCCTGGCCAGCTTCAGAAAAATAACTGATACCCTACCTCTTCAAAGTGTATCTTAAATAAGCCCACAGCCCCCCCCCCCCCCCCCCCCCCCCCCCCTTAGTGAACGAACACTCACACTTGACCCCCCCGATTAACTCTGACCTTGACCCCCCCGATTAACTCTGACCTTGCTGGTAACTACTTTATTGAGGAAAAATGTAATAAAATTAAATCCAATTTTATTTCTCACATTCACCTTACAGTGAAATGCTGACTTACAGGCCCTTAAATCAACAATGAAGCTTTAAGAAGTTAATAAAAAATAAGTGTTAAGTAAAAAATTGAAAATAGAAAAAATAAAAGTAACAAATAATTAAACAGCAGCAGTGAAATAACAAGCGAGGAGGCCATGTACTGACTATGCCTGTGATATGTGGCTGTCCTACCTGTTCTACCTGTCTTACCTGTTCACCTGTCCCACCTGTCCTACATGTCCCACCAGTCCTACCCGTCTACCTGTCCCACTTGTCCACTTGTTCCACCTGGTCTACCTGTCCCACCTTCCCACCTGTCCCACATGTCTACCTGTCCCACCTGTCTGACCTGTCCCAACTGTCCAAACTGTAAGTCTCTCTGGATGAGAGCGTCTGCTAAATGAATAAATCATGTAAACTCTAGATCGTTATCATCACGGGCTTTGGGAGAAGTTTTAAAGGAAGTAGAAATGTTCCCATGAATCTGAGGTGGACTACAGACAGAGTAGGAATATGAAGCATTCACGTCAAATCAAAGGCCGAACAAGATAAATGTGATCAGACTTTAGAGATGTAAAGTTATATTTTTAAACCCCTTTTCTAAATTAATTACATTAGAAATGCTCTTGAGAAATAAGGGGTATTCGAAGCCACACATATCATTTAACCATTTTATTCCTTTCGGCTGCTCAAAGATGAACAAAAAACAAATCGTCATGGAAATTGGTTCCCACCCGCAGGCGGAAACATGTTACCTCCTTTTTTATGTTCCTACTCCCCCCCCCCCCCCCCAAGCTGCTGGGGCAGATGCTAAATACAAGGGTATCCCCCCTGCTCCCATCAACGCCACCCCCTCAACCCTGAATCTTGTGGTCCTCATAAGGATAGGTAAACCACACACACACACACACACACACACACACACACACACACACACACACACACACACACACACACACACACACACACACACACACACACACACACACACACACACACACACACACACACACTTTAGGTGCTGTGGCCTTTGTCTGTCACTAATTGAGGACCCTGCTTCATTTAATAGGGTTTTTAATGGTGGTTGAATGGTAGCTGGTGCTGTGGGTTAAATGCATCTTAATCAGAGTCACTAATCCTGTGATTAACAGAAACAGACGAGGTGTGAGGAGCTGTGAGGAGCTGTGAGGAGCTGTGAGGAGAGGTCGTTAATTGAGAGGCTGCTGCTCTGCTCCCTGTGCTCGGGAGAGGAGAGAAGGGGAGATGGGGTTGGGGGGAGAGATGGAGAGATAGAGAGGAGGAGCATGGGGATGGGGATGGAGTGAGAGATGGAGAGGAGAGAGAGGAGGAGATGGGGATGGAGAGGAGAGAGGAGGAGATGAGGCTGGGTGGAGAGATGGAGAGGAGAGAGGAGGAGATCGGGCTGGGTGGAGAGATGGAGAGGAGAGAGGAGAAGATGGGGCTGGATGGAGAGATGGAGAGAGGAGGAGATGGGGATGGAAGGAGAGAATAGGGAGCCAGTAAACACAGAGAAAGAAAGGAAGAAAGAAAGAAAGAAAAAAAAGAAAGCGAGATGGAAGAAACACCTCAATAAGACGTTCACAACACTGTGATGATCGTGATCGTTGTGGTCGCTGTCAGTGGATCTACGATCTCCACAATCCATCTCTGGATCTGGCCTTGGTAGCCTCCTCCATATCTCTGGATCTGACCTTGGTAACCTCCTCCATATCTCTGGATCTGACCTTGGTAACCTCCTCCATATCTCTGGATCTGACCTTGGTAACCTCCTCCATATCTCTGGATCTGACCTTGGTAGCCTCCTCCATATCTCTGGATCTGACCTTGGTAACCTCCTCCATATCTCTGGATCTGACCTTGGTAACCTCCTCCATATCTCTGTATCTGACCTTGGTAACCTCCTCCATATCTCTGGATCTGACCTTGGTAGCCTCCTCCATATCTCTGTATCTGACCTTGGTAACCTCCTCCATATCTCTGGATCTGACCTTGGTAACCTCCTCCATATCTCTGGATCTGACCTTGGTAACCTCCTCCATATCTCTGGATCTGGCCTTGGTAGCCTCCTCCATATCTCTGTATCTGACCTTGGTAACCTCCTCCATATCTCTGGATCTGACCTTGCTAACCTCCTCCATATCTCTGGATCTGACCTTGGTAGCCTCCTCCATATCTCTGTATCTGACCTTGGTAGCCTCCTCCATATCTCTGTATCTGACCTTGGTAACCTCCTCCATATCTCTGGATCTGACCTTGGTAACCTCCATATCTCTGTATCTGACCTTGGTAACCTCCTCCATATGTCTGGATCTGACCTTGGTAACCTCCTCCATATCTCTGGATCTGACCTTGGTAACCTCCTCCATATCTCTGGATCTGACCTTGGTAACCTCCTCCATATCTCTGGATCTGGCCTTGGTAGCCTCCTCCATATCTCTCTATCTGACCTTGGTAGCCTCCTCCATATGTCTGGATCTGACCTTGGTAACCTCCATATCTCTCTATCTGACCTTGGTAACCTCCTCCATATCTCTGGATCTGACCTTGGTAACCTCCTCCATATCTCTGTATCTGACCTTGGTAACCTCCTCCATATCTCTGGATCTGACCTTGGTAACCTCCTCCATATCTCTGGATCTGACCTTGGTAGCCTCCTCCATATCTCTGGATCTGACCTTGGTAACCTCCTCCATATCTCTGGATCTGACCTTGGTAACCTCCTCCATATCTCTCTATCTGACCTTGGTAACCTCCTCCATATCTCTGTATCTGACCTTGGTAACCTCCTCCATATCTCTCTATCTGACCTTGGTAACCTCCTCCATATCTCTGGATCTGACCTTGGTAACCTCCTCCATATCTCTGGATCTGACCTTGGTAACCTCCTCCATATCTCTGGATCTGACCTTGGTAACCTCCTCCATATCTCTGGATCTGACCTTGGTAACCTCCTCCATATCTCTGGATCTGACCTTGGTAACCTCCTCCATATCTCTGGATCTGACCTTGGTAGCCTCCTCAATTCCTTTGATGAAGACAACATCATATAGAAAACAACCTTAGATGTAAATAAAAAACTGCTCAGAGGAGAATTTCCCCTGAGAGTGAAGGCAGATTGGTGTAGTCTCACAGAACTGAAACCCAAATCAACCCCCTCTCCTCCTTCTTCCCCCATATGTTTCCTCTCCTCCTTCTGCTTGCTCTCTACTCCTCTCTATCACATTGGGAGTTTTTTTTTCTCCCCTCGCTGTATATTTTAGCACCTTTTCCTCTGAAGCTTGTCCTCTCTTCTGTGATCTGCTCCACGATTCAGGATAAATAGGAGCCAGTAGGAATTAGAAAAGCGAGCGACTGCTGAAATAACCTGCTGCTTTTAGATGTGATATTATGAATCATGGGTCCATCGTCCCTGTAGAGGTGTTGTTGAGGAGTGTTTTCTCATCTTTAGGTTCATCATTCGTTAGATAATAAAGACCCATAGACCATCCTGTTCTTGTCATAATGGACTGAGAATTGGGTCACAAGGCTCTGAAGCAGCAGTTCCTAAAACTAGGGGTCGCGACCCCATGTGGAGTCGCCTGGTATGAAAATGGGGTTGCGCGAATTTCCCAAATTCTGAAATAAATATATATATGTATGCATACAAAAATATATTTATTATAATATCGTCTTTGTATGTCAAAATCATTGTAATGTGGTTGACCTTAAAAATCAAACTAAAATGTATTAAAATCTAAAAGATACATTTCAACCAGAGATTGCGTTAGATCGTGGGAAAAGGCCACACTTAACCATTCATTGCACTTGAATCATTCCCACGGTGAATGGTTAGGACACTATGCTATTAAACCACACACTATTGAATCATTCCCAAGGTGAATGGTTAGGACACTATGCTATTAAACCACACACTATTGAATCATTCCCACGGTGAATGGTTAGGACACTATGCTATTAAACCACACAGTATTGAATCATTCCCACGGTGAATGGTTAGGACACTATGCTATTAAACCACACGCTATTGAATCATTCCCACGGTGAATGGTTAGGACACTATGCTATTAAACCACACACTATTGAATCATTCCCACGGTGAATGGTTAGGACACTATGCTATTAAACCACACAGTATTGAATCATTCCCACGGTGAATGGTTAGGACACTATGCTATTAAACCACACACTATTGAATCATTCCCACGGTGAATGGTTAGGACACTATGCTATTAAACCACACACTATTGAATCATTCCCACGGTGAATGGTTAGGACACTATGCTATGAAACCACACAGTATTGAATCATTCCCACGGTGAATGGTTAGGACACTATGCTATTAAACCACACAGTATTGAATCATTCCCACGGTGAATGGTTAGGACACTATGCTATTAAACCACACACTATTGAATCATTCCCACGGTGAATGGTTAGGACACTATGCTATTAAACCACACAGTATTGAATCATTCCCACGGTGAATGGTTAGGACACTATGCTATGAAACCACACAGTATTGAATCATTCCCAAGGTGAATGGTTAGGACACTATGCTATTAAACCACACAGTATTGAATCATTCCCACGGTGAATGGTTAGGACACTATGCTATTAAACCACACAGTATTGAATCATTCCCAAGGTGAATGGTTAGGACACTATGCTATTAAACCACACAGTATTGAATCATTCCCACGGTGAATGGTTAGGACACTATGCTATTAAACCACACAGTATTGAATCATTCCCACGGTGAATGGTTAGGACACTATGCTATGAAACCACACAGTATTGAATCATTCCCACGGTGAATGGTTAGGACACTATGCTATTAAACCACACACTGTTGCAGAGACTTTGATAAAACCAGATGCAATTGTTATGGTGAAAGCAATGTGTTTTTTTATTTTATTTAACTCGTCAAGTCAGTTAAGAACAAATTCTTATTTTCAATGACTGCCTAGGAACAGTGGGTTCAGAGCGACAGTTTTTTTTTACCTTGTCAGCTCAGGGATTCGATCTTGCAACCTTTCGGTTATAAGTCCGAGACAAAGAAGAGACAAAGAAACACACATCAATACCTTTCGTCAGATAAAACGGTTAAACTAAGAATTGATACTATAGCTAACAATCAACAGGAAACTGACTGAACGACACAAAAACTCCCCAGCTTCTGCTCTCCAAATGGACGTTAGCTGTGAGGGCCGAGACGCCCCATGCATTGACTTCTGTTCGCTATACATGTCGGGGGGGGGGGGGGGGGGGGAACGCTATTCACGAGGACATATTGTTCTGTCTCACGATTCCCGAACAGGAAACGAACACAGGGGATGTTCAGTGTGCTGCGTGGCTATCACAGGAGGCTGCTGTTGGGAGGACAGCTCATAATAATATCTGGAACGGCATCAAACACCTAGAAACCATGTGTTGGATGTATTTAATACCATTCCACTGATTCCGCTCCAGACATTACCACGAGCCCGCCCTCCCCAAATGATGGAAAAACAGATTCCATGGGGATGGAATGGTGGACTTTTGTACAGATGAGGCTCCATCTATGGTGGAACTTCGGGCAGGCCTCTGAATGTGTCTCTCTCTGCTATATGGACTCATTGTATGAAACACAGAGAGCAACTGGAGGCAAAAGAGCTGAGCACAGAACTCTGAGATATCCTGCATCGCACACGCATGTTCGCAAAACTATGTGAAGACACGGGATCAGAGCGGGACCAGTAGCGACCCGTCGTTCAGAACTATGTGGAGACACGGGATCAGAGCAGGACCAGTAGCGACCCGTCGTTCAGAACTATGTGGAGACACGGGATCAGAGCAGGACCAGTAGCGACCCGTCGTTCAGAACTATGTGGAGACACGGGATCAGAGCAGGACCAGTAGCGACCCGTCGTTCAAAACTATGTGGAGACACGGGATCAGAGCAGGACCAGTAGCGACCCGTCGTTCAAAACTATGTGGAGACACGGGATCAGAGCAGGACCAGTAGCGACCCGTCGTTCAAAACTATGTGGAGACACGGGATCAGAGCAGGACCAGTAGCGACCCGTCGTTCAAAACTATGTGGAGACACGGGATCAGAGCAGGACCAGTAGCGACCCGTCGTTCAAAACTATGTGGAGACACGGGATCAGAGCAGGACCAGTAGCGACACGTTGTTCAGAACTATGTGGAGACACGGGATCAGAGCAGGACCAGTAGCGACACGTCGTTCAGAACTATGTGGAGACACGGGATCAGAGCAGGACCAGTAGCGACACGTCGTTCAGAACTATGTGGAGACACGGGATCAGAGCAGGACCAGTAGCGACACGTCGTTCAGAACTATGTGGAGACACGGGATCAGAGCAGGACCAGTAGCGACCCGTTGTTCACGGCCTGTTTGGAGTCACAGCTGTTTAACTAAAAATGTGTAAAAACATTTTTTTAAATAATAATAAAAAATATTTAAAAAAATCAAATAAAAAATGTGTTATTTTGGCATTAATATGTGTCACATATCAGTTTGCAAACAATGTAAAAAATAATCTATATAATTGAGTTAATAAGCCACATACAAAAATGGTCTCTTTTTTTTTTTTTTTTCGCAAGGCAGCTCCAAAATGCAGGTGTTTCAGCCCAGCTCAGTGCTTTCTGTGGTGGTGGGGCAGCCAGGGGAAAATACGGAGCGTAGGGGGGTTGGGCATTTTCTTGGCTCACTGTTTTGTCACTCATGGGGACACCACGTCACCTCAAAATCTGTGTAGTTGCTTAGCTGGTATTCACCCCCCCCCCCCCCCCCCAAAAAAATTGCCCCACCAAGACTGACATGCTAAAATCCCCACTGAGCATGACAATGCTCTATTTCACACCCAGGCTTGGTTGTTATCGAGGGGGAGTGTTGGAAAGATTTTTTTGCGTTGAGAGAGGAGCTGTTGTTATTCACAATTGATGGAAAAAATTAAATAATGACTTGGTTAAATAAAATGTCTCTCCTTGCCTATGTAACAGACATATTTGGGAAACTGAACGAACTGAATGCAAGCATGCAGGGGAAATACAACAACATTCTACAGATCATTGACCGAATCAGGGGATTAAAAGGAAGGAATTCTTATCGGAGAGAGTCCTTCGAAAGCGAACCCTGCCCCCTTCCAGTGGTGGAAAAAGTAACCGATTGTTATACTTCAGTAAAATTCTAAAAGTATTTGGTTTTAAATATACTGAAGTATCAAAAGTAAAAGTATAAATTATTTCAAATTCCTTATATTAAGCAAACCAAATGGCACCATTTTCTTTTCTTATTTTTTATTTTTTTTACGGATAGCCTGGGGCTCCAGACATCATTCGCACATTTTCAGATATCAGAATGGAGTTGTGGGCCAAAGAAGTTGGGAAGCCCTGCTCTGAAGCCCTGCTCTGAAGCCCCGCTCTGAAGCCCTGATCTAAAGCCCTCAGTCAAGGAAGAGGTCTTGTGCTTCACATTTGTCAGTGCACCTTTACTACACAGAAGATTAGAAATCAGTCAGCAGTCCGTCCAAGTCTACTTCTGATAAGCTTCCCAGTAAAGCATTGAAAACATTCAAGCAACCCAGAAAAGTGTTAAAATAGCCCATATTAACATATGTAGCCTAAGAAAAAAGGTTAATGAAGTCAATAACTAGTTTGTAACAGATGACATTCATATTCTGACTATCTCTTAAACTCAGTTAGATAATACCTTTGATGATACAGTGGTAGTAATACATGGTTATAACATCTACAGAAGAGACAGAAATGCCAAAGGTGGAGGTGTTGCGGTCTATATTCAGAACCACATTCCTGTAAAGATTACAGAGGATCTCATGTTAAATACTGTTGAAGTAATCTGGCTACAGGTTCATCTGCCTCACCTAAAGCCCATTCTGGTGGGAAGCTGCTATAGACCACCAAGTGCTAACAGTCAGTATCTGGATAACATGTGTGAAATGCTTGATAATGTATGTGATATCAACAGAGAAGAATATTTTCTGTGTGATTTAAGTATTGACTGGCTTTTGTCAGGCTGCCCACTCAAGAGAAAGCTTCAAACTGTAACTAGTGTCGGCATCCTGGTTCAGGTTATTAGTCAACCTACCAGGGTCGTTACAAACAGCACAGGAATTAAATCATCAACATGTATTGATCACATCTTTACTAATGCTGCAGAAATGAGCTTGAAAGCAGTATCCAGATCCTCTTGATTTAGTGATCACAATATAGCAGCCATATCTAGGAAAACCAAAGTTCCAAAGGCTGGGCCTAATATAGTGTATAAGAGGTCATACAATACGTTTTGTAGTGATTCATATGTTGATGATGTAAAGAATATTTGCTGGTCTGTGGTGTGTATTGAGGAGCAACCAGACGCTACACTTTTACACATGTATGAAATTTCCTATTCCAGTTACTAATAAGCATGCACCCATTAAGAAAATAACTGTAAAAACGGTTGAATCCCCTTTGGATTGATTCATAAAAATAAACAAATTGTATGGTTGAGAGGGATGAGGCAAAAGGAATGGCAAATAAGTGTGGCAGAACAACCGATTGGCAAACACACCGAAAAGTGAAAAATCATGTGACTAAACTAAATAAAAAAATAAACTGTATTATGAAACAAAAATAAATGATTTAAAGAATGATAGTAAAAAGTTTGGAGCACCTTTAAATTATGTTTTTGATTTAAAAAGGCAAAATCCGCTCCATCAATCATTGAATCAGATGGCTGATTCATCACAAAACTCACTGATAATGCCAAATACTTTAATGATTTTTTTCAATGGCAAGATTAGCAGACTCAGGAATGACATGCCAACAACAAATGCTGACACTACACATCCAAGTATATCTGACCAAATTCTGAAAGACAAGCATTGTACTTTTGAATTCCCGAAAAGTGAGTGTGGAAGAGGTGAAAACAACGATTGTTGTCTATCAACAATGACAAGCCACCGGGGTCTGACAACCTGGATGGAAAATGACTGAGGATAATAGAGGATGATATTGCCACTCCTATTTGTCATATATTTAAGTTAAGCCTACTAGAAAAGTCATTCCGCTACCCAAGAATAGTAAAGCCCCCTTTACTGGCTCAAACAGCCGACCAATCAGCTTGTTACCAACCCTTAGAAAACTATTGACGAGATACAATGCTATTTTAACAGTAAACGAATTGACAACAGACTTTCTTCACGCTTATAGGGAAATACCTTCAACAAGCACAGACAGCACTTACACAAATCACTGATGATTGGCTGAGAGAAATTGATGATAAAAAGATTGTGGGACTGTTTTGTTAGACATAGTCTGCTGCTGGAAAAACGTACTGCATGTGTTATGGCTTTACACCCTCTGTTATATTGTGGATAAAGAGTTACCTATCTAACAGAACACAGAGGGTGTTCTTTAATGGAAGCCTCTCCAACAAAATCCAGGGAGAATCAGGAATTTCCCAGGGCAGCTGTTTAGGCCCCTTTCAATCTTTACTAACGACATGCCACTGGCTCTGAGTAAAGCCAGTGTGTCTATGTATGCGGATGACTCAACACTAAACACGTCAGCTACCACAGCTACTGAAATGACTGCAACACTAAACAAATAGCTGCAGTTAGTTTCAGAATGGGTTGCAAGGAATAAGTTAGTCCTAAGTACTTATAAAACTAAAAGCATTGTATTTGAAACAAATCATTCACTAAACCCAAAACCTCAAATAAATATTGTATTAAATAATGTGGAAATTGAGCAAGTTGAGATGACTAAACTGCTTGGAGTAACCCTGGATTGTAAACTGTCCTGGTCAAAACATGTTGATACAACAGAAGCTAAGATGGGGAGAAGTCTGTCCATAATAAAGCCCTGCTCTGCCTTCTTAACAAAACTATCAACAAGGCAGGTCCTACAGGCTATCAACAAGGCAGGTCCAGGCGGCTATCAACAAGGCAGGTCCAGGAGGCTATCAACAAGGCAGGTCCAGGAGGCTATCAACAAGGCAGGTCCTACAGGCTATCAACAAGGCAGGTCCAGGAGGCTATCAACAAGGCAGGTCCTACAGGCTATTAACAAGGCAGGTCCAGGAGGCTATCAACAAGGCAGGTCCAGGAGGCTATCAACAAGGCAGGTCCTACAGGCTATCAACAAGGCAGGTCCAGGAGGCTATCAACAAGGCAGGTCCAGGAGGCTATCAACAAGGCAGGTCCAGGCGGCTATTAACAAGGCAGGTCCTACAGGCTATTAACAAGGCAGGTCCAGGAGGCTATCAACAAGGCAGGTCCAGGCGGCTATTAACAAGGCAGGTCCTACAGGCTATTAACAAGGCAGGTCCAGGAGGCTATCAACAAGGCAGGTCCAGGCGGCTATCAACAAGGCAGGTCCTACAGGCTATCAACAAGGCAGGTCCTACAGGCTATCAACAAGGCAGGTCCTACAGGCTATCAACAAGGCAGGTCCAGGAGGCTATCAACAAGGCAGGTCCAGGAGGCTATCAACAAGGCAGGTCCAGGCGGCTATTAACAAGGCAGGTCCTACAGGCTATTAACAAGGCAGGTCCAGGAGGCTATCAACAAGGCAGGTCCAGGCGGCTATTAACAAGGCAGGTCCTACAGGCTATTAACAAGGCAGGTCCAGGAGGCTATCAACAAGGCAGGTCCAGGCGGCTATCAACAAGGCAGGTCCTACAGGCTATCAACAAGGCAGGTCCTACAGGCTATCAACAAGGCAGGTCCTACAGGCTATCAACAAGGCAGGTCCAAGAGGCTATCAACAAGGCAGGTCCTACAGGCCCTAGTTTCGTCACTCCCGGACTACTGTTCAGTCATGTGATCAGCTGCCACAAAGATGGACTTATGAAAATGACAATTGGCTCAGAACAGGGCAGCACGGCTGGACCTTAAAAGTACACAGAGAGCTAACATTAATGACATGCACGTCAATCTCTCATGGCTCAAAGTGAAAGAGAGATTGACTTCATCACTACTTGTTTTTTGTAAGAAGTGTTGACAAGCTGAATGTACCGAGGTGTCTGTTTAAACGACTAGCACACAGCTCAGACACCCATCCATACCTCCACAAGACCTGCCACCAATCTCGTCACAATCCCCAAGTCCAGAACAGGCTATTGGAGGCCCACAGACTTGCCTTGGCAGCAGCTAATGGAGATCCCTAATAAATACAATACCTCTGAACTGCTCTCATTCTCCGGTATAGAACGGACAACCACGGACAACAACAGCAACACACCGTATATCACCCTCTTATCCCAAATCCTCTCTAGTGACAATCTGAGCACTCAGGACAGGACGCTGTCTAAGCTTTGACACACTCTCTCTAGAAGTGTCAATAGATCTGATGTCATCTTCGTTTCTCACTTGGCTGAGACGAGGGGGGCGGGGGGACCGTGGCGTTGTGAGTGGGGCACACAGAGTGTTGGTTGGATGAGTAGGGTTCACAGAGGAGTCAGGGGGTACATGGAGGCACTGTGATATGACAAGTACACCACCGTCTATTCAGGAGCGCTCTCAGCCAAGACCCTAGCACCAATATCACCAGGCAACGTGTTAAACATTTAAGGCCCTTTACAGCACAAGATTACCTGTCACTCAGGGTCAACCAGGGGCACAGACAGACTGCTGTCACGCTATCTCTTCCCTATCCTTCCCTCAGCATGGGCTGAACAGAGGTAGGCTGTAGAGTCACAGAGCTAGGCTGTAGAGCCACAGAACTAGGCTGTAGAGCCACAGAGGTAGGCTGTAGAGTCACAGATGTAGGCTGTAGAGCCACAGAGCTAGGCTGTAGAGTCACAGAGCTAGGCTGTAGAGTCACAATGCTAGGCTGTAGAGCCACAGAGCTAGGCTGTAGAGCCACAGAGCTAGGCTGTAGAGCCACAGAGCTAGGCTGTAGAGTCACAGAGCTAGGCTGTAGAGCCACAGAGCTAGGCTGTAGAGCCACAGAGCTAGGCGGTAGAGCCACAGAGCTAGGCTGTAGAGCCACAGAACTAGGCTGTAGAGTCACAGAGCTAGGCTGTAGAGTCACAATGCTAGGCTGTAGTGTCACAGAGATAGGCTGTAGAGTCACAGAGCTAGGCTGTAGAGCCACAGAGCTAGGCTGTAGAGTCACAGAGCTAGGCTGTAGAGTCACAGAGCTAGGCTGTAGAGTCACAATGCTAGGCTGTAGAGCCACAGAGCTACGCTGTAGAGCCACAGAGCTAGGCTGTAGAGCCACAGAGCTAGGCTGTAGAGCCACAGAGCTAGGCTGTAGAGTCACAGAGCTAGGCTGTAGAGCCACAGAGCTAGGCGGTAGAGCCATAGAGCTAGGCTGTAGAGCCACAGAACTAGGCTGTAGAGTCACAGAGCTAGGCTGTAGAGTCACAATGCTAGGCTGTAGAGCCACAGAGCTAGGCTGTAGAGCCACAGAGCTAGGCTGTAGAGTCACAGAGCTAGGCTGTAGAGTCACAATGCTAGGCTCTAGAGCCACAGAGCTAGGCTGTAGAGTCACAGAGCTAGGCTGTAGAGCCACAGAGCTAGGCGGTAGAGCCATAGAGCTAGGCTGTAGAGCCACAGAACTAGGCTGTAGAGACACAGAGCTAGGCTGTAGAGTCACAATGCTAGGCTGTAGAGCCACAGAGCTAGGCTGTAGAGCCACAGAGCTAGGCTGTAGAGTCACAGAGCTAGGCTGTAGAGTCACAATGCTAGGCTGTAGAGCCACAGAGCTAGGCTGTAGAGCCACAGAGCTAGGCTGTAGAGCCACAGAGCTAGGCTGTAGAGTCACAGAGCTAGGCTGTAGAGCCACAGAGCTAGGCTGTAGAGCCTGGAACTTGCCTTCCAAGGAAGACATCTCCATTTCCTTCTCCTCCTCAATTCCCTTGAATTGATGAGGAATTGAAAAATTGTATGGTTGAGAGGGATGAGGGAAAATAAATTGCAAATAAGTCTGGCTGCACAAACGATTGACAAATGTATTGCAAATTGAGAAATAATGTCAGTAAACTACACTATGAAACAAAGAAAAATTACTTAAAGAATGATAGTAAAAAGCTTTGGTACACCTTAAATTACATTTTTGGGCAAAAAGGCAAACTCAGCTCCATCATTCATTGAAAGCCCACTGATATTGCCAACTACTTTAATGATTTTTTAAAATTGGTAATATTAGCAAACTTAGGCATGACATACCAGCAACAAACGCTGACACTACACATCCAAGTATATTTGACCAAATTGTGAAAGACAAGCTTTGTAATTTTTGAAATCTGAGGATAATAGCTGGCAATATTACCACTCCTATTTGCCACATCTTCAATTTAAGCCTACTAGATCGTGTGTGGCTTCAGGCCTAGAGGGAAGCAAAAGTAATTCCCCCACCTAAGAATAGTAAAGCCCCCTTTACTGGATCAAATTGCCGACAAATCGACCTGTTACCAACCCTTAGTAAACCTTTGGAAAAAAATTGTGTTTGAGCAGATACGATGCTATTTTACAGTAAACAAATTGACAACAGACTTTCAGCATGCTTATAGGGAAATACATTCAACAAGCACAGCACTAACACAAATGACTGATGATTGGCTGAGAGAAAATGATGATAAGAAGAATGTTGGGGCTGTTTTGTTAGACTTCAGTGCAGCTTTTGACATTATTGATCATAGTCTGCTGCTGGAAAAAAGGATGTGTTATGGCTTTACACCCTCTGCTATATTGTGGATAAAGAGTTACCTATCTAACAGAACACAGAGGGTGTTCTTTAATGGAAGCCTCTCCAACAATATCCAGGTAGAATCAGGAATTCCCCAGGGCAGCTGTCTAGGCCCCTTTCTTTTTTTCAATCTTTACTAACGACATGCCACTGGCTTTGAGCCAATGTGTCTACGTATGCAGATGACTCAACACTAGATTCGTCAGCTACTACAGAAACTCAAATCACTGCAACACTGAACAAAGAGCTGAAGTTAGTTTCAGAACGGGTGGCAAGGAATAAGTTAGTCCTAAATATTACAAAAACTAAAATAATTGTATTTGGGACAAATCATTCACTAAAGCCTAAACCTCAACTAAATTGTGAATTGAATAATGTGGAAATTGAGAAAATTGAGGTGAGAAAACTGCTTGGAGTAACCCTGGATTGTAAACTGTCATGGTCAAAACATACTGATACAACAGAAGCTAAGATGGGGAGAGGTCTGTCCATAATAAAGCGCTGCTCTGACTTCTTAACAACACTATCAGAGAGGCAGGTCCTACAGGCCCTAGTTTTGTCGCACTTGGACAAAACTGTTCAGTCGTGTGGTCAGGTGCCACAAAGAGGGACTTATGAAAATTGGCTGAGAGCAGGGCAGCACGGCTGGACCTTGGATGTACACAGTGAGCTAATATTAATAATATACATGTCAATCTCTCCTGGCTCAAAGTGGAGGAGAGATTGACTTCATCACTACTTTTATTTATGAGAGGTATTGACATGATGAAAGCACCGAGCTGCCTGTTTAAACGACTACCACACAGGTCGGACACCCCATTCATACCCCACAAGACATGCCACCAGAGGTCTCTTCACAGTCCCCAAGTCCAGAACAGACTATGGGAGGTGCACAGTACTACATAGAGCCATGACTACATGGAACTCTATTCCACATCAAGTAAAAACCGATAAAAATACCCCTTATGGAACAGCAGGGACTGTGAAGCAACACAAACATAGGCACAGACACATGTATACGAACACATGATAACATACCCACTATACACTCACGTACACATGGATTTTGTGTTGTAGATATGTGGTAGTAGAGTGGTGGCCTGAGGGCACAACCTAATGTTTTATGAAAGATGTTATGAATGTATTGTAATATTTTTAAAATTGTATAACTGCCATAATTTTTCTGGACCTCAGGAAGAGTATCTGCTGCCTTGGCAGGAACTAATGGGGATCCATAATACACCCCAGGAAGAGTAGCTGATGTCTTGGCAGGAACTAATGGGGATCCATAATAAACCCCAGGAAGAGTAGCTGCTGCCTTGGCAGGAACTAATGGGGATCCATAATAAACCCCAGGAAGAGAAGCTGCTGCCTTGGCAGGAACTAATGGGGATCCATAATAATCCTCAGGAAGAGTAGCTGATGTCTTGGCAGGAACTAATGGGGATCCATAATAAACCCCAGGAAGAGAAGCTGCTGCCTTGGCAGGAACTAATGGGGATCCATAATAAACCCCAGGAAGAGTAGCTGCTGCCTTGGCAGGAACTAATGGGGATCCATAATAAATACAAATACAAATACAGAACTAGGCTGTAGAGCCACAGAGCTAGGCTGTAGAGCCACAGAGCTAGGCTGTAGAGCCACAGAGCTAGGCTGTAGAGCCACAGAGCTAGGCTGTAGAGCCACAGAGCTAGGCTGTAGAGCCACAGAGCTAGGCTGTAGAGTCACAGAGCTAGGCTGTAGAGCCACAGAGATAGGCGGTAGAGCCACAGAGCTAGGCTGTAGAGCCACAGAGCTAGGCTGTAGAGCCACAGAGATAGGCTGTAGAGTCACAGAGCTAGGCTGTAGAGTCACAGAGCTAGGCTATAGAGTCACAGAGCTAGGCTGTAGAGCCACAGAGCTAGGCTATAGAGCCACAGAGCTAGGCTGTAGAGCCACAGAGCTAGGCGGTAGAGTCACAGAGCTAGGCTGTAGAGCCACAGAGCTAGGCTGTAGAGCCACAGAGCTAGGCGGTAGAGTCACAGAGCTAGGCGGTAGAGTCACAGAGCTAGGCTGTAGAGCCACAGAGCTAGGCTATAGAGTCACAGAGCTAGGCTGTAGAGCCACAGAGCTAGGCGGTAGAGCCACAGAGCTAGGCTGTAGAGTCACAGAGCTAGGCTGTAGAGCCACAGAGCTAGGCTGTAGAGTCACAGAGCTAGGCTGTAGAGCCACAGAGATAGGCTGTAGAGTCACAGAGATAGGCTGTAGAGCCACAGAGATAGGCGGTAGAGTCACAGAGCTAGGCGGTAGAGTCACAGAGCTAGGCTGTAGAGCCACAGAGCTAGGCTGTAGAGTCACAGAGCTAGGCTGTAGAGTCACAGAACTAGGCTATAGAGCCACAGAGCTAGGCTGTAGAGCCACAGAGCTAGGCTGTAGAGCCACAGAGCTAGGCTATAGAGTCACAGAGCTAGGCTATAGAGTCACAGAGCTAGGCTGTAGAGTCACAGAACTAGGCTATAGAGCCACAGAGCTAGGCTGTAGAGCCACAGAGCTAGGCTGTAGAGCCACAGAGCTAGGCTGTAGAGTCACAGAGCTAGGCTGTAGAGCCACAGAGCTAGGCTGTAGAGCCACAGAGCTAGGCTGTAGAGCCACAGAGCTAGGCTGTAGAGTCACAGAGCTAGGCTGTAGAGCCACAGAGCTAGGCTGTAGAGCCACAGAGCTAGGCTGTAGAGTCACAGAGCTAGGCTGTAGAGCCACAGAGCTAGGCTGTAGAGCCACAGAGCTAGGCTGTAGAGTCACAGAGCTAGGCTGTAGAGTCACAGAGCTAGGCTGTAGAGTCACAGAGCTAGGCTGTAGAGCCACAGAGCTAGGCTGTAGAGTCACAGAGCTAGGCTGTAGAGTCACAGAGCTAGGCTATAGAGTCACATAGAAAGAGAGCCACTGTCAAGTCAACTAGTGGACTCTGACACACACTCACCCACAGTTACTTCTGAAAGGTTCCAAAAAACGAATTACTCTTGACTTTACATTAAAAAGGTATCCATCAATCTTTATTTTATCTATGGGAGATGGAGATGTTGATAATTTGTCTCTGTGATAAAGGAAAGGCTGTCAGCCTATTCTTCATGATATGTACAGTAATTATGGATGAGAAAAGTTAAATAGGTTTTTTTTTTCTTCCTTTCACATGCCTGCTTTCAGAGGAACTCTCATCTCAGCATTCTTATTAGAGATGTATCTCTCTGAAAAGCTCTGTATGGTTTTCTCTCCGGCCATCCGCTGTATCTCGCCTTTGTTGGCATTAACAAGCCAACGAACCAAAAAGGGGATCTTTTCAACAGGTACAAAGTTTTCTTTCTTGTAATTAACTGAATTCAAGCACTCAGTGGTTCGCCAAAATGAAGAAGCCAAAAGAAGTATACTCCTGGAGAGAAGAGAGAAGAGAAAGGTGAAGATGTTCTCTGTGGAGCCGTTTAGTGCTCTTCCTGGATTCTATATGAAGTCCCATTCAAACAACATCTTCATCTCCCTCCTCTTCCTCCTCCCCAGCTTCGTCCTTTTAACACTTTGGAGTGAGCAGCACTGTACCTCATAATGAGACAACACTGGGATAGGTAGGTCGGAGATCAGACAGACAGACAGACTGACTGACTGTCTTAATGACCAGTTTAAACACTGTACCTCATAATGAGACAACACTGGGATAGGTAGGTCGGAGATCAGACAGACAGACAGACAGACTGACTGTCTTAATGACCAGTTTAAACACTGTACCTCATAATGAGACAACACTGGGATAGGTAGGTCGGAGATCAGACAGACAGACAGACAGACAGACTGACTGTCTTAATGACCAGTTTAAACACTGTACCTCATAATGAGACAACACTGGGATAGGTAGGTCGGAGATCAGACAGACAGACAGACAGACTGACTGACTGTCTTAATGACCAGTTTAAACACTGTACCTCATAATGAGACAACACTGGGATAGGTAGGTCGGAGTGCAGACAGACAGACAGACAGACAGACAGACAGACAGACAGACAGACAGACAGACAGACAGACAGACAGACAGACAGACAGACAGACAGACAGACAGACAGACAGACAGACAGACAGACAGACTGACTGACTGACTGACTGACTGACTGACTGACTGACTGACTGACTGACTGACTGACTGACTGACTGACTGACTGACTGACTGACTGACTGACTGACTGACCAGTTTAAACACTGTACCTCATAATGAGACAACTCTGGGATAGGTAGGCTGGAGTGCAGACAGACAGACAGACTGTCTTAATGAATAGTTTAATCATGACAGAGAGAGAGATAGACTGAATGGTCTGTTTTGTTCCCCATGCCTCGTGCCCCCCCAGCCCGCCCCCCAGGTAGGCAGCCCGCCCCTCAGGCAGCCTGTTGAAGAAGGACCATCTGATGCCGATCTCTTGTTGCAGCCTTAAAGCCAGAAAAGCACAAGGCAGGAAAAGTAATTTTCTTCCAGCCATTCTCTTTGTGGCTTCTTCTTCTTCGTCCACTTTTCCTGTGTGCTCTCCTGAAGCTCCTTAATTACCTGGGTGAGTGGTCCCTCAAGTGAGAACCCAGGAGGCTGCTTTGTACCTTTCTTTCCCCCCGTCTCCTCTCTCTTCTTCTCTCCAAGATGGAAGTCATATTAACATTTCTTCTTCTTCTTCTTCTTCCCCACTTTCTCCCTGACGACGCAGTGGCAAAAAAAAAAAAACAGCCATTTTGTCTCACCACCTCCCAGTTTCCCTTCTGTCAGACATGATGATCTCGGGGTGCAACTTGTTGTACACAGTAACTACACTATATAGCGTACAGATTGGGGACAGTTTTCCAGTTGTTATACATTATCTGCAGATAATGTAGTTCTAGAATACGAACAATACATACAGTTAAAGGGGCAGTCTGCAGTTTGTTTTGGAGTAATACATGTATGATTTGTACCCATTGATTCTTCAATAATATATTCGTATAAATTCCTCCCCCTCCCCAATCAGATTCCCAAAATATAAGCCTGTTTTACTCCAATGTTTGTAAACAAACACTGTATAGCCTCAAAACATGGTTAAAACTATACTTTTGATATCATAAATGGCCGGTCCTTACATTCACAGCCCTGACTATGAATTTGAGAGTGGTTACATTTCTCCGGCCCCAATCCCTCAGCTGTTTACCAATATCCTCTTCTGAAATGGGAGGTTTTTCCTCCGCCAGTATATTTTTCCTTGAGTTCAATGATAAATGGATTCAGTCACCTTCCTAAACCCTTAAAGACACTAACCGTCAACTCCTTGTCTTTAGGATGACACATTTTCTGTGCTTTGTTCTGTGGAGAAGTTGTGACACAGCCCTGGGAAACGTACCTGTCCCTGTACTGGAGGTTATAGCAGGTATGACCCTGGACGGGCAGGACCCCGGACGGGCATGACCCCGGACCCCGGACGGGCAGGACCCCGGACAATGGTTTCCAGGAAACGGTGTGTGTCTCAGAGCCCAGAGTCTGGCTGTATCAGACAGATCTCAGAACAGATCATAGTGTCGTAGCGGGGAACAAAACCTCAAGCTGAAATCAGAGAAGCATCTCTGTTTCCTTATGCCCAGGAGTTACGCTATTTATGCAGCTCTGCATCATGTAAACTGACAGTGTGTGTGTGTGTGTGTGTGTGTGTGTGTGTGTGTGTGTGTGTGTGTGTGTGTGTGTGTGTGTGTGTGTGTTTTTTTTTCTGTGTGTCTGCATGCCTCTGTGTGAGTGTGTCGTGACTGAAGGTGCTGAAGCGTCTCTCCCTGCTGGCTCCACCTGAGGGTGAGTCCTCCTTTTAGGAGCCCCTCCGTGTCACTTCCTGCCAGCTCCTCGTAACACCTGCCAGACGCTGGTCCTCTCTGTTTATTCATCCCATCTGACACCGTAACAGAGAGCAGAGGGGGGTCTTAATAACATCAGATCTCCCATGGCCAGCAACACAGTGTTTACGTCCCTAATGACACCCTATTCCCTATATAGTGCACTACTTTTGACACCCTATTCCCTATATAGTGCACTACTTTTGACACCCTATTCCCTATATAGTGCACTACTTTTGACACCCTATTCCCTATATAGTGCACTACTTTTGACACCCTATTCCCTATATAGTGCACTACTTTTGACACCCTATTCCTTATATAGTGCACTACTTTTGGTACCCTATTCCTTATATAGTGCGCTACTTTTGACACCCTATTCCCTATATAGTGCACTACTTTTGACCAGAGCTGGGCCTTGGTTAAGCAGCAAGCAATGCAGGTGTAGAAGCACGGTGGCTAGGAAAAACTCCCTAGAAAGGCCGGAACCTAGGAAGAAACCTAGAGAGGAACCAGGCTATGAGGGGTGGCCAGTCCTCGTCTGGCTGTGCCGGGTGGAGATTATAACAGAACATGGCCAAGATGTTCAAATGTTCATAGATGACCAGCTGGGTCAAATAATTATAATCACAGTGGTTGTCGAGGGTGCATCGACCTGGCTAAGGCTTTCGGCTCTGTCAATCACCACATCCTTATTGGCAGACTCAACAGCCTTGGTTTCTCAAATGATTGCCTCGCCTGGTTTACCAACTACTTCTCTGATAGAGTTCAGTGTGTCAAATTGGAGGGCCTGTTGTCCGGGCCTCTGGCAGTCTCTATGGGGGTGCCTCGGGCCAACTCTCTTCTTTGTATATATCAATGATGTCGCTCTTGCTGCTGGTGACTCTCTGATCCACCTCTACGCAGACGACACCATTCTGTATACTTCTGGCCCTTCTTTGGAGACTGTGTTAACTACCCTCCAGACGAGCTTCAATGCCATACAACTCTCCTTCCGTGGCCTCCAACTGCTCTTAAATACAAGTAAAACTAAATGCATGCTCTTCAACCGATCGCTGCCCGCACCTGCCCGCCCGTCCAGCATCACTACTCTGGACGGTTCTGACTTAGAATATGTGGACAACTACAAATACCTAGGTGTCTGGTTAGACTGTAAACTCTCCTTCCAGACTCACATCAAACATCTCCAATCCAAAATTAAATCTAGAATTGGCTTCCTATTTCGCAACAAAGCATCCTTCACTCATGCTGCCAAACATACCCTCGTAAAACTGACCATCCTACCGATCCTCGACTTCGGCGATGTCATTTACAAAATAGCCTCCAACACTCTACTCAACAAATTGGATGCAGTCTATCACAGCGCCATCCGTTTTGTCACCAAAGCCCCATATACTACCCACCACTGCGACATTTACATTTACATTTACATTTTTAAGTCATTTAGCAGACACTCTTATCCAGAGCGACTTACAAATTGGTGCATTCACCTTATGATATCCAGTGGAACACTTTACAATAGTGCATCTAAATCTTTTAAGGGGGGGGGGGGTTTAGAAGGATTACTTTATCCTATCCCAGGTATTCCTTAAAGAGGTGGGGTTTCAGGTGTCTCCGACCTGTACGCTCTCGTTGGCTGGCCCTCGCTTCATACTCGTCGCCAAACCCACTGGCTCCAGGTCATCTACAAGACCCTGCTAGGTAAAGCCCCGCCTTATCTCAGTTCGCTGGTCACCATAGCAGCACCCACCCGTAGCACGCGCTCCAGCAGGTATATGTCACTGGTCACCCCCAAAGCCAATTCCTCCTTTGGCCGCCTCTCCTTCGAGTTCTCTGCTGCCAATGACTGGAACGAACTACAAAAATCACTGAAACTTGAAACACTTATCTCCCTCACTAGCTTTAAGCATCAGCTGTCAGAGCAGCTCACAGATTACTGCACCTGTACATAGCCCATCTATAATTTAGCCCAAACTACTACCTCTTCCCCTACTGTATTTATTTATTTATCTTGCTCCTTTGCACCCCAGTTTTTCTACTTTGCACATTCATCTACTGCACACCTACCATTCCAGTGTTTAATTGCTATATTGTAATTACTTTGCCACCACGGCCTATTTATTGCCTTAACTCCCTTATCTCACCTCATTTGCACTGACTGTATATAGACTTGTTTTTCTACTGTATTATTGACTGTATGTTTTTTTATTCCATGTGTAACTCTGTGTTGTTGTATGTGTCGAACTGCTTTGCTTTATCTTGGCCAGGTCGCAGTTGTAAATGAGAACTTGTTCTCAACTTGCCTACCAGGTTAAATAAAGGTTAAATCAATAAATAAAGGGAAGAGGGTGCCATTTGGGACGAATGTCCAAATATTAAACGGCCTCCTTTAGGAGGAAGCTCCTTTAATGCCTGGAGCAGGAGGAGATAGCAGAAGGAGATAGTAGGAGGAGATGGCTGGAGGAAATAGCAGGAGGCTGGAAGAGATAGCAGGAGGCAGGAGGATATAGCAGGAGGCTGGAAGAGATAGCAAGAGGCTGGAGGAGATAGCAGGAGGCTGGAAGAGATTGCAGGAGGCTGGAGGAGATAGCAGGAGGAAGTAGCAGGAGGAAAAGCAGGACGCTGGAAAAGATAGCAGGAGGCAGGAGGAAAAAGCAGGTGGCTGGAGGATATAGCAGGAGGAGATATCAGGAGTCTGGAGGAGATAGCAGGAGGCGGGCGGAGATAGCAGGAGGAAAAAGCAGGAGGCTATAAAAGATAGCAGGCTATAAAAGATAGCAGGAGGCTTGAGACTTGCAGAAATCTCTGGAACATGCTAACATCTCTGACGAGTCTACGATTCGTATAACACTAAACAAGAATGGTGTTCATGGGAAGACACCACGGAAGAAGCCACTGATGTCCAAAAAAACATTGCTGCCCGTCTGAAGTTCGCAAAAGAGCACCTAGATGTTGCACAGCGCTACTGGCAAAATGTTCTGTGGACAGATGAGGAGATAGCAGGTGGAAAAAGCAGGAGGCTGGAGGAGTTCGCAAGAAGCTGGAGGAGATTTCAGAAGGCTGGAGAAGTTCGCAGGAGTACTTAGGAGGCAGGAGGATGTAGCAGGAGGATAGAGGAGATAGCAGGAGGCTGGAGAAGATAGCAGGAGGATATTAAAAGAGGATATAGCAAGTGGCTGGAGGAAAATGCAGGAGGCAGGAGAAGATAGTAAGAGGCAGGAGGAGATGGCATGATGAAATAGCAAGAGGCTGGAGGAGAAATCAGAAGGCAGGAAAAGATTGCAGGAGGCTAGAGGAGATAGCAGAAGGCAGGAGGAATTGCAGGAGGAGATAGCAGGAGGCTGGAGTAAATAGCAGGAGGCTGGAGGATAGCAGGGGGCTGGATGAGATAGCAGGAGGCAGGAGGATATAGCAGGAGGAGATAGCAAGAGGCAGGAGATAGCAGGAGGCCGGAGGAAATAGCAGGAGGCAGGAGATAGAAGGAGGAGATATCAGGAGGCTTGAGGAGATAGCAGGAGGAGATAGCAGGAGGCAGGAGGAAATGGCACAAGGAGATACCAGGAGGATATAGCAGGAGGAATTCGCAGGATTTTGGAAGAGATAGCAGGAGGCTGTAGGAGATAGCAGGCGACTATAAGAGATAGCAGGAGGAGTAGGCAGGAGGCTGGAGCTCTGAGCATCTGATATGACCCACCAGGCCAATATAAGGAGCAGCAGGTCTCCACCAGGCCTCCCCATCTGATATGACCCACCAGGCCCACACACACACACACACACACACACACACACACACACACACACACACACACACACACACACACACACACACACACACACACACACACACAAACACACACACACCAGGTCAATATAAGTAGCAGCAGGTCTCCCTGGCCCTGGCAGAAGGGAGGTTAGAAAAGTTAAACCCTATTAGACCACACATCACTGACCAGGCCAACTGCGGTCCACTCCAACTGTCTGTCCACACATCACTGACCAGGCCAACTGCGGTCCACTCCAACTGTCTGTCCACGCGTCACTGACCAGGCCAACTGCGGTCCACTCCAACTGTCTGTCCAGTGAAGGCTGGGCAGGAACACAAGGCCCCTGTCAGAGAGTGTTAAAGGGTCACTGCGTCCTTGTGCCCCTAAAACCTTACAAAGCCAACTATTAGCCGATCTGGTATCTACCCACCTACCTTCCCCAAAGACCAACATTTTTCATTAGATGGATACGGTCCTACAGATAGTGACCAAATCTGGGAAGGACAGGATGTTCATAAGGCGTCTTGTCCAGTTTTATGTCAGTCAGTCAGAGCCTCTCCAAAGGCCCCTTCCCCCACCGTGTAGCCATCCCTACATCCCCTCCTTCCCCCACCGTGTAGCCATCCCTACATCCCCTCCTTCCCCCACCGTGTAGCCATCCCTACATCCCCTCCTCCCCCCACCGTGTAGCCATCCCTACATCCCCTCCTCCCCCCACCGTGTAGCCATCCCTACATCCCCTCCTTCCCCCACCGTGTAGCCATCCCTACATCCCCCCCTTCCCCCACCGTGTAGCCATCCCTACATCCCCTCCTCCCCCCACAGTGTAGCCATCCCTACATCCCCTCCTTGGCCCACCGTGTAGCCATCCCTACATCCCCTCCTTCCCCCACCGTGTAGCCATCCCTACATCCCCCCTTCCCCCACCGTGTAGCCATCCCTACATCCCCTCCTTCCCCCACCGTGTAGCCATCCCTACATCCCCCCCTCCCCCCACCGTGTAGCCATCCCTACATCCCCTCCTTCCCCCACCGTGTAGCCATCCCTACATCCCCTCCTTGGCCCACCGTGTAGCCATCCCTACATCCCCTCCTCCCCCCACCGTGTAGCCATCCCTACATCCCCTCCTTGGCCCACCGTGTAGCCACCCCTACATCCCCTCCTTGGCCCATCGTGTAGCCATCCCTACATCCCCTCCTCCCCCCACCGTGTAGCCATCCCTACATCCCCTCCTCCCCCCACCGTGTAGCCATCCCTACATCCCCTCCTTCCCCCACCGTGTAGCCATCCCTACATCCCCTCCTTCCCCTACCGTGTAGCCATCCCTACATCCCCTCCTTGGCCCACCGTGTAGCCATCCCTACATCCCCTCCTTGGCCCACCGTGTAGCCATCCCTACATCCCCTCCTCCCCCCACCGTGTAGCCATCCCTACATCCCCTCCTCCCCCCACCGTGTAGCCATCCCTACATCCCCTCCTTGCCCCACCGTGTAGCCATCCCTACATCCCCTCCTCCCCCCACCGTGTAGCCATCCCTACATCCCCTCCTTGCCCCACCGTGTAGCCATCCCTACATCCCCTCCTCCCCCCACCGTGTAGCCATCCCTACATCCCCTCCTTGGCCCACCGTGTAGCCATCCCTACATCCCCTCCTTGGCCCACCGTGTAGCCATCCCTACATCCCCTCCTTGGCCCACCGTGTAGCCATCCCTACATCCCCTCCTCCCCCCACCGTGTAGCCATCCCTACATCCCCTCCTTGCCCCACCGTGTAGCCATCCCTACATCCCCTCCTCCCCCCACCGTGTAGCCATCCCTACATCCCCTCCTTCCCCCACCGTGTAGCCATCCCTACATCCCCTCCTTGGCCCACCGTGTAGCCATCCCTACATCCCCTCCTTCCCCCACCGTGTAGCCATCCCTACATCCCCTCCTCCCCCCACCGTGTAGCCATCCCTACATCCCCCCCTTCCCCCACCGTGTAGCCATCCCTACATCCCCTCCTCCCCCCACCGTGTAGCCATCCCTACATCCCCTCCTCCCCCCACCGTGTAGCCATCCCTACATCCCCTCCTTCCCCCACCGTGTAGCCATCCCTACATCCCCTCCTCCCCCCACCGTGTAGCCATCCCTACATCCCCTCCTTGGCCCACCGTGTAGCCATCCCTACATCCCCTCCTTCCCCCACCGTGTAGCCATCCCTACATCCCCTCCTCCCCCCTGTGTAGCCATCCCTACATCCCCTCCTCCCCCCACCGTGTAGCCATCCCTACATCCCCTCCTCCCCCCACCGTGTAGCCATCCCTACATCCCCTCCTCCCCCCACCGTGTAGCCATCCCTACATCCCCTCCTCCCCCCACCGTGTAGCCATCCCTACATCCCCTCCTCCCCCCACCGTGTAGCCATCCCTACATCCCCTCCTCCCCCCACCGTGTAGCCATCCCTACATCCCCTCCTTGGCCCACCGTGTAGCCATCCCTACATCCCCTCCTTGGCCCACCGTGTAGCCATCCCTACATCCCCTCCTCCCCCCACCGTGTAGCCATCCCTACATCCCCTCCTTCCCCCACCGTGTAGCCATCCCTACATCCCCTCCTTGGCCCACCGTGTAGCCATCCCTACATCCCCTCCTTCCCCCACCGTGTAGCCATCCCTACATCCCCTCCTTCCCCCACCGTGTAGCCATCCCTACATCCCCTCCTTGGCCCACCGTGTAGCCATCCCTACATCCCCTCCTCCCCCCACCGTGTAGCCATCCCTACATCCCCTCCTCCCCCCACCGTGTAGCCATCCCTACATCCCCTCCTTCCCCCACCGTGTAGCCATCCCTACATCCCCTCCTTCCCCCACCGTGTAGCCATCCCTACATCCCCTCCTCCCCCCACCGTGTAGCCATCCCTACATCCCCTCCTTGGCCCACCGTGTAGCCATCCCTACATCCCCTCCTCCCCCCACCGTGTAGCCATCCCTACATCCCCTCCTTGGCCCACCGTGTAGCCATCCCTACATCCCCTCCTTCCCCCACTGTGTAGCCATCCCTACATCCCCTCCTCCCCCCACCGTGTAGCCATCCCTACATCCCCTCCTCCCCCCACCGTGTAGCCATCCCTACATCCCCCCCTCCCCCCACCGTGTAGCCATCCCTACATCCCCTCCTTGGCCCACCGTGTAGCCATCCCTACATCCCCTCCTTGGCCCACCGTGTAGCCATCCCTACATCCCCTCCTCCCCCCACCGTGTAGCCATCCCTACATCCCCTCCTTGGCCCACCGTGTAGCCATCCCTACATCCCCTCCTCCCCCCACCGTGTAGCCATCCCTACATCCCCTCCTCCCCCCTGTGTAGCCATCCCTACATCCCCTCCTCCCCCCACCGTGTAGCCATCCCTACATCCCCTCCTCCCCCCACCGTGTAGCCATCCCTACATCCCCTCCTCCCCCCACCGTGTAGCCATCCCTACATCCCCTCCTCCCCCCACCGTGTAGCCATCCCTACATCCCCTCCTTCCCCCACCGTGTAGCCATCCCTACATCCCCTCCTTGGCCCACCGTGTAGCCATCCCTACATCCCCTCCTTGGCCCACCGTGTAGCCATCCCTACATCCCCTCCTTGGCCCACCGTGTAGCCATCCCTACATCCCCTCCTTCCCCCACCGTGTAGCCATCCCTACATCCCCTCCTTGGCCCACCGTGTAGCCATCCCTACATCCCCTCCTTCCCCCACCGTGTAGCCATCCCTACATCCCCTCCTCCCCCCACCGTGTAGCCATCCCTACATCCCCTCCTCCCCCCACCGTGTAGCCATCCCTACATCCCCTCCTTCCCCCACCGTGTAGCCATCCCTACATCCCCTCCTCCCCCCACCGTGTAGCCATCCCTACATCCCCTCCTTCCCCCACCGTGTAGCCATCCCTACATCCCCTCCTCCCCCCTGTGTAGCCATCCCTACATCCCCTCCTTGGCCATTCTTCCAGGCTGTGAGTGAGGGGGATCTCAGTAATGTCTCAGCAGATGGGGTTGAGATGGGCTTTTAGAGAGGAGAGTGGTTTAGTCTGGGCGCAGGGAGCAGTGGGGGGGGGATCCGTTTCAGGGTCGATGGAGAGGAGATAATCAAACCGTTCCAGGTGAAGGGATTACCAACTACCAGAGGACTTCAACTGTTGATTCTATACCAGGGATTTGTCTTGTTAAATCTCTTCTTTCCAAAGAGACAATTTAAAGGTTTTTCTCCAAAGTTTTAATGCATGTTCCATATACCTTTTAAAATTAGTTTAATGCTAAACCAAGCATTCCGTTTAGGCTGGAACATAAATTCAGGAATGTGGCTTTAAACTGTCAGTTAGGAGCGAGCACAACCCTTTTAGTTTTCACCCCCACACCTTCACCTCCACCCTTCCCCAGACACTCCACACCTTCTGTGTTCCTCCTATTCTACTGCTATATTAATATCGTATTAATGAATTATAATTACAAGTGACAGTAATATAGGAAAGCACCTTCTCTACCCATGGTGACTATCCTCTCATTGTGACCGTGCCCTCGGCCCTGTACAGTAGACTGCCTTTTGTTCATGTTGTCGTAGGTCGTCCAGGTCACACAGGTTGGTGTCAGGATGCATTTCCTCTCCAACCAAGTGAGGGGGGTTTACCACAGCGCTGCAATCTGGGCCCACTTCTCAAGCCCACTAAACCCTTTGACACCGCAGTTTTTAATTAAAATTACATTACGAGTAATCAGCCGGAAGAGTTAGCCATGGAGGGAGGGGTGGGGAGGGAGGGGTGGGGAGGGAGGGGGGTGGGGAGGGAGGGAGGGAGGGGTGGGGAGGGAGGGGGGAGGGAGGGGGGAGGGAGGGAGGGAGGGAGGGGGTGGGGGGTACACTTCTTGATTACAAACCTGTGACGGATGAGTCTGTTGTCAGCCTGCTAAAGACAAGGGCAGGCTAATGCCAGGTCAGGTCTGGCCATGGGATTTGGAGGGGATGGGGAGGCTCCGGTCTGGCCATGGGATGGGATGGGATGGGGAGGGGAGGCTCAGGTCTGGCCATGGGATGGGATGGGGAGGCTCAGGTCTGGCCATGGGATGGGATGGGGAGGCTCAGGTCTGGCCATGGGATGGGATGGGATGGGGAGGGGAGGCTCAGGTCTGGCCATGGGATGGGATGGGATGGGATGGGGAGGGGAGGTTCAGGTCTGGCCATGGGATGGGATGGGGAGGCTCAGGTCTGGCCATGGGATGGGATGGGGAGGGGAGGCTCAGGTCTGGCCATGGGATGGGATGGGATGGGGAGGGGAGGCTCAGGTCTGGCCATGGGATGGGATGGGGAGGGGAGGCTCAGGTCTGGCCATGGGATGGGATGGGGAGGGGAGGCTCAGGTCTGGCCATGGGATGGGATGGGATGGGGAGGGGAGGCTCAGGTCTGGCCATGGGATGGGAGGGGAGGGGAGGCTCAGGTCTGGCCATGGGATGGGATGGGATGGGGAGGGGAGGCTCAGGTCTGGCCATGGGATGGGGAGGGGAGGGGAGGCTCAGGTCTGGCCATGGGATGGGGAGGGGAGGCTCAGGTCTGGCCATGGGATGGGATGGGGAGTGGAGGCTCAGGTCTGGCCATGGGATGGGATGGGATGGGGAGGGGAGGGGAGGCTCAGGTCTGGCCATGGGATGGGGAGGGGAGGCTCAGGTCTGGCCATGGGATGGGATGGGATGGGGAGGGGAGACTCAGGTCTGGCCATGGGATGGGATGGGGAGTGGAGGCTCAGGTCTGGCCATGGGATGGGATGGGGAGGGGAGGGGAGGCTCAGGTCTGGTGAGTCATGTTTTCAGCACTTTTATTTCCGTGACCATGACTGACCAAAACTCGTTTTCTCATGCTCTCTAGCCTCTCTGCAGCAGACATATGGTGAGCAATATGTTTGGAACATTGAATTGCAATATCAAATTGCAATACATATTGAATAGTGCATGATAAATCATGATACAGTGGCAAGAAAAAGTATGTGAACCCTTTGTAGTTACCTGGATTTCTGCATAAATTGGACATAAAATTTGATCTGATCTTCATCTAAGTCACAACAACAGACAAACACAGTGTGGTTAAACTAATAACATACACATTATTGTATTTTTCTTGTCTATATTGAATACATAATTTAAACATTCACAGTGTAGGTTGGAAAAAGTATGTGAACCCCTAGGCTAATGACTTCTCCAAAAGCTAATTGGAGTCAGGAGTCAGCTAACCTGGAGTCCAATCAATGAGATGAGATTGGAGATGTTGGTTAGAGCTGCCCTGCCATATAAAAAAGGCTATTCACAAGAAGCATTGCCTGATGTGAACCATGTCTCATACAAAAGAGATGTTTGAAGACCTAATATTATGAATTGTTGACTTGAATTGTAACTGGGAAGGGTTACAAAAATATATCTTAAAGCCTTGATGTTCATCAGTCCACGGTAAGACAAATTGTCTATAAATGGAGAAAGTTCAGCACTGTTGCTACTCTCCCTAGGAGTAGCCGTCCTGCAAAGATGACTGCAAGAGCATAGTGCAAAATGCTCAGTGAGGTTAAGATGAATCCCAGAGTGTCAGCTAAAGACTTACAGAAATCTCTGGAACATGCTAACATCTCTGTTGACAAGTCTACGATACGTAAAACACAAAACAAGAATGGTGTTCATGGGAGGACACCACGGAAGAAGTCACTGCTGTCCAAAAAAAACATTGCTGCACGTCTGAAGTTCGCAAAAGAGCACCTGGATGTTCCACAGCGCTACTGGCAATATATTCTGTGGACAGATGAAACTAAAGTTGAGTTGTTTGGAAGGAAGGAAGGAAGGAAGGAAGGAAGGAAGGAAGGAAGGAAGGAAGGAAGGAAGGAAGGAAGGAAGGAAGGAAGGAAGGAAGGAAGGAAGGAAGGAAGGAAGGAAGGAAGGAAGGAACACAAAACACTATGTGTGGAGAGAAAAAAGGCACAGCACACCAACATCAAAACCTCATCCCAACTGTAAAGTATGGTGGAGGGAGCATCGTGGTTTGGGGCTGCTTTGCTGCCTCAGGGCCTGGACAGCTTGCTATCATTGACAGAAAAATCAATTCCCAAGTTTATCAACACATTTTGCAGGAAAATGTAAGGCTATCTGTCTGCCAATTGAAGCCCAACAGAAGTTGGGTGATGCAACAGGACAACGACCCAAAACACAGAAGTAAATCAACAACAGAACGGCTTCAACAGAAGAAAATACGTCTTCTGCAGTGGCCCAGTCAGAGTCCTGACCTCGACCCGATTTGAGATGCTGTGGCATGACCTCAAGAGAGCAGTTCACACCAGACATCCCAAGAATATTGCTGAACTGAAACAGTTTTGTAAAGAGGAATGATCCAAAATTCCTCCTGACCGTTTTGCAGCTCTGATCCGCAACTACAGAAAACGTTTGGTTGAGGTTATTGCTGCCAAAGGAGGGTCAACCAGTTATTAAATCCAAGGGTTCACATACTTTTCCCACCCTGCACTGTGAATGTTTACACGGTGTGTTCAATAAAGACATGGAAACGTATAACTGTTTGTGTGTTATTAGTTTAAGCAGACTGTGTTTGTCTATTGTTGTGGCCTAGATGAAGATCAGATCCAAAGGGTTCACATACTTTTTCTTCCGACTGTATATCTAGAATCGCAATAAATATTGTATCACCACTTAAGTATGGTGATAATATCGTATTTTTGACGTCCTTGGCAATTCCCAGCGGCACGCACGCACGCACGCACGCACGCACGCACGCACGCACGCACGCACGCACGCACACACACACACACACACACACACACACACACACACACAGCTGAGTGTTCCACCAACAGGTTGAGGCCACTGAGGTGTCAAGCCAGGTCGTCCCAGTATGGCGCATGGCTCTAATATTGTCTCATCTAGACTATGGTCTCAACTATACAGAACAGAGGGAGAGGAATCACATCTGGGAGAATGTTTCTGGGAATGTGGAGAAGTCTCCATACGAGGAGGAACTGTCATTTTACCCAATCAAGTATTGAGCGGTGAGACTGTTGTCCAATGACAGGGACAATAGCAGAAATCAAAGGACGCGCAACCTAGCCACAGCAACACCGGATATTTTATGTTGCCTGATAACTGTTTATGTCTGAACCTACAGCTGTTTATGTCTGAACCTACAGCTGTTTATGTCTGAACCTACAGTTGTTTATGTCTGAACCTGCAGCTGTTTATGTCTGAACCTACAGCTGTTTATGTCTGAACCTACAGGTGTTTATGTCTGAACCTACAGCTGTTTATGTCTGAACCTACAGCTGTTTATGTCTGAACCTACAGCCCCCTGTCTGATAACTGTTTATGTCTGAACCTACAGCTGTTTATGTCTGAACCTACAGCTGTTTATGTCTGAACCTACAGCTGTTTATGTCTGAACCTACAGTTGTTTATGTCTGAACCTGCAGCTGTTTATGTCTGAACCTACAGTTGTTTATGTCTGAACCTGCAGGTGTTTATGTCTGAACCTACAGCTGTTTATGTCTGAACCTACAGTTGTTTATGTCTGAACCTACAGCTGTTTATGTCTGAACCTACAGCTGTTTATGTCTGAACCTACAGCTGTTTATGTCTGAACCTACAGCCTCTGAACACACACATGATCTCACCAACGTACTGCTCCTCAACCAGGCTGCAGACAAACACACACACACACACACACACACACACACACACACACACACACACACACACACACACACACACACACACACACACACACACACACACACACACACACACACACACACACACACACACACACACATATATACCCATCTACCAGTGGAGGTGACAGACTTGCTGTGGTCCCATTTTGCACCCAGCTCCTTGTCTCATGGTCGTCTCAAAAAAAAGCAGCTGCACATTTCTCTTTGATTTCTCTCTCTGGTATTTTCTTTTGATGGACGGAAGAAGGGGAAGAAGAAAAACAACTCTGCCACCTTTCCTCTTCTAGTGGGCTGAAAGGAGACGTGGTGTTTAATGTTAGAGGACAGTGTGAGAACTGACGGCAGAGAGACAGACAGACAAACAGACGGGTCCTCTGCTTCTATCTGTTGTTGTGGTGGTCCAGGTGTTACATACTTACATATCAGACCTGTCGTAGATAGACCAGACACTGATACACAAACACCTGTGGGCCTCACATGAATTCCAGACTGCCAGTCTAGAGTCTACAATAGGCCTACACTTCACAGGTGATTGTGGTCAGCATCCAGCATGTTGCACAGCGGCTGTGAGAAGAGACTCCAGCACCACCTTGAATGCAGCTGTGGTCAAAGCTGAAGTACATCTAGGTGAATGTTGTTATTTCTATCGTATACCAAGTTTTTTTTGTAGGATGAAAGCCTGTTGCATGTCAGGTAAGCTGCCACTGTCATCTCTTCATTTGTTGTTGAAGACAATACATTAAGTTATTCACTTGGTAGATCCAGTCTCATTCAAACAGATCATTGAACCACTCTTTAACTTGACAGTTATGCGTGATGGACAATGTAATACACATTTTAAAGTGTACACGCTTCCAAACCAGCTGCCCACTGCACTGAGGATAGGAAACTCTGTCACCTCTGATAAATCCACTATAATTGAGAATTTCAATAAGCATTTTTCTACGGCTGGCCATGCTTTCTACCTGGCTACCCCTACCGCGGTCAACAGCACTGTACCCCCCCACATCTACTCGCCCAAGCCTTCCCCATTTTTCCTTCTCCCAAATCCAGTCAGCTGATGTTCTGAAAGAGCTGCAAAATCTGGACCCCTATAAATCAGCTGGGCAAGACAATCTGGACCCTTTCTTTGTAAAATGATCTGCCGAAATTGTTGCAACCCCTATTACTAGCCTGTTCAACCTCTCTTTCGTGTCGTCTGAGATTCCAAAAGATTGGAAAGCAGCTGCTGTCATCCCCCTCTTCAAAGGAGGGGACACTCTTGACCCAAACTGCTACAGACCTATATCTATCCTACCCCGCCTTTCTAAGGTCTTCGAAAGCCAAGTCAACAAACAGATAACCGACCATTTCAAATCCCACCGTACCTTCCCCGCTATGCAATCTGGTTTCAGAGCTGGTCATGGGTGCACTTCAGCCACGCTCAAGGTCATAAACGATATCGTAACCGCCATCGATAAGAAACAATACTGTGCTGCCGTATTCATTGACCTGGCCAAAGCTTTCAACTCTGTCAATCACCACATCCTCATCGGCAGACTCAATAGCCTTGGTTTCTCAAATGATTGCCTCGCTTGGTTCACCAACTACTTCTCTGATAGAGTTCAATGTGTCAAATCGGAGGGCCTGTTGTCCGGACCTCTGGTAGTCTCTATGGGGGTACCACAGGGTTCAATTCTTGTGCCAACTCTTTTCTCTGTATACATCAATGATGTCGCTATTGCTGCTGGTGAGTCTCTGATCCACCTCTACGCACACGACACCATTCTGTATACTTCTGGCCCTTCTTTGGACACTGTGTTAACAACCCTCCAGACGAGCATCAATGCCATACAACTCTCCTTCTGTGGCCTCCAACTGCTCTTAAATACAAGTAAAACTAAATGCATGCTCTTCAATCGATTGCTGCCTGCACCTGCCCGCCCGTCCGGCATCACTACTCTGGACGGTTCTGACTTAGAATATGTGGACAACTACAAATACCTAGGTGTCTGGTTAGACTGTAAACTCTCCTTCCAGACTCACATCAAACATCTCCAATCCAAAGTTAAATCTAGAATTGGCTTCCTATTTCACAACAAAGCATCCTTCACTCATGCTGCCAAACACACCCTCGTAAAACTGACCATACTACCGATCCTCGACTTCGGCGATGTCATTTACAAAATGGCCTCCAACACTCTACTCAATAAACTGGATGCAGTCTATCACAGTGCCATCCGTTTTGTCACCAACGCCCCATATACTACCCACCACTGCGACCTGTACGCTCTCATTGGCTGGCCCTCGCTTCATACTCATCGCCAAACCCACTGGCTCCAGGTCATCTACAAGACCCTGCTAGGTAAAGTCCCCCCTTATCTCAGCTCGCTGGTCACCATAGCAGCACCCACCTGTAGCATGCGCTCCAGCAGGTATATCTCTCTGGTCACCCCCAAAGCCAATTCCTCCTTTGGCCGTCTTTCCTTACAGTTCTCTGCTGCCAGTGACTGGAACGAACTACAAAAATCTCTGAAACTGTAAACACTTATCTCCCTCACTAGCTTTAAGCACCAGCTGTCAGAGCAGCTCACAGATCACTGCACCTGTACCTGTAGCCCATCTATAATTTAGCCCATACAACTACCGCTTCCCCTACTGTATTTATTTTGCTCCTTTGCACCCCATTATTTCTATTTCTATTTTGCACTTTCTTCCACTACAAATCTACCATTCCAGTGTTTTACTTGCTATATTGTATTTACTTTGCCACCATGGCCTTTTTTGCCTTTACCTCCCTTATCTCACCTCATTTGCTCACATTGTATATAGACTTATTTTTCTACTGTATTATTGACTGTATGTTTGTTTTACTCCATGTGTAACTCTGAGTTGTTGTATGTGTCGAACTGCTTTGCTTTATCTTGGCCAGGTCGCAATTGTAAATGAGAACTTGTTCTCAACTTGCCTACCTGGTTAAATAAAGGTTAAATCAATAAATCAATATAAAAAAACAGGCCTTTGTAGTTCAAAGTTGTGGAGAACTGTGGGGATTGTAGTTCGTTCCACAGTTGAGTGACGCACGCGGAAGTAACGTGATGATGAAGAGAGGTGACTTTGCTTCAGTTTTGTAATGTTTTGATTCAGCAACACTGCTGATAATTATGGAAGCAACCAAAGCAGGTATTGTATAGACAATATGTTGAGTATCATTATCCTATGTCGCTCTTACGGCATTGTTATAGTTGTAAAGCATCTATAGAAAAGTGTGTTATCATACGCACATCCTTAAAAACATAACGTTAGGTTCTGGACTAACAAAGTCTAGGTAAAGAACAAGAAGGCCCAAGCACACTGTTAAAGCTCCCAATTCACCGCTTTATTGACAAAGTTTCGATCCCGACACGGATCTTCGTCGAATCGAAACGTTGTCAGTAAAGCGGTGAATTGGGAGCTTCAACAGTGCGGGGTCTTGTTCTTTACTAGTTGTAAAGCATGCTAGCATTAGCAGTTAGACGTCGCTAGCCAGGGCTAACTAAGCTAGCTTCAGTACAGTCAACATGTCATTCAATTGGCTAGCTAACTATCACGGTGAGCAAGTGTCGTAGCCGATTAAACGTTTAACTTTAAACTGTTTTCCTGACATACTAGCTAACTTAGCTGTCATACTTCTAATCTTCCACGTTCATCGCTTGCGAGCTCAGAAACAACTGGGTTACCTAGATGTTGTTAGCTATAGTTACCTAGCGTCTACTGTGTCTAACTAGCTAGCTAGTTTGATGGATATGCTAGCCCTGGTACAGCAGGGTAGCTATGACTGATGTGTGTGTGTGTGTGTGTGTGTGTGTGTGTGTGTGTGTGTGTGTGTGTGTGTGTGTGTGTGTGTTCCAGAGGAGCCTTTCCTGAGGCATGTGGAGACAGATGTACTCATACCCAAGATGATGAGGGAGAAAGCCAAGGAGCTCTGTGCTGAAAAGGTTACAGGTGAATATCTGAGATTAATAAAACACATGTGTTAGTTCCCTGAACAAATGCTTTAGGTCACAGCGGGCTTACAGTCTTGTGGCTCCCAGGATATATGATCTGGAACCCAAGATGCTCACAGAGATATATCCACCGTTCACCTTCGCTGTTTATACACATTGTATTGTTGAAGTCTCTATGCACCTTCCCAGTTACAATCTCAAGCAAAGGCCCTGTTAATGCCCTGAGCCATGACAGAGTATTAATGGATACCTCCCCTGTTATGTATATTTGTGTTTTTCTGTTGCGTTGATCTGGCTGTCATGCCCTGTCTGAAAACCAGTCAGAAGTAGATGACCCGATGAAGAAAAAAATACAGTCAAGATCAAACCTGATATGGTGGTTAAATATGAATATACCACTTGATACAATGAACTTCCTCTTTTCTGCCTCCAATGTCCTTTTTCTAGCAGTGTATCTGTATTATAAGGAGTGTAGACTGCTGATCTGATCTCGTTATTGCTCAACATGTAGGCCTAACAGAAACTTGGCAAATGTTCTCCTTTTTACAGGAAGATACTTGAAACAGACTGCAGTTGAATGTTTTTGTTACTAACATCTCTAAATTCACTTTATGCTGCTGACATCAACATTTTATTTATTTTTGAACCTTACGAAGACTCTGAGCCGCTGCTCTAATGTTGTGGTCCCGTGTGGCTCAGTTGGTAGAGCATGGTGTTTGCAACGCCAGGGTTGTGGGTTCGATTCCCACGGGGGACCAGTACTGGGGGGAAAAGTTTTTCAAAATCTATGAAATGTATGCATTCACCACTGTAAGTCGCTCTGGATAAGAGCGTCTGCTAAATGACTAAAATGTAAATGTTGCAGGGCAATTCCACGGCAACGGAATGATGCTGAGACTCAGATATTTCACTTTAAAATGTATGTCAAACAAAAAACAATTTTTTTGCAAAGTTAAACAAACCATACAACTCTATGCATAAAGACTACTTTTAACAATTTCCACCATTTTTTAATTTTTTTTACATAAACACATTTTATGGATGAACAGTGCAGATGCACCATTTTGGCATGGCACCAGCTGCACAAACCGTCATTCTGTTACCAAAATGTACATCTGCATTGTTCAAGTAAATGTGTTTTTTTTGGTAAAATGTTCTTTGAAAGTTGTTAAAAGTAATTGTGCATGGAGTTGTATTGTTTGTTTTAAGTTGACAATCATTGGTTTTTGTTTTGGCGTCCATTTTAAAGTGAAAACGGCTCTGCATCATTCTGTTACTTTGGGATTGCCCAACAGCAACTCTCGGTGCTGCATAGGTACTTCGATTGTGGTTAGGCCTAAAGTCCTCTTCATCCTCTGAGGCTGCACGCCTGCTGCTGCTCGCCCAGAGAGACACAGCCTAGCCCTCGAGGTGACAGGGCTGTGGAAATCCCCTTCTGGTCTCCTCTCTGCCCCCTCCTTTTCACACCTCCACCCCAGCCCTAGCTGCTGTATTGCCTGCATACTACCCTATTTGTATTACTGATGCTTGCAGTGGCTGTTTGCTCTGACCTGTGTGTTTGTGCATGCGTGTATGTTATGTAATGTTGTTTAGTTAAATACAGTTCCATAAAACATCTGACCAGAGACGGTGTGTTTACTCTGATCAGAGACGGTGTGTTTACTCTGATCAGAGACGGTGTTTTTATCTCGGTGTTTACTCTGACCAGAGACGGTGTGTTTTTCTCGGTGTTTACTCTGACCAGAGATGGTGTGTTTTTCTCGGTGTTTACTCTGACCAGAGACGGTGTGTTTTCTTGGTGTTTACTCTGACCAGAGACGGTGTGTTTTTCTCGGTGTTTACTCTGACCAGAGACGGTGTGTTTTTCTTGGTGTTTACTCTGACCAGAGACGGTGTGTTTTTCTTGGTGTTTACTCTGACCAGAGACGGTGTGTTTTTCTCGGTGTTTACTCTGACCAGAGACGGTGTGTTTTTCTCGGTGTTTACTCTGATCAGGGACGGTGTGTTTTCTTGGTGTTTACTCTGACCAGAGACGGTGTGTTTTCTCGGTGTTTACTCTGACCAGAGACGGTGCGTTTACTCTGACCAGAGACGGTGCGTTTACTCTGATCAGAGACGGTGTGTTTACTCTGACCAGAGACGGTGTGTTTACTCTGATCAGAGACGGTGTGTTTACTCTGACCAGAGACGGTGCGTTTTCTCGGTGTTTACTCTGACCAGAAGCGGTGTGTTTACTCTCACCAGAGACGGTGTGTTTTCTCGGTGTTTACTCTGATCAGAGATGGTGTGTTTTCTTGGTGTTTACTCTGACCAGAGACGGTGTGTTTTTCTCGGTGTTTACTCTGACCAGAGACGGTGTGTTTTTCTCGGTGTTTACTCTGACCAGAGACGGTGTGTTTTTCTCGGTGTTTACTCTGATCTGATGACGACCCGTCGTGCAGCAGCTTCTTTCCCCACTAGTCTACCAGAATGACATCACCTCTCCAAACCCATGCCCTTTTCTAAGACACGTGTCCTTACTACTGCACTGATTTGATCAGCTACTTCAGAACAGTCAGCTCTCCATATCTCATCATCACATAGATTATTCTGTAGAGTCGATTTAATGTCAGTTTCATCTGGGGACTCGGATTAGGAGATTATCATTTTAGTGGGGGGGGTGGGGGGGGGGGGGGGGGGAATAATCCCTCACTACTCCATACCTCCTCCTGAAGTCCCCTCCCTCTCACTACCACGTCGTCTCTAGTGGAGATCACTGGATAATGGGCGCGTCCTACGTGGCACCCTATTCCCTAATGGGCCCTGGTCAAAAGTAGTGCACTATATAGGGAATAGGGTGTCAGTTGGGAGGCTACCTCTGAGATCACTGTCACTATGGTCTTTTCTGTGACTGTGTTGGGTGACTGCTGATGTGTGATGGGATACCAGCGGCGGTGTCAGGCCCCAGTACAGTCCTCTGTGTTTCTGTTCTACTGATTTAGATTAGTCACACTGTTCTGCCTCTTCAAATTGCTTCTGCAGGTTTTCTGCGTTCGGATGAAAGCAAGTCGTGGTGATAATCACGCTGATCATAACAGGGAGATTATGATGATGGGTTTGCATCCCAAATGGTACCCTATTCTCTATACAGTGTACTACTGTTGAGCAAGGCTCTGGTCAAAAGAAAAAGTAGTGCACTTCGTAGGGTTAGGGTACATTGTCAATTTTGGGATGTATCCCATGGTTGTTTATGAGACGCTGGAGACGGGGGGGGGGGACGGGGGACGAACGAGGCTAATTAAAGTCTACCAAAGACCTGGCTAACAGCGTGAGAGACAAGGCCAGGACCCTTCAGCACCTCTTTAGCACCACCAACACAATGGCACCTTTCATCCACAACACCTTGATATCAGTTAAAGGATTGAAAGGAAAATACCTTGTTTATTTTTTTTTTATCTCTGTAGTCTTAACGCAGTTAGGCCTAATGGCTAACTCCATCTCTGTGTGATTCACCTTGCACTCAGCTGTTTGTCAGGGTCTCAACTGCTTGCCAAACATCATGTCTTTTTTAGGAAATGGTTAGAAAGGAGAATCCTTGTTAAGTCGACCATCTCAGCCCTAAATGTGTCTTCTATGGTCAAACTAAAAGAGACACACCGAGTTCTGTATGTTATTCAGAGTAAATATAGACCTCGTTGGTTTACAGTTAGCATGTTATTCAGAGTTAATATAGACCTGGTTGGTTTAGAGTTAGCATGTTATTCAGAGTAAATATAGACCTGGTTGGTTTAGAGTTAGCATGTTATTCAGAGTTAATATAGACCTCGTTGGTTTACAGTTAGCATGTTATTCAGAGTAAATATAGACCTGGTTGGTTTAGAGTTAGCATGTTATTCAGAGTAAATATAGACCTGGTTGGTTTAGAGTTAGCATGTTATTCAGAGTAAATATAGACCTGGTTGGTTTACAGAGTTCTGTATGTTATTCAGAGTTAATATAGACCTGGTTGGTTTAGAGTTAGCATGTTATTCAGAGTAAATATAGACCTGGTTGGTTTACAGAGTTCTGTATGTTATTCAGAGTAAATATAGACCTGGTTGGTTTAGAGAGTTCTGTATGTTATTCAGAGTAAATATAGACCTGGTTGGTTTAGAGAGTTCTGTATGTTATTCAGAGTTAATATAGACCTGGTTGGTTTACAGTTAGCATGTTATTCAGAGTAAATATAGACCTGGTTGGTTTAGAGTTAGCATGTTATTCAGAGTTAATATAGACCTGGTTGGTTTACAGAGTTCTGTATGTTATTCAGAGTAAATATAGACCTGGTTGGTTTAGAGTTAGCATGTTATTCAGAGTTAATATAGACCTGGTTGGTTTACAGAGTTCTGTATGTTATTCAGAGTAAATATAGACCTGGTTGGTTTACAGTTAGCATGTTATTCAGAGTTAATATAGACCTCGTTGGTTTACAGAGTTCTGTATGTTATTCAGAGTAAATATAGACCTGGTTGGTTTAGAGTTAGCATGTTATTCAGAGTAAATATAGACCTGGTTGGTTTAGAGAGTTCTGTATGTTATTCAGAGTAAATATAGACCTGGTTGGTTTAGAGAGTTCTGTATGTTATTCAGAGTAAATATAGACCTGGTTGGTTTACAGAGTTCTGTATGTTATTCAGAGTTAATATAGACCTGGTTGGTTTACACAGTTCTGTATGTTATTCAGAGTTAATATAGACCTGGTTGGTTTACACAGTTCTGTATGTTATTCAGAGTAAATATAGACCTGGTTGGTTTAGAGTTAGCATGTTATTCAGAGTTAATATAGACCTCGTTGGTTTACAGAGTTCTGTATGTTATTCAGAGTAAATATAGACCTGGTTGGTTTAGAGTTAGCATGTTACTCAGAGTAAATATAGACCTGGTTGGTTTAGAGTTAGCATGTTATTCAGAGTTAATATAGACCTCGTTGGTTTAGAGTTAGCATGTTATTCAGAGTAAATATAGACCTCGTTGGTTTAGAGAGTTCTGTATGTTATTCAGAGTTAATATAGACCCGGTTGGTTTAGAGTTAGCATGTTACTCAGAGTAAATATAGACCTGGTTGGTTTAGAGTTAGCATGTTATTCAGAGTAAATATAGACCTGGTTGGTTTAGAGAGTTCTGTATGTTATTCAGAGTAAATATAGACCTGGTTGGTTTACAGAGTTCTGTATGTTATTCAGAGTTAATATAGACCTGGTTGGTTTAGAGTTAGCATGTTATTCAGAGTAAATATAGACCTGGTTGGTTTAGAGAGTTCTGTATGTTATTCAGAGTAAATATAGACCTGGTTGGTTTAGAGAGTTCTGTATGTTATTCAGAGTAAATATAGACCTGGTTGGTTTAGAGAGTTCTGTATGTTATTCAGAGTTAATATAGACCTGGTTGGTTTACAGAGTTCTGTATGTTATTCAGAGTTAATATAGACCTGGTTGGTTTACACAGTTCTGTATGTTATTCAGAGTAAATATAGACCTGGTTGGTTTACAGAGTTCTGTATGTTATTCAGAGTAAATATAGACCTGGTTGGTTTAGAGTTAGCATGTTATTCAGAATTAATATAGACCTCGTTGGTTTACAGAGTTCTGTATGTTATTCAGAGTAAATATAGACCTGGTTGGTTTAGAGTTAGCATGTTATTCAGAGTAAATATAGACCTGGTTGGTTTAGAGTTAGCATGTTATTCATAGATCATTAGTGTTGAGCGATTTAACGTCCGTTTCCTATTTCTTCCGGTTATTAAACAGCTACTTGACCGATGTCGGTTCAATTACTTGAATTCCATTTAGTTAGTTTTTTTGGGAGCCCAAATAATTCATGAGAGAAATCAAGTCAATAACGATGTGGGAAGCTGGGCTGAAGGGAGTTGTAGTTTTCATAAGTAAATATTCAAACTAAGTTCAGCGCAGAAACGTGGTAATTAACTATACTGAACAAAAAATATAAACGCAACATGTAAAGTGTTGGTTTCATGAGCTGAAATAAAATATCCCATACACACAAAAAGCTTATTCCTCTAAAATGTTGTGCAAGAATTGGTTTACATCCCTGTTAGTGAGCATTTCTCCTTTGCCAAGATAATCCGTCCACCTTACCGATGTGGCATATTGTGCTTTGGACAATATATGGCCACTCAAAAATGTGCAGTTTTGTCAAACAACACAATACCATGGATGTCTCATGTTGAGGGAGCGCGCAATTTACATGCTGACTGCAGGAATGTCCACCAAAGCTGTTGCCGGAAGATTGAATGTTCATTTCTCTACCATAAGCCACCTCCAACGCCGTTTTAGACAATTTGTCAGTACGTCCAACCGGACTAAAAACCACAGACCATGTGTAACCACTCCGTCCCAGGGATCGTCTGAGACCAGCCACCAGGACAGCTGATGAAATTCAGGAGTATTTCTATCTGTAATAAAGCCCTTTTGTGGGGAAAAAAACCTCATTCTGATTGGCTGGTTTCCTTATATGAACTGTAACTCTGTAAAATCTTGAAATTGTTGCGTTTTTATATTTTTGTTCAGTGTATAATGACCATAATCCATTGCACCATTTTTATGGCACAGAGACGGCTGAAAGAGGCGAAGCGAGACGTTTCACTCTTCACTAAAATCTGTCTAAAATGAATCCCAATGCGTTTCAATGAGCTTATTTTTGGACCTAAGCCTTCCCGCCTTTGGGACAAACACTCCCATTTTGTTAGGGCAGCGATATGAGCATTACGCCTGCTACGTTACGTTAGATACACACAGACCGCATAGACCACATGACAGAGGACTGTACACAACACAACTAGGAGAGGAGGTAGAGACAGTTAGTGAAAGTATGCCTTATCTTCTTTTGAAGAACTAGTCAAATGATTTGAGCAGACCGCTCTGCAGCGTACTTAGGCAGGCTAGCTAAATAGGGTGACTAAAGACCGTACAATATGGGGAGCACATAGCGCTAGATGGCCTGGCTGGCTGCTTCTGTCTGAGCAGAGATCAGATGATTTTACTTTAAGGAATGAAAAAGAATAAAGTCATCAAATAAAAACCAATTAAAATACGCAACTGAAATATTGTATTATTTCCTAGTAATTTCCTGTTCTATTGATGTCTACCCAATGTGGGCCTGACAGAGACAATATAACATTTTCAATGTTTTGGAAATTGAATTTTCTATTTTTCTATTTTAAAAGCTCTCAAATCATTATAACATCATTATTTCATAATACATTATCAAAACCGAAATCGAAAACCGTGATGATAAAAAAAAATATATAAAAAAAATGGAACTGAAACTCGAACCAACCTCAAAAAGCCCTTATGGCTCAGCACTATTCTTCATGTATGGCCTCTCCTCCTCCTCTGTATGAATAGAAAGCCCTAATGGCTCAGCACTATTCTTCATGTATGGCCTCTCCTCTGAATGAATAGAAAGCCCTAATAGCTCAGCACTATTCTACATGTATGGCCTCTCTGAATGAATAGAAAGCCCTAATGGCTCAGCATTATTCTTCATGTATGGCCTCTCCTCTGTATGAATAGTTTAGATTGCTGCTCTTTTCCATTCATATTAATAGCCAGATAGGCCTGGTCTGTGTGAAGAACAGTTATAATGGGCCATGCCAGCCAGATAGTTACACTGGTGCCAATGTGGACAGAAACACCAACCACAAGTATGAATACATATGATAGTCAGTCTTTTCATTCAGCCTGGCGGTAGAGGAAACATTGGGGCTGGTAAGATAAGAGGCCTGTCAGTACTCACTACGGTAGTATCTACTTTGACCAGGCTTGTCACCGTGTGGCAGAGATGCCTAGCAGAGACGGTATGGTTGGCTGTCCCCTCTCTCTCCTCTCAGCCTGTGGCTACACTCAGATTGGCAGAGGGGGACAGATTTGAAAGAGACATGACCTTTTTAGACTGGGGCTCTTACCCTGGCTGCTTTTTAAAAAGCCCCTGTCAAGAGACTGGCTTCCTGATGGTGGTCATTTACTGGCTAAATCTATGTCTCCTTGCATCTATCTGGTTTCAGCGTTCAACCACTGCTGTAAAGAGACTGGCTTCCTGATGGTGGTAATTTACTGGCTAAATCTATGTCTCCTTGCATCTATCTGGTTTCAGCGTTCAACCACTGCTGTAAAGAGACTGGCTTCCTGATGGTGGTCATTTACTGGCTAAATCTATGTCTCCTTGCATCTATCTGGTTTCAGCGTTCAACCACTGCTGTAAAGAGACTGGCTTCCTGATGGTGGTCATTTACTGGCTAAATCTATGTCTCCTTGCATCTATCTGGTTTCAGCGTTCAACCACTGCTGTAAAGAGACTGGCTTCCTGATGGTGGTCATTTACTGGCTAAATCTATGTCTCCTTGCATCTATCTGGTTTCAGCGTTCAACCACTGCTGTAAAGAGACTGGCTTCCTGATGGTGGTCATTTACTGGCTAAATCTATGTCTCCTTGCATCTATCTGGTTTCAGCGTTCAACCACTGCTGTAAAGAGACTGGCTTCCTGATGGTGGTCATTTACTGGCTAAATCTATGTCTCCTTGCATCTATCTGGTTTCAGCGTTCAACCACTGCTGTAAAGAGACTGGCTTCCTGATGGTGGTCATTTACTGGCTAAATCTATGTCTCCTTGCATCTATCTGGTTTCAGCGTTCAACCACTGCTGTAAAGAGACTGGCTTCCTGATGGTGGTCATTTACTGGCTAAATCTATGTCTCCTTGCATCTATCTGGTTTCAGCGTTCAACCACTGCTGTAAAGAGACTGGCTTCCTGATGGTGGTCATTTACTGGCTAAATCTATGTCTCCTTGCATCTATCTGGTTTCAGCGTTCAACCACTGCTGTAAAGAGACTGGCTTCCTGATGGTGTTCAAGTGTCGGGATCAGAACGCTGCCCTGAAGGACTGTCTAACCGTACAGTGAGTCAACTAACTCACACCTCATGTAATCAATAAGGCTTCATAAAACATGTCTTTTATTTACACTTTAAAACAAATACATTTATTTTATTACCATTTAAGACCAAACAAATTATATCAAGTACAATACATGTATTTTTTTCTGGTATATAGTTCATACTAGTTCTGACTCAGTGTTCTAATGATAACTGTTCTTCATACTAGTTCTGACTCAGTGTTCTAATGATAACTGTTCTTCATACTAGTTCTGACTCAGTGTTCTAATGATAACTGTTCTTCATACTAGTTCTGACTCAGTGTTCTAATGATAACTGTTCTTCATACTAGTTCTGACTCAGTGTTCTAATGATAACTGTTCTTCATACTAGTTCTGACTCAGTGTTCTAATGATAACTGTTCTTCATACTAGTTCTGACTCAGTGTTCTAATGATAACTGTTCTTCATGGTAGTTCTGACTCAGTGTTCTAATGATAACTGTTCTTCATACTAGTTCTGACTCAGTGTTCTAATGATAACTGTTCTTCATACTAGTTCTGACTCAGTGTTCTAATGATAACTGTTCTTCATACTAGTTCTGACTCAGTGTTCTAATGATAACTGTTCTTCATACTAGTTCTGACTCAGTGTTCTAATGATAACTGTTCTTCATACTAGTTCTGACTCAGTGTTCTAATGATAACTGTTCTTCATGGTAGTTCTGACTCAGTGTTCTAATGATAACTGTTCTTCATACTAGTTCTGACTCAGTGTTCTAATGATAACTGTTCTTCATACTAGTTCTGACTCAGTGTTCTAATGATAACTGTTCTTCATACTAGTTCTGACTCAGTGTTCTAATGATAACTGTTCTTCATGGTAGTTCTGACTCAGTGTTCTAATGATAACTGTTCTTCATACTAGTTCTGACTCAGTGTTCTAATGATAACTGTTCTTCATACTAGTTCTGACTCAGTGTTCTAATGATAACTGTTCTTCATGGTAGTTCTGACTCAGTGTTCTAATGATAACTGTTCTTCATGGTAGTTCTGACTCAGTGTTCTAATGATAACTGTTCTTCATGGTAGTTCTGACTCAGTGTTCTAATGATAACTGTTCTTCATACTAGTTCTGACTCAGTGTTCTAATGATAACTGTTCTTCATACTAGTTCTGACTCAGTGTTCTAATGATAACTGTTCTTCATACTAGTTCTGACTCAGTGTTCTAATGATAACTGTTCTTCATACTAGTTCTGACTCAGTGTTCTAATGATAACTGTTCTTCATACTAGTTCTGACTCAGTGTTCTAATGATAACTGTTCTTCATACTAGTTCTGACTCAGTGTTCTAATGATAACTGTTCTTCATACTAGTTCTGACTCAGTGTTCTAATGATAACTGTTCTTCATACTAGTTCTGACTCAGTGTTCTAATGATAACTGTTCTTCATGGTAGTTCTGACTCAGTGTTCTAATGATAACTGTTCTTCATACTAGTTCTGACTCAGTGTTCTAATGATAACTGTTCTTCATACTAGTTCTGACTCAGTGTTCTAATGATAACTGTTCTTCATGGTAGTTCTGACTCAGTGTTCTAATGATAACTGTTCTTCATACTAGTTCTGACTCAGTGTTCTAATGATAACTGTTCTTCATGGTAGTTCTGACTCAGTGTTCTAATGATAACTGTTCTTCATACTAGTTCTGACTCAGTGTTCTAATGATAACTGTTCTTCATGGTAGTTCTGACTCAGTGTTCTAATGATAACTGTTCTTCATGGTAGTTCTGACTCAGTGTTCTAATGATAACTGTTCTTCATGGTAGTTCTGACTCAGTGTTCTAATGATAACTGTTCTTCATACTAGTTCTGACTCAGTGTTCTAATGATAACTGTTCTTCGTACTAGTTCTGACTCAGTGTTCTAATGATAACTGTTCTTCATGGTAGTTCTGACTCAGTGTTCTAATGATAACTGTTCTTCATACTAGTTCTGACTCAGTGTTCTAATGATAACTGTTCTTCATACTAGTTCTGACTCAGTGTTCTAATGATAACTGTTCTTCATACTAGTTCTGACTCAGTGTTCTAATGATAACTGTTCTTCATACTAGTTCTGACTCAGTGTTCTAATGATAACTGTTCTTCGTACTAGTTCTGACTCAGTGTTCTAATGATAACTGTTCTTCTGTACACCACTGTCTCTGTCTCTCAGCTACAGAGACTCGGCATTCTTCGAGGAGTGCAAGCAGGAGTACATCAAGGAGAAGCTGGAGTTCCAGAGGACAGGGGTGGCGGCTAAGAACCGCTCACAAAAACTTCCTACCAGCATGTAGATTCCAAATTGACCCCTGAACATGTTGCTTCCACCTGTCCAATCCTCTCAGATCTACAGGAGTGGTTAGGTAGCAGGGGCTAGGGGTCACGAGGTAGCTAGGGTCACGAGGGTGGCAGGGGGAGGGACGGCTACTCACAGGGCTTTGCAGTGTGTGTATTGTACATCCGGTTGGGATGCTCATTGCCCCAACGGGAGGAACTAGATCAACGAAGGGACAGGAGACAGGAGGACATCCTAGGCCCTAAGGGACCTGTGTAACGACTATGAGCCAGGTTGGAAAGGTGTGTCTAAAGGCCTCCGTTCACCTGTATGTACAGAAAAGGAATCTCTTACAGATACATGTCCTCCACAGAGTCCCTCTGGTTGATCTGATCAAACAGCCATGATGGAAAAACACACTGTCCTCCTGTTTCAGAATGATCATTAATGTTTTGTTGATGATGCCGTCTGTCTGCTCTGCAGTTTGTGTATGTTTATGAAGAATTCTTTCTGTCAATGCTTTGGGAGTGTTTTCATGTTGAGCTTGTTAGCAACCAATACTGTCCAAAGTGAGATTGATTCCAAGGATAAGACCTGTCCAAAGTACATGAATAATATTCAAGGTGTTGACATCAACATCCTCCACTATGAGAATGTTCCAGATGGTTCCTAATTATACACAGATTGATACTGCGTAGAGGCTTATCCCATAATTAGGATTCACCGGTGAGTTGCCGTAACTAGTGGTGTGATGACAGGTGAAGCATTACGGACAGAGTTGTTGTAAAAAAAGGTCTGATTATATAACATTTGACTTGACATTGTGTTAACGTACATATAAATAAAGACAAACGGATGTTCATAGCCTCTGTGTGTTGTGACTTTGGCTTTTTAAAACCATACAGGTGTCACAAAAATGACTTCCAGGTTCACAATCACCCTTTTCAATGTCCCTTGAAATCCCTATTTGAAGTGTTATTACTGAGTCACTTAGGCTTGTGACTGTCGTACCTCCACACAGCCTTGATTTATACTGGATGTGGATCACTGACTGTCACCCATATCTCATCTACCTTTTTTAGATTACATGTGTTCATCTCTATTCATTTTATTCATACAAGCCTGGCGCTGTATGCTACAAGACAGGAATAGCAACACAATGAGCCGTGGCAGGGGCCATTTCAGTGTTCAGCTGTCAAGCAGTAGTCGCACAAGTAAGACAATTGTTCATGAAATATCACACACAATATCTGCCTATCGTAAATATTCACCCACTTGGATTTCTTCACATTTGTGTTAAAAAGTGTGATTATAATGGATTTAATTGTTTTTTTGTCAATGATCTACATAAAATATTCTGTCAAAGTGAAATAAAAAAATAAAAAAAGTTTTTAAAGGTTAATGAAAAATAGAACCCTAAAATACCTTAATTAGATAATGATTCACTCCCCTGAGTCAATACATGTTAGAAACACCTTTAGCAGCGATTACAGCTGGGAGTCTTTCTGGGAAAGTCTCTAACGGGTCGATCTCGATTCAGGAATGTATGCCTTTCTTACACACACTATTTATTTTCCAGTAACTTAACGTGCGCACTCTGAATACATTTCATTCAACCGCTGAAAAACCTCCCACTTGGTGACCAATAGATTTTTTTTTTCGTGGAGTTTTCATTCAATAGAAGTTATCAGTACATTTATTTTAGCCATTCTTTTAAATACGGGGTGCATTTCATTAGAATTTAGTTGACAGACACTAGAATACATGGAGAGAACGGGGTCAGAATATAGGAATCATGGGGGGGGAAGCCATCTATGCATTTTCGCTTCCGTTTCACGACCAACTAGTAGATTTAAAAATACTCTTGATCTTCAAGATTATTTAGGCACATTTTAGGTTTAGGAAAGTATGCATGTATTTAAATTAAAAAAACCGGTTTGGAGAGCCTTTACGCACGAAATATGTTGATAAATAAAAAACAGTGGCTGAATTCATCCTGAAAGATGTCATATTCTAGCTCAATCCATGAAATATTGGAAGGTGGTGAAAGTGTACAATAGGGGTTGAACATTAGTCCTATAAATGTTCCCTAATTCTCACTAATCATGGAACTGTAATGACCACGGTCCAGTCGTGGTGAACCGTGCGCCAGGCTCCATGTTTAACCTGCTGCGCTGCGTGGGTTCCAGAATGATTCAATAGGCTACATGTCCCAAATCATTACACAACGTCAGCCTAATATCATCCACTAACTCTAGCGACGCACAGGAACAATTTACAAGGACGTGACAGAGGAAATACATGTAAACGGAATGGAATGATAAAAAAAAAAAAAATGTATGTGTGTATTACTGACGTGGCTCTCGATATTCGCTAATATTTAACATTTAACATTTATCATTGTAAAATAAAACGGAGAAAAGCCCAGATATAATCAAAACATTCTAAAGCGCACACAAAACTCGGCAGGTTCAGCCCTACAGAAGCATATAGCTTGGATGTCCACATTTCATCCACGCAAATGATGAGGGCACACAATAACAATTCTGAATAATGGCGAAGGTATTTATATCCTATTTCACAGTGTAAAAGGGACCGCAATACACGTGATATGATTTTCAGTTTGGCTTCCATGTGGCTGGTTTCACATTCGTCTCCAGGGATCATAAGGAAAACTAATCTAAAACAATATGCTATGTATATTTACAATCGCCTTCTCCAAATGGAGTACTCATTTACCTAGGTTTTATCAATAGCTCTTATCAATTTATAAATTATGAAGGAATTAAGTCAAGGTCAGAATATATTTTGTTTTGCTATCTGTAAGACACACCTCCGCATAAAATGGGAATTGCATTCCATTTAAGAGCTTAACTCAAGTCGGAACAGAATCGGGACTTATTAATGTTTTACACACCTGGATTGTGCAATATTTGCCTTTTATTCTTTTCAAAATTCTTCAAGCTCTGTCAAGGTGTTGGGGATCATGGTTAGACAGCATTTTTTAAGTCTTGCCCTATATTTTCAAGCAGATTTAAGTCAAAACTGTAACTTGGCCACTCAGGAAAATTCACGTCTTCTTGGTAAGGAACTCCAGTGTAGATTTGGCCATGTGTTTTAGGTTATTATCCTGCTGAAAGGTGAATTCATCTCCCAGTGTCTGAAGCAGGTTTTCCTCTAGGATTTTGTCTGTGCTCAGCTCATCCCATTTATTTTTATCCTGAAAAACTCCTGTCTTAGCCGATGTTAAGCATACCCATAACATGATGCAGCCATCACCGTGCTTGAAAATAAGGAGGCAGTTACTCAGTGATGATGTGGATTTTCCCCAAGCATAAGGCCAACAACTATATTCCTTTGTGGAGTCACTACATTGTTGTTGACCCATCCTCAGTTTTCTCCAATCACAGCCATTGAACTCTATAGCTGTTTTAAAATTCAGATGGGTCACAGAGTCAAGTGTTTTAAAATCGTCATGATGACATCCCTGAGCAGTTTCCTTCCTGTCCTGCAGCTCAGAAGGATCACTATCGTTGTGTCTGGGTGACGTAATACATCATCCACAGAATAATGATTCACTTGACCACGCTGAAAGAGATATTCAATGTCTGATTTGTTATTGTTACCAATCTACCAATCACTGCCCTTCTCTATGAGGCTTTTGAAAAGCCCCCTGGTCTTTGGAGTTTAATCTGTGCTTGAAATTCAACATTTGACTGAGGGACCTTCCAGATGTTGTATGTTGTATTATTTCAGACAGAGTGAGTTTATGTGATTTGTTAAGCCAAATTTTACACCTGTACTAATTGAGGCTTGCCTAAACAAAAGGGGGTGGATACTTCAGCAACTAATATACATAAGCTATAAAATGTGTATTCATTTGTAAATATATTTGTAAAATTATTTTTATTTTGACATTATGGAGTATTTTGTGTAGATCAATGATTTAAAAAAATAAATAAAATCACAATTAAAACTATATTATTCATCCCTCATGGTAACAACAAAATGGGTAGAAATCCAAGGTGGGGTGAATACTTCTGATACCCACTGTACCTACAACAATGTGAAAAACTGGAAATCACAGCTAGCCAATCAACAGTATCCATGATAGAAGAACAAAGTGTATCTGAGCCAGTCAGTCTATAACTGAGATGTAGATGGTGGGGTTCTGATGCCGAGACACAATCTGATCTCATGTCGCTCATGTAAAACAACCGCTAGCTAAAAAATGATCATCCTGAATGAGAAATGACTAATATCATGGGACATAGAGTCTACTAGTTACAGCTTCATATGAATAATCCGTCTTTAGATTGCATGACTGTTTGAATGTTGAATAAGTACCGTATTGTTGGCAGTTCCACATCCACTACTCTCACTGGTTATATTACAGTACTTGGTATAACTGAAATAGGTCTCAGGGTTAGGACTGAAATAACCTGAATAACTACAGTATGTGTGATTGGGGTCACTTCCTGTATTTTATCATAGATACAGTTGCTCGACCTTTTCCCTGCTCTTCTCTGATGGAACTATTTTAGTCTACGAGACAGTCTCTCTCTCTCTCTCTCTCTGTGGGTTAACAAAAATGGCAATTCTTGCGCGTGCTGCTCTTCGGGTTGGTCAGTTATCCGTTACACAAAAATAGATGGTGAGTGAACGCCTTTATTCACACATTTTTTTTGGCAAATAGCGTGATCTTTATCCAACCTGTTTCTAACCAGTCAATAAATATTCCTCACTGGCAGTCCACAATATGTGTGTATCACAAAAAAACAAAAAAAAACATGATTTAGAATCTTGTAAAGTTAAGAACACAGGATATGAAGTCGTGAGTTATGAACCAAAAGACATTCAATCATTTATTTAATTTAAATCATATTTACATAAAGCGGTAGGTTCTAAAATATAATCCTTATCTACTGTACATTGCATTGTGGTCTGCAAATCTTTTACAGGAGTGAGTATGAAACAACTGCTGTAAAAATAACATAGGTTTAAAAAAAATAAAAAATAAAAAATAGAAATAATCATTGATCACAATTGTAAAGGGACTGAAGGAGAAAATGGAGGTAAGAGAAATCCCTTTCACCATCGTGGCCCTTTTCCAGACAAGACAGAAGTCACATGACATTTCTAGATGATATTTGACTTTATATCCATGGAGAGGCTTCCTCTATATTAGGACGCCTCTTAAAAACACTGGAGTGAACTCAACTCAGCCCGGCAGAACACTTCAGAAACATACGATACGACTCTACATGTGGATCTCAGCACCTCCCAAACGGCACACTATCCCCTACATAGTCAACTACTTTTTGTTCACCGGGTAGTGCACTAATATAGAGAATAGGGGGCCAAATGTTGCGTGCCCCACTGACCTGGTGGATATCCATCTCACAGGAAACAAGACTGTACAGCTACTGCACACCAACTCTCATATGATTAAATATGCTTCCCATAACACACCTCTTTCATATATAGATATATATATATATATTATTGTATTGACATGGTTTTGGTGTAAAAGACAAGCCCTACTTCCATTGACTTCAAAACAGAATAGCTGAACCATAATACATTGGAAAAAAGTGAGTAATATAGAAATAAAGATAGCTTTTGACGTGAAGATACCAGGTACGGTGTGGATTTGGCCTGTAAGCCCACCAGAACTTGATACCAGGTATGGTGTGGATTTGGGCTGTGAGCCCAGCAGAACTTGATACCAGGTACGGTGTGGATTTGGGCTGTGAGCCCAGCAGAACTTGATACCAGGTATGGTGTGGATTTGGGCTGTGAGCCCAGCAGAACTTGATACCAGGTATGGTGTGGATTTGGGCTGTGAGCCCAGCAGAACTTGATACCAGGTACGGTGTGGATTTGGGCTGTGAGCCCACCAGAACTTGATACCAGGTACGGTGTGGATTTGGGCTGTGAGCCCACCAGAACTTGATACCAGGTACGGTGTGGATTTGGGCTGTGAGCCCACCAGAACTTGATACCAGGTACGGTGTGGATTTGGGCTGTGAGCCCATCAGAACTTGATACCAGGTACGGTGTGGATTTGGGCTGTGAGCCCACCAGAACTTGATACCAGGTACGGTGTGGATTTGGGCTGTGAGCCCACCAGAACTTGATACCAGGTACGGTGTGGATTTGGGCTGTTAGCCCACCAGAACTTGATACCAGGTATGGTGTGGATTTGGCCTGTAAGCCCACCAGAACTTGATACCAGGTATGGTGTGGATTTGGGCTGTGAGCCCAGCAGAACTTGATACCAGGTATGGTGTGGATTTGGGCTGTGAGCCCACCAGAACTTGATACCAGGTATGGTGTGGATTTGGGCTGTGAGCCCACCAGAACTTCATACCAGGTATGGTGTGGATTTGGGCTGTGAGCCCAGCAGAACTTGATACCAGGTATGGTGTGGATTTGGGCTGTAAGCCCACCAGAACTTGATACCAGGTACGGTGTGGATTTGGGCTGTAAGCCCACCAGAACTTGATACCAGGTACGGTGTGGATTTGGGCTGTGAGCCCACCAGAACTTGATACCAGGTACGGTGTGGATTTGGGCTGTGAGCCCACCAGAACTTGATACCAGGTACGGTGTGGATTTGGGCTGTAAGCCCACCAGAACTTGATACCAGGTACGGTGTGGATTTGGGCTGTGAGCCCATCAGAACTTGATACCAGGTATGGTGTGGATTTGGGCTGTAAGCCCACCAGAACTTGATACCAGGTATGGTGTGGATTTGGGCTGTGAGCCCATCAGAACTTGATACCAGGTATGGTGTGGATTTGGGCTGTGAGCCCACCAGAACTTGATACCAGGTATGGTGTGGATTTGGGCTGTGAGCCCATCAGAACTTGATACCAGGTATGGTGTGGATTTGGGCTGTGAGCCCACCAGAACTTCATACCAGGTATGGTGTGGATTTGGGCTGTGAGCCCAGCAGAACTTGATACCAGGTATGGTGTGGATTTGGGCCGTAAGCCCACCAGAACTTGATACCAGGTATGGTGTGGATTTGGGCTGTGAGCCCATCAGAACTTGATACCAGGTATGGTGTGGATTTGGGCTGTGAGCCCACCAGAACTTCATACCAGGTATGGTGTGGATTTGGGCTGTGAGCCCAGCAGAACTTGATACCAGGTATGGTGTGGATTTGGGCTGTGAGCCCACCAGAACTTCATACCAGGTATGGTGTGGATTTGGGCTGTGAGCCCACCAGAACTTGATACCAGGTATGGTGTGGATTTGGGCTGTAAGCCCAGCAGAACTTGATACCAGGTATGGTGTGGATTTGGGCTGTGAGCCCAGCAGAACTTGTAGGTCGCAGTACTGGGTTAAAGGCCTTTATATTTCAGGGGATTTCTGCAATGCTTATTTGCCATGATACACTATATACACACACAAAAGTATGTGGACAGCCCTTCAAATTAGTGGATTTCAGCCATTTCAGCCACACCCGTTGTTGACAGGTGTATAAAATCAAGCGCACAGCCATGCAAACTCCATAGACAAACATTGGCAGTAGAATGGCCTTACTGAAGAGCTCAGTGACTTTCAACGTGACACCGTCATAGGATGCCACCTTTCCAACAAGTCAGTTCGTAATTTCTGCCCTGCTAGAGCTGCTCCGGGTCAACTGTAAGTGCTGTTATTGTGAAGTGGAAACGTCTAGGAGCAACAACGGCTCAGCCGCTAAGTGGTAGGCCACACAAGCTCAGGAGAACGGGACCGCTGAGTGCTGAAGCGCGTAAAAATCATCTGTCCTCGGTTGCAACACTCACTACCGAGTTCCAAACTGCCTCTGGAAGCAACGTCAGCACAACAACTGTTCGTCGGAAAGTTTCATGAAATGGGTTTCCATGGCCAAGCAGCCGCACACAAGCCTAAAATCACCAAGCGCAATGCCAAGCGTCGGCTGGAGAGGTGTAAAGCTCACCGCCATTGGATTATGGAGCAGTGGAAACACGTTCTCTGGAGTGATGAATCACGCTTCACCATCTGGCAGTCTGACGGAGGAATCTGGGTTTGGCGGATGCCAGGATGTTACCAATAAAGTTTGGTGGAGGAGGAATAATGGTCTGGGGCTGTTTTTCATGGTTCGGGCCCCTCAGTTCCAGTGAAGGGAAATCCTAACACTACAGCATACAATGACATTCTAGACGATTCTGTGCTTCCAACTTTGTGGCAACAGTTTGGGGAAGGCCCTTTCCTGTTTCAGCATGACAATGCCCCTGTGCACAAAGCGAGGTCTGTACAGAAATGGTTTGTCCAGGTCGGTGTGGAAGAACTTGACTGGCCTGCACAGAGCCCTGACCTCAACCCCATCGAACACCTTTGGGATGAATTGGAACGCCGACTGCGAGCCAGGTTTAATCGCCCAACATCAGTGCCCGACTTCACTAATGCTCTTGTGACTGAATGGAAGCAAGTCCCCTCAGCATTGTTCCAGCATCTAGTGGAAAGCCTTCCCAGAAGAGTGGAGGCTGTTATAGCAGCAAAGGGGGGGACCAACTCCATATTAATGCCCATGATTTTGGAATGAGATGTTCGAGGAGCAGGTGTCCACATACTGTTGGTAGTGTAATGTAAGTTGTACCAAATACAATACAAATTAGCCATCAGTATCTGAAACAACGGACAGATCAGCCTTGTTATGGGGTTTAGGACAAGGCAAGCTGTGTGGAGGTTTATACCTTGTGTTGTGTGGTTAAAAACAGCTTTTGGTGCTATTGGCCCAAACAGATTTTTAACCTTGTCAACCCAGGGAATCGATCCAGCAACCTTCCGGCTACTGGCCCAACGCTCTAACCGCTAGGCTACCTGCCGTCCCTCCACTCTAACCACTAGGCTACCTGCCGTCCCTCCACTCTAACCACTAGGCTACCTGCCGTCCCTCCACTCTAACCACTAGGCTACCTGCCGTCCCTCCACTCTAACCACTAGGCTACCTGCCGTCCCTCCACTCTAACCACTAGGCTACCTGCCGTCCCTCCACTCTAACCACTAGGCTACCCTGCCGTCCCTCCACTCTAACCACTAGGCTACCCTGCCGTCCCTCCACTCTAACCACTAGGCTACCTGCCGTCCCTCCACTCTAACCACTAGGCTACCTGCCTTGTGTTGTGTGATTGAAAACAGCTTCAGGTGCTACTGGGGGTATATATTCCAGTATCTGTTACAGCGCAGCTACACTATAACCTCTATATTATTAAGGACAGATACCGTAAGGATTGACTATATATCTTTATAATACATGACAAGGGGAACATGTAAAGAAGTCACATTTAAGGGGGGCTAAAATTGAAAAGCAGTCAGACTGTGGATTAGTTCACTACAGCTTTGAGCTCTAGTAAATACCAGTATGGACACACACACACACACACACACACACACACACACACACACACACCACACACACACACACACACACACACACACACACACACACACACACACACACACACACACACACACACACACACACACTCATAATCTGGCTGTCCAGACTCTCCATCATCTTTCCCTCTTGTGTGGATGAAATGTCCTTTCTCTGCCACCTGGTTCCCAGGGAGGGGAGTCATCAGTGTGTCTGGGCTGGGTCAGAGGGTAGCCCATCACAAGCTTCTCCTGTGGTTTGCTCTGTGGCTAGTTGAATCCTCCTGGAGCTAGTTCACCAGGCTGGAGAGTCCATAGGAGTTGTCTCCTCATCTTAAGGCAGGTTGGGTGTTGCACGGCAGGGCAGGCTTAGAGCCAGGGAGTCTCCACCTCAGTAGGGTGGGGGCTTGGCCCAGTCTCCATTAGGGCTTATGGGGCTACTACCCCTGGAGGAGTGGATGGGGCTGCCCTGGCTCAGACCCTGCCTTTGGCCCTCCCAGAAGAGGGCGTCGCTGGGTTTGGGCGGGGAGGGGAAGGACCAGGAGGAGTCATCTAGAGAGGCCTGGTTGAGAGGAGGAGGAGGCAGGAGGACAGGGCTGGTACTGTCCAGACCCAAGGCTCCAGGGTAGTGGCTGGACCAGGGACCGTTTGGCCAGTAGTCCTCCCTGAGACCCTCCAGAGCCGGGGGGCCCACGGGGGGCAGGCAGGGCCGGCCAGAGCTGGAGGGGACAGGGGGGGCGCTAGGGGCACGGGGCACGGACATGCGGACTGTTCGATGGTTCAGGTTCTTCTCCACATCGTCCAGGCACTGGACAGGGACAGTTGGTGCAGCTAGAGAGAAGAGCACAAACACTATTTATTTAACTTGACTGCTTCAAATCAGGTTGTCAGATAATTAGAATGTTTTACCTGGTTGTGTTCAGTAGACGTCAAACAGGAGGAAACATTTTGACACTGTTGTTTTGGTACTACCTGAACTGGTACAATGACACTAATTGTTGGCTTTCAGTTGCATTATGTTCTACTACGTTATGCCCTACTGAACAAGACCCAGTATTTAGCACCATCACCCTTGCCACCAACCCCAAAGCAGCACTCAAGAAAATAAATCCATTTCAACACACCAAAATCAAACAAAGCAACTCATCACACCTGACTGTTCATGAAGACCAGGGAACATTCATTAGGATCATTTCAGTTAGCGTGACTGGCTCTGGTAATCATTTCAGTTAGCGTGACTGGCTCTGGTAATCATTTCAGTTAGCGTGACTGGCTCTGGTAATCATTTCAGTTAGCGTGACTGGCTCTGGTAATCATTTCAGTTAGCGTGACTGGCTCTGGTAATCATTTCAGTTAGCGTGACTGGCTCTGGTAATCATTTCAGTTAGCGTGACTGGCTCTGGTAATCATTTCAGTTAGCGTGACTGGCTCTGGTAATCATTTCAGTTAGCGTGACTGGCTCTAGTAATCATTTCAGTTAGCGTGACTGGTTCTAGTAATCATTTCAGTTAGCGTGACTGGTTGTAGTAATCATTTCAGTTAGCGTGACTGGTTCTAGTAATCATTTCAGTTAGCGTGACTGGTTGTAGTAATCATTTCAGTTAGCGTGACTGGTTGTAGTAATCATTACAGTTAGCGTGACTGGTTGTAGTAATCATTTCAGTTAGTGTGACTGGTTGTAGTAACCATTTGGGCTCAATAATCAACTGTAAATGCTGTTGATTGATATCCGTTATCCTCTAAGTTGGATGAGTGCCAGGCTAATTAATTAAAGACTGTTCCTGTGTACCTTTAGGGATGTGTGGTTGGGTTGGGTGATGCTGAAAAGGAATTAGTAAACAGTGTGTGAATATAGTAGACAAAATATTTATTAAGAAATTATTTATCTTACATTCAGTCAGCATTTTAGTTTATTTTTCTCCTCTAGAAATCAAAGTGACAGACAGACATGTAGACAGACATGTAGACAGACAGGCAGACATGTAGACAGACATGTAGACAGACAGACATGTAGACAGGCAGACAGACAGACATGTAGACAGGCAGACAGACATGTAGACAGACATGTAGACAGACAGACAGGCATGTAGACAGACAGGCAGACAGACATGTAGACAGGCAGACATGTAGACAGACAGGCAGAGCGCCAGACAGCCAGACAGGCAGAGCGCCAGAGCGACAGACAGGCAGAGCGCCAGAGCGACAGACAGGCAGAGCGACAGACAGGCAGAGCGACAGACAGGCAGAGCGACAGACAGCCAGACAGGCAGAGTGACAGACAGGCAGAGCGACAGACAGCCAGACAGGCAGATCGACAGATGAACAGACCGACAGACAGAAGAACAGCCATACAGACAGGCAGAGCGACAGACAGGCAGAGCGACAGACAGAAGAACAGCCATGCAGACAGGCAGAGGGACAGCCATGCAGACAGGCAGAGGGACAGCCATGCAGACAGGCAGAGGGACAGCCAGGCAGAGCAACAGAACGACTGACAGACAAACAGCCATGCAGACACGCAGAGCGACAGACAGATGAACAGACCGACAGACAGAACAGCCATGCAGACAGGCAGAGCGACAGACAGATGAACAGACCGACAGACAGAACAGCCATGCAGACAGGCAGAGCGACAGACAGGCAGACACTGTAGTTTCCAGAGGCTGTATAGCTAATTGGGCTGAGTAGTGTGAGGAGAGACAGAGTGAGAATCACACCTCTGACGTTCCCTTCAGAACTAGACAGGCTTCAGAAACACACACAGGCCTGATTACGGCTTTTAGAGAGATGCATCCCTGAGATAACATGGCTTAGAAAAATATTTCAAGAGAATAGACATTTCTTTCTATGGTAAAGAGAGTCAGAGCAGTTCAGTCAAACAGCTTACACACACACACACACACACACACACACACACACACACACACACACACACACACACACACACACACACACACACACACACACACACACACACACTCTTTAATATGCAGCACAAACACATGCAACATTAGACACACACATCATTGGTTTTCTATCCAATCATCATGTTGAGCGGATAATAATAAAGTTTAAATGAGAGTTCCTCTGTGTTTGATGGAAGAGCAGGAGGGAGAGAGAGAGAAACAGTCTCATGAGAGTTTCCATTTGAATAAAAGTGATTCCGTAGGAAGAACCGCCGACGAATACAGATGCTCAGTGTCTTTGAATAAATACATCTCTCCCTTTTTCTCTCTCATCTACAAAACAGGATTAGTCTGGGATATTCACTACAATAAATATATTTGCTCTTTATATTTCATTCTAATTTACACCTCTTGTTTGGTCCCCTGTTCCACAAAGAGAATAGTAACCTACTAAATCTCTTGTTTGGTCCTCTGTTCCACAAAGAGAATAGTAACCTACTAAATCTCTTGTTTGGTCCTCTGTTCCACAAAGAGAATAGTAACCTACTAAATCTCTTGTTTGGTCCTCTGTTCCACAAAGAGAATAGTAACCTACTAAATCTCTTGTTTGGTCCTCTGTTCCACAAAGAGAATAGTAACCTACTAAATCTCTTGTTTGGTCCTCTGTTCCACAAAGAGAATAGTAACCTACTAAATCTCTTGTTTGGTCCTCTGTTCCACAAAGAGAATAGTAACCTACTAAATCTCTTGTTTGGTCCTCTGTTCCACAAAGAGAATAGTAACCTACTAAATCTCTTGTTTGGTCTTCTGTTCCACAAAGAGAATAGTAACCTACTAAATCTCTTATTTGGTCCTCTGTTCCACAAAGAGAATAGTAACCTACTAAATCTCTTGTTTGGTCCTCTGTTCCACAAAGAGAATAGTAACCTACTAAATCTCTTGTTTGGTCCTCTGTTCCACAAAGAGAATAGTAACCTACTAAATCTCTTGTTTGGTCCTCTGTTCCACAAAGAGAATAGTAACCTACTAAATCTCTTGTTTGGTCCTCTGTTCCACAAAGAGAATAGTAACCTACTAAATCTCTTGTTTGGTCCTCTGTTCCACAAAGAGAATAGTAACCTACTAAATCTCTTGTTTGGTCTTCTGTTCCACAAACAGAATAGTAACCTACTAAATCTCTTGTTTGGTCCTCTGTTCCACAAAGAGAATAGCAACCTACTAAATCTCTTGTTTGGTCTTCTGTTCCACAAAGACAATAGCAACAAACTACATCTCTTCAGGGAAGAAAAACATCAGAACAGGAAAGAGAGATAGCTTTAATATCATCATATATCCTCTACCATTGTAGTGCTATGATAATAGCTGGGCTCTCTTTCTCCACCGAGCCTCCAGTAGAATCCCTCTTTCTCCACCTAGCCTCCAGTAGAATCCCTCTTTCTCCACCTAGCCTCCAGTAGAATCCCTCTTTCTCCACCTAGCCTCCAGTAGAATCCCTCTTTCTCCACCTAGCCTCCAGTAGAATCCCTCTTTCTCCACCTAGCCTCCAGTAGTATCCCTCTTTCTCCACCTAGCCTCCAGTAGAATCCCTCTTTCTCCACCTAGCCTCCAGTAGACTCATCAACAACTTTTATTTTGAAAGATTCCTTGTTGATGGCATGTTGTTTTGCGATGTGTGAAAAGACAGGTTGGATTTAGTTATCACTCCGAGAGAAGGGGGAACTCATGAGATGTTGACAAGGGAACTTGAAGAGAAAACATTCATTTCTCTACACTAAATAAGAAGTAGCAGTACGTCAGAAAATCTGCTCTTTAGTCTTTAGTCTGAGGCCCTCTCCCTCATACACAGGGATTCTGTTAATGAGGAGGGCACATTATCCTGGACTGTTCAGATAGAAATACATTACCTAGAAAATACACACATCTCTGCCATGTAGTATAGGGGATCAAGCCAGCTCAAGACATTTCTGTCTGCAACCTTCCAGAATGTCTGCTGAAAGAGCCTCAGCCAGGACTTACCTTGTCTGTTAGCGCTGCGGGTTTGTAACTCACCTCATCTGTTAGCTGCGGTTTGTAACTCACCTCATCTGTTAGCTGCTAGCTGTGGTTTGTAACTCACCTCGTCTGTTAGCTGCTAGCTGTGGTTTGTAACTCGCCTCGTCTGTTAGCTGCTAGCTGTGGTTTGTAACTCGCCTCGTCTGTTAGCTGCTAGCTGTGGTTTGTAACTCGCCTCGTCTGTTAGCTGCTAGCTGTGGTTTGTAACTCGCCTCGTCTGTTAGCTGCTAGCTGTGGTTTGTAACTCACCTCGTCTGTTAGCTGTGGTTTATAACTCACCTCGTCTGTTAGCTGCTAGCTGTGGTTTGTAACTCACCTCGTCTGTTAGCTGCTAGCTGTGGTTTGTAACTCACCTCGTCTGTTAGCTGCTAGCTGTGGTTTGTAACTCACCTCGTCTGTTAGCTGCTAGCTGTGGTTTGTAACTCGCCTCGTCTGTTAGCTGCTAGCTGTGGTTCATAACTCACCTCATCTGTTAGCTGCTAGCTGTGGTTTATAACTCGCCTCGTCTGTTAGCTGTGGTTTGTAACTCGCCTCGTCTGTTAGCTGTGGTTTGTAACTCACCTCGTCTGTTAGCTGCTAGCTGTGGTTTGTAACTCGCCTCGTCTGTTAGCTGTGGTTTGTAACTCGCCTCGTCTGTTAGCTGTGGTTTGTAACTCACCTCGTCTGTTAGCTGCTAGCTGTGGTTTGTAACTCGCCACGTCTGTTAGCTGTGGTTTGTAACTCGCCTCATCTGTTAGCTGCCAGCTGTGGTTTGTAACTCGCCTCGTCTGTTAGCTGTGGTTTGTAACTCGCCTCGTCTGTTAGCTGCTAGCTGTGGTTTGTAACGCGCCTCGTCTGTTAGCTGTGGTTTGTAACTCACCTCGTCTGTGAGCTGCTAGCTGTGGTTTGTAACTCGCCTCGTCTGTTAGCTGCTAGCTGTGGTTTGTAACTCGCCTCGTCTGTTAGCTGCTAGCTGTGGTTTGTAACTCACCTCGTCTGTTAGCTGCTAGCTGTGGTTTGTAACTCACCTCGTCTGCTAGCTGCTAGCTGTGGTTTATAACTCACCTTGTCTGCTAGCTGTGGTTTATAACTCACCTCGTCTGTTAGCTGCTAGCTGTGGTTTATAACTCACCTCGTCTGTTAGCTGCTAGCTGTGGTTTATAACTCACCTCGTCTGCTAGCTGTGGTTTGTAACTCACCTCGTCTGTTAGCTGCTAGCTGTGGTTTGTAACTCACCTCGTCTGTTCGCTGCTAGCTGTGGTTTGTAACTCACCTCGTCTGTTATCTGTGGTTTGTAACTCACCTCGTCTGTTAGCTGTGGTTTGTAACTCACCTCGTCTGCTAGCTGTGGTTTATAACTCACCTCGTCTGTTAGCTGCTAGCTGTGGTTTGTAACTCACCTCGTCTGTTCGCTGCTAGCTGTGGTTTGTAACTCACCTCGTCTGTTATCTGTGGTTTGTAACTCACCTCGTCTGTTAGCTGTGGTTTGTAACTCACCTCGTCTGCTAGCTGTGGTTTATAACTCACCTCGTCTGTTAGCTGCTAGCTGTGGTTTATAACTCGCCTCGTCTGTTAGCTGCTAGCTGTGGTTTATAACTCACCTCGTCTGTTAGCTGCTAGCTGTGGTTTGTCTCCGAGCTTCTTCATCAGGTCAGACTGTTGTTTCAACACAGAGTGTAGAGAGGAGATCTCAGTGGCCAGGGCCTCATAGGACTGTAGAACTGCCTTATCGCTGTAAAATAACAATACAATACTACAATGAGACAAGACTACAGGACAACACTCCTACATTCATCTACTGGACTATTTCCATTTGCACAATACATACTTAAATCAGGACAGGAATACACAGATGACTATTTTTATATTTGTGAAAACAGTAATGCTGCCACTTTCCGCTGCTCCAAGCAATTCCATAATATTAAAATAAATAAATGTATAATTGTTAATAGAAGAAAAATCCTTCAACATTTTACATTAACGGAAAGACCTAAATGCATATTTTAGATTATAGAGTCAAGATGCACAAGACAAGATGTTTTGAACATCAAAAAGGGAGTTAGAGACGTGATGTTGGTGGCAGCACCTGTAAGACTGCCTTGTAGAGGAGCACAGATCTCATGAACATGTTGACTAAACCGGACTCAGCAGAGAGAGAGACCACGGGATAAAAAAAAAAAACATCTACAGTGGTACTGATTTTCTACAGAATTATAATATATTTATTTGCCAAGTGCTTTTCAAACGTTACACTTAAAAAAAGATACTTGGGCTTAAAAAAAAAATTCTCTGTTATATTCACAGGATGGAGAAGGAATTGTTTCAGCCAGGCACCTGTTTGGGGTGATAAAAGACGATTACTTCGTTTCTCCATGAATGAAACGCTGGGTCTGTAGCGCCAACTAGTGGACATAATAATGTACTGGAGGTCTACTCCACGTTCCCAAATTAGATCAAATCCCTTTGTACTTGTCAAACGCTCCTGATGCAACAGCTGTAGTGGACTTTACAGGGAAATACTTCTTCACCAGCCATTTCAAAAACATGCAGAGTTTAAGTATGAAACATTTGCTGAATAAAAAATGGAAATAGTAACACAATAAAATAACAATAACGAGACTATATACAAGGAGTACTGGTACAGAGTCACTGTGCAGGGGTACCAGGTAGTAATGAGACTATATACAAGGAGTACCAGTACAGAGTCACTGTGCAGGGGTACCAGGTAGTAATGAGACTATATACAAGGAGTACAGAGTCACTGTGCAGGGGTACCAGGTAGTAATGAGACTATATACAAGGAGTACCAGTACAGAGTCACTGTGCAGGGGTACCAGGTAGTTGAGGTAATATGTACATGTCGGTGGGGGTAAAAGTGTCTTGGCAATCAGGATAGATAATAAACAGAGTAGCCGCAACGTATGTGAAGAGTGTGAAAGAGTGAGTGTATATAGAGCCAGTGAGTGTGTATAGAGCCAGTGAGTGTAGATAGAGCCAGTGAGTGTAGATAGAGCCAGTGAGTGTAGATAGAGCCAGTGAGTGTAGATAGAGCCAGTGAGTCCAGTGAGTGTAGATAGAGCCAGTGAGTGTATATAGAGCCAGTGAGTCCAGTGAGTGTAGATAGAGCCAGTGAGTGTATAGAGCCAGTGAGTGTAGATAGAGCCAGTGAGTGTAGATAGAGCCAGTGAGTGTAGATAGAGCCAGTGAGTGTATATAGAGCCAGTGAGTGTATATAGAGCCAGTGAGTGTATATAGAGCCAGTGAGTGTATATAGAGCCAGTGAGTCCAGTGAGTGTATATAGAGCCAGTGAGTGTATATAGAGCCAGTGAGTCCAGTGAGTGTATATAGAGCCAGTGAGTCCAGTGAGTGTAGATAGAGCCAGTGAGTGTATATTACATTTACGTCATTTAGCAGACGCTCTTATCCAGAGCGACTTACAAAATGGTGCATTCACCTTATGATATCCAGTGGAGTATATAGAGCCAGTGAGTCCAGTGAGTGTATATAGAGCCAGTGAGTCCAGTGAGTGTATATAGAGCCAGTGAGTGTATATAGATCCAGTGAGTGTATATAGATCCAGTGAGTCCAGTGAGTGTATATAGAGCCAGTGAGTGTATATAGAGCCAGTGAGTGTATATAGAGCCAGTGAGTGTATATAGAGCCAGTGAGTCCAGTGAGTGTATATAGAGCCAGTGAGTGTATATAGAGCCAGTGAGTGTATATAGAGCCAGTGAGGCCAGTGAGTGTGTATAGAGCCAGTGAGTGTGTATAGAGCCAGTGAGTGTGTATAGAGCCAGTGAGTGTGTATAGAGCCAGTGAGTGTATATAGAGCCAGTGAGTGTATATAGAGCCAGTGAGTGTGTATAGAGCCAGTGAGTGTATATAGAGCCAGTGATTCCAGTGAGTGTATATAGAGCCAGTGAGTGTATATAGAGCCAGTGAGTGTATATAGAGCCAGTGAGTCCAGTGAGTGTATATAGAGTCAGTGAGTTTATATAGAGCCGTGAGTGTACAACGAGCCAGTGAGTGTATATAGAGCCAGTGAGTGTATATAGAGCCAGTGAGGCCAGTGAGTGTGTATAGAGCCAGTGAGTGTGTGTAAAGCCAGTGAGTGTGTATAGAGCCAGTGAGTGTATATAGAGCCAGTGAGTGTATATAGAGCCAGTGGGTGTGTATAGAGCCAGTGAGGCCAGTGAGGCCAGTGAGTGTATATAGAGCCAGTGAGTGTATATAGAGCCAGTGAGTGTGTATAGAGCCAGTGAGTCCAGTGAGTGTATATAGAGCCAGTGAGTCCAGTGAGTATATATAGAGCCAGTGAGTGTATATAGAGCCAGTGAGTCCAGTGAGTGTATATAGAGCCAGTGAGTCCAGTGAGTATATATAGAGCCAGTGAGTGTATATAGAGCCAGTGAGTGTATATAGAGCCAGTGAGTCCAGTGAGTGTATATAGAGCCAGTGAGTGTATATAGAGCCAGTGAGTCCAGTGAGTGTATATAGAGCCAGTGAGTCCAGTGAGTGTATATAGAGCCAGTGAGTGTATATAGAGCCAGTGAGGCCAGTGAGTGTGTATAGAGCCAGTGAGTGTGTATAGAGCCAGTGAATGTATATAGAGCCAGTGAGTGTATATAGAGCCAGTGAGTGTATATAGAGCCAGTGAGTGTATATAGAGCCAGTGAGGCCAGTGAGTGTGTATAGAGCCAGTGAGTGTGTATAGAGCCAGTGAGTGTGTATAGAGCCAGTGAGTGTGTATAGAGCCAGTGAGTCCAGTGAGTGTGTATAGAGCCAGTGAGTCCAGTGAGTGTATATAGAGCCAGTGAGTGTGTATAGAGCCAGTGAGTGTGTATAGAGCCAGTGAGTGTGTATAGAGCCAGTGAGTGTGTATAGAGCCAGTGAGTGTGTATAGAGCCAGTGAGTCCAGTGAGTGTGTATAGAGCCAGTGAGTGTATATAGAGCCAGTGAGTGTATATAGAGCCAGTGAGTCCAGTGAGTGTATATAGAGCCAGTGAGTGTATATAGAGCCAGTGAGTGTGTATAGAGCCAGTGAGTCCAGTGAGTGTATATAGAGCCAGTGAGTGTATATAGAGCCAGTGAGTCCAGTGAGTGTATATAGAGCCAGTGAGTCCAGTGAGTGTATATAGAGCCAGTGAGTGTATATAGAGCCAGTGAGGCCAGTGAGTGTGTATAGAGCCAGTGAGTGTGTATAGAGCCAGTGAATGTATATAGAGCCAGTGAGTGTATATAGAGCCAGTGAGTGTATATAGAGCCAGTGAGTGTATATAGAGCCAGTGAGGCCAGTGAGTGTGTATAGAGCCAGTGAGTGTGTATAGAGCCAGTGAGTGTGTATAGAGCCAGTGAGTGTGTATAGAGCCAGTGAGTCCAGTGAGTGTGTATAGAGCCAGTGAGTCCAGTGAGTGTATATAGAGCCAGTGAGTGTGTATAGAGCCAGTGAGTGTGTATAGAGCCAGTGAGTGTGTATAGAGCCAGTGAGTGTGTATAGAGCCAGTGAGTCCAGTGAGTGTGTATAGAGCCAGTGAGTGTGTATAGAGCCAGTGAGTGTGTATAGAGCCAGTGAGTGTGTATAGAGCCAGTGAGTGTATATAGAGCCAGTGAGTCCAGTGAGTGTATATAGAGCCTGTGAGTGTATATAGAGCCAGTGAGTGTGTATAGAGCCAGTGAGTCCAGTGAGTGTGTATAGAGCCAGTGAGTGTGTATAGAGCCAGTGAGTGTGTATAGAGCCAGTGAGTGTGTATAGAGCCAGTGAGTCCAGTGAGTGTGTATAGAGCCAGTGAGTCCAGTGAGTGTGTATAGAGCCAGTGAGTCCAGTGAGTGTGTATAGAGCCAGTGAGTCCAGTGAGTGTATATAGAGCCAGTGAGTGTGTATAGAGCCAGTGAGTCCAGTGAGTGTATATAGAGCCAGTGAGTGTGTATAGAGCCAGTGAGTCCAGTGAGTGTGTATAGAGCCAGTGAGTGTATATAGAGCCAGTGAGTGTGTATAGAGCCAGTGAGTGTATATAGAGCCAGTGAGTGTGTATAGAGCCAGTGAGTCCAGTGAGTGTGTATAGAGCCAGTGAGTGTATATAGAGCCAGTGAGTGTATATAGAGCCAGTGAGTCCAGTGAGTGTGTATAGAGCCAGTGAGTGTATATAGAGCCAGTGAGTGTGTGTTTAGAGCCAGTGAGTGTGTGTATAGAGCCAGTGAGTGTGTGTATAGAGCCAGTGAGTGTGTGTATAGAGCCAGTGAGTGTGTGTATAGAGCCAGTGAGTGTGTGTATAGAGCCAGTGAGTGTGTGTATAGAGCCAGTGAGTGTGTATAGAGCCAGTGAGTGTGTATAGAGCCAGTGAAAGCGAGATAAGATATTAGTGTTTATCAGCATGGGGACAACTGGCAGAGTTTGTTGTTTTGCAACAACTGATGCCTTGAATTTCTGTGGCATGTATCCTAGTCTATTCTAGTACGATCCGTCTATCTGAGTGGCATGTCCCAGTACTCAGACGAGTTTCTCATTGAAAGTGAAACCCTGTTGCTAGGTAAACTACAGACATAGATCTACCTGGCTCTGAGGTAAACAAAGCTTTGTCTCCATCTGGTGGCTGGTGTATGGCATCTACACTATGACAGGTGTTTCAAAATGGGGCTAATTTCTGCTTCAAATTTATTTAGTGAGATCTTTCCCTGGCGTCAAACCTGAAGAAGTATTCTGAGGAGATGAAGGACATACCTGGGGTTAGACTCCACGTGATTCTGGTCACAGTTCGTTCCAGAAGAATCCTAGGACGAGGAGAACATCAAAAGGGTTAGAAATTAAACCCTAGGAAAAGAGAGTCGTTTACAGACCATGTCTGGAAACGAAAGCCCAGCAAACTACACTGGCATTCTGGTTGCTCCACGATGTGTCTTCATGGACCTCAAAACAAAGGTTTTGGGTCCAACAGACCTTCACCGTGTGTTTTGGGTCCAACAGACCTTCACCGTGTGTTTTGGGTCCAACAGACCTTCACCGTGTGTTTTGGGTCCAACAGACCTTCACCGTGTGTTTGGGTCCAACAGACCTTCACCGTGTGTTTGGGGTCAACAGACCTTCACCGTGTGTTTGGGGTCAACAGACCTTCACCGTGTGTTTGGGTCAACAGACCTTCACCGTGTGTTTGGGTCAACAGACCTTCACCGTGTGTTTGGGTCAACAGACCTTCACCGTGTGTTTGGGTCAACAGACCTTCACCGTGTGTTTGGGGTCAACAGACCTTCACCGTGTGTTTGGGTCAACAGACCTTCACCGTGTTTTTGGGTCCAACAGACCTTCACCGTGTGTTTGGGGTCAACAGACCTTCACCGTGTGTTTTGGGTCCAACAGACCTTCACCGTGTGTTTTGGGTCCAACAGACCTTCACCGTGTGTTTAAGTCAACAGACCTTCACCGTGTGTTTGGGTCAACAGACCTTCACCAGGACTTTTGTGAATGAAACACTTGCAGTTATATATCCCCATAGTCTTACCTCACAGTGTTCCTGCAGTCGGTGCTTCTCCAGAGTCATCCTCTCCAACTCCTCCTGCAGAGTATGGATCTTCAGTTCACTGTTGATCCTGTCCACCTGCCAGTAGTCCTGAGTACTGGTTAGAGACTTCATCACTACGGAGGGAGAGAACACACACACACACACACACGGTTAGAATACACTCTGTCACTTCTGGGTCATGTGACATCAGTCCCCATCAGTACTTCTTTAACTCTAGCTTGTCTGGGAGAAACACTGAACATCAGGGTAGAGAGGGGTGAACAATGAACACTCCAGCTTGTCTGGGGGATAGTGGGCACATTGGGAGTTGAGCTTCTAGACTCAGTGTAAAGTCATAGGCATTAACTGTCCCTTGGACATTAGGGACAATCCTGGTCATTACACCTTGGCTGAGCGTAAAGGAAAGTCCCTGCCTGGTCATGATGACTCTGCCTGTCAGTCTGTTGGTGAGACTAAGGGGAAAACCTGGTAATGATACTGTCCCTTGGCTGAGGTTCAGTCCCTGGTCATTAAAGTACCTTGGCTGAGGTTAAGTCCCTGGTCGTTAAAGTACCTTGGCTGAGGTTCAGTCCCTGGTCATTAAAGTACCTTGGCTGAGGTTCAGTCCCTGGTCGTTAAAGTACCTTGGCTGAGGTTCAGTCCCTGGTCATTAAAGTACCTTGGCTGAGGTTAAGTCCCTGGTCATTAAAGTACCTTGGCTGAGGTTAAGTCCCTGGTCATTAAAGTACCTTGGCTGAGGTTCAGTCCCTGGTCATTAAAGTACCTTGGCTGAGGTTCAGTCCCTGGTCATTAAAGTACCTTGGCTGAGGTTAAGTCCCTGGTCGTTAAAGTACCTTGGCTGAGGTTCAGTCCCTGGTCGTTAAAGTACCTTGGCTGAGGTTAAGTCCCTGGTTGTTAAAGTACCTTGGCTGAGGTTAAGTCCCTGGTCATTAAAGTACCTTGGCTGAGGTTAAGTCCCTGGTTGTTAAAGTACCTTGGCTGAGGTTAAGTCCCTGGTTGTTAAAGTACCTTGGCTGAGGTTAAGTCCCTGGTCATTAAAGTACCTTGGCTGAGGTTCAGTCCCTGGTCATTAAAGTACCTTGGCTGAGGTTCAGTCCCTGGTCATTAAAGTACCTTGGCTGAGGTTAAGTCCCTGGTCGTTAAAGTACCTTGGCTGAGGTTCAGTCCCTGGTCGTTAAAGTACCTTGGCTGAGGTTAAGTCCCTGGTTGTTAAAGTACCTTGGCTGAGGTTAAGTCCCTGGTCATTAAAGTACCTTGGCTGAGGTTAAGTCCCTGGTCGTTAAAGTACCTTGGCTGAGGTTAAGTCCCTGGTCGTTAAAGTACCTTGGCTGAGGTTAAGTCCCTGGTCGTTAAAGTACCTTGGCTGAGGTTAAGTCCCTGGTCGTTAAAGTACCTTGGCTGAGGTTAAGTCCCTGGTCGTTAAAGTACCTTGGCTGAGGTTCAGTCCCTGGTCATTAAAGTACCTTGGCTGAGGTTAAGTCCCTGGTCATTAAAGTACCTTGGCTGAGGTTAAGTCCCTGGTCGTTAAAGTACCTTGGCTGAGGTTAAGTCCCTGGTCGTTAAAGTACCTTGGCTGAGGTTAAGTCCCTGGTCGTTAAAGTACCTTGGCTGAGGTTAAGTCCCTGGTCGTTAAAGTACCTTGGCTGAGGTTCAGTCCCTGGTCATTAAAGTACCTTGGCTGAGGTTCAGTCCCTGGTCATTAAAGTACCTTGGCTGAGGTTCAGTCCCTGGTCATTAAAGTACCTTGGCTGAGGTTCAGTCCCTGGTCATTAAAGTACCTTGGCTGGTCTCCATCTCAGTCTTTAACTGCAGCAGCTCCATCTCTTTGGCCTGCAGCTGCTCATTCAGAAGCCTCTCTGACTCACTCTTCTCCCTCTTCTAGAGAAACACAGTTAAAGAAAGAGAGACATGAGAAAGAGTAAAAGAGGAAGAGTCAGTGAAGCAGGAGAAGAGACAGTTACAAAGAGACTGGATAACGAGAGGAAGAGTCAGTGAAGCAGGATGAAATACTGTTTCTGACCAGCTGGACCTAGTGGACTGTCCACGCCAGCTGGACCTAGTGGACTGTCCACGCCAGCTGGACCTAGTGGACTGTCCACGCCAGCTGGACCTAGTGGACTGTACACGCCAGCTGGACCTAGTGGACTGTACACGCCAGCTGGACCTAGTGGACTGTACACGCCAGGTGGACCTAGTGGACTGTCCACACCAGCTGGACCTAGTGGACTGTCCACACCAGCTGGACCTAGTGGACTGTCCACACCAGCTGGACCTAGTGGACTGTACACGCCAGCTGGACCTAGTGGACTGTACACGCCAGCTGGACCTAGTGGACTGTACACGCCAGCTGGACCTCGTGGACTGTACACACCAGCTGGACCTAGTGGACTGTACACGCCAGCTGGACCTAGTGGACTGTACACGCCAGCTGGACCTAGTGGACTGTACACGCCAGCTGGACCTAGTGGACTGTACACGCCAGCTGGACCTAGTGGACTGTACACGCCAGCTGGACCTAGTGGACTGTACACGCCAGCTGGACCTAGTGGACTGTACACACCAGCTGGACCTAGTGGACTGTACACACCAGCTGGACCTAGTGGACTGTACATACCAGTTTATTAAGCTCCAGTTGCAGGTCCTCCTTCTCCATGTAGATGCCACGGTAGGCACTGAAGGCCTTGTTGACGTACTGGGGTCCTTCAGGGGAAGGAGCTTCAGGTCTGAACAGCTACAGGTTACAACACAGCTACAGGTTACAACACAGCTACAGGTTACAACACAGCTACAGGTTACAACACAGCTACAGGTTACAACACAGCTACAGGTTACAACCACACGTCATCAGTTACAACACAGCTACAGGTTACAACACAGCTACAGGTTACAACCACACGTCATCAGTTACAACACAGCTACAGGTTACAACACAGCTACAGGTTACAAACACAGCTACAGGTTACAAACACAGCTACAGGTTACAAACACAGCTACAGGTTACAGCCACACATCATCAGTTACATCACAGCTACAGGTTACAGCCACACATCATCAGTTACAACACAGCTACAGGTTACAACACACAGCTACAGGTTACAACACAGCTACAGGTTACAACACACAGCTACAGGTTACAACTCAGCTACAGGTTACAACACACAGCTACAGGTTACAACACACAGCTACAGGTTACAAACACACGTCATCAGTTACAACACAGCTACAGGTTACAACACAGCTACAGGTTATAACTCAGCTACAGGTTACAACCACACGTCATCAGTTACAACTCAGCTACAGGTTACAACTCAGCTACAGGTTACAACACAGCTACAGGTTACAACACACAGCTACAGGTTACAACTCAGCTACAGGTTACAACACAGCTATAGGTTACAACACAGCTACAGGTTACAACCACACGTCATCAGTTACAACACAGCTACAGGTTACAACACAGCTACAGGTTACAACCACACGTCATCAGTTACAACTCAGCTACAGGTTACAACTCAGCTACAGGTTACAACTCAGCTACAGGTTACAACACAGCTACAGGTTACAACACAGCTACAGGTTACAACCACATCATCAGTTACAACACAGCTACAGGTTAAAACTCAGCTACAGGTTACAACACAGCTACAGGTTACAACCACACATCATCAGTTACAACACAGCTACAGGTTACAACACAGCTACAGGTTACAACACAGCTAAAGGTTACAGCACACATCATCAGTTACAACACAGCTACAGGTTACAAACACAGCTACAGGTTACAGCCACACATCATCAGTTACATCACAGCTACAGGTTACAGCCACACATCATCAGTTACAACACAGCTACATGTTACAACACAGCTACAGGTTACAACACAGCTACAGGTTACAACACACAGCTACAGGTTACAACACACAGCTACAGGTTACAACACACAGCTACAGGTTACAACACAGCTACAGGTTACAACACAGCTACAGGTTACAACCACACATCATCAGTTACAACCACACGTCATCAGTTACAACACAGCTATAGGTTACAACACAGCTACAGGTTATAACTCAGCTACAGGTTACAACCACACGTCATCAGTTACAACTCAGCTACAGGTTACAACTCAGCTACAGGTTACAACTCAGCTACAGGTTACAACTCAGCTACAGGTTACAACACAGCTACAGGTTACAACACAGCTACAGGTTACAACCACATCATCAGTTACAACACAGCTACAGGTTACAACTCAGCTACAGGTTACAACACAGCTACAGGTTACAACCACACATCATCAGTTACAACACAGCTACAGGTTACAACACAGCTACAGGTTATAACTCAGCTACAGGTTACAATCACACGTCATCAGTTACAACTCAGCTACAGGTTACAACACAGCTACAGGTTACAACACAGCTACAGGTTACAACACACAGCTACAGGTTACAACACACAGCTACAGGTTACAACACACAGCTACAGGTTACAACCACACATCATCAGTTACAACCACACGTCATCAGTTACAACACAGCTACAGGTTACAACACAGCTACAGGTTATAACTCAGCTACAGGTTACAACTCAGCTACAGGTTACAACACAGCTACAGGTTACAACCACATCATCAGTTACAACACAGCTACAGGTTACAACACAGCTACAGGTTATAACTCAGCTACAGGTTACAACCACACGTCATCAGTTACAACTCAGCTACAGGTTACAACTCAGCTACAGGTTACAACTCAGCTACAGGTTACAACACAGCTACAGGTTACAACACAGCTACAGGTTACAACACAGCTACAGGTTACAACTCAGCTACAGGTTACAACACAGCTACAGGTTACAACTCAGCTACAGGTTACAACACAGCTACAGGTTACAACACAGCTACAGGTTACAACCACACATCATCAGTTACAACACAGCTACAGGTTACAACCACACGTCATCAGTTACAACACAGCTACAGGTTACAACCACACGTCATCAGTTACAACTCAGCTACAGGTTACAACTCAGCTACAGGTTACAACACAGCTACAGGTTACAACACAGCTACAGGTTACAACACAGCTACAGGTTACAACACAGCTACAGGTTACAACTCAGCTACAGGTTACAACACAGCTACAGGTTACAACTCAGCTACAGGTTACAACACAGCTACAGGTTACAACACAGCTACAGGTTACAACCACACATCATCAGTTACAACACAGCTACAGGTTACAACCACACGTCATCAGTTACAACACAGCTACAGGTTACAACCACACGTCATCAGTTACAACTCAGCTACAGGTTACAACTCAGCTACAGGTTACAACACAGCTACAGGTTACAACACAGCTACAGGTTACAACTCAGCTACAGGTTACAACACAGCTACAGGTTACAACTCAGCTACAGGTTACAACTCAGCTACAGGTTACAACACAGCTACAGGTTACAACTCAGCTACAGGTTACAACACAGCTACAGGTTACAACACAGCTACAGGTTACAACCACACATCATCAGTTACAACACAGCTACAGGTTACAACCACACGTCATCAGTTACAACACAGCTACAGGTTACAACCACACGTCATCAGTTACAACTCAGCTACAGGTTACAACTCAGCTACAGGTTACAACACAGCTACAGGTTACAACACAGCTACAGGTGACAACACAGCTACAGGTGACAACACAGCTACAGGTGACAACACAGCTACAGGTGACAACACAGCTACAGGTGACAACACAAGCCTCTCCAAGAACAGGATGACCTCAACACATTGATAAGTGACAATGTTTTACTGTGAGAACAGCCCCTGATAATAGAGCTAGATGTACTTCGACCATCTGAGGTTTTATCTGTCCCCCCCTAGATGTACTTCGACCATCTGAGGTTTTATCTGTCCCCCCCTAGATGTACTTTGACCATCTGAGGTTTTATCTGTCCCCCCCCAAAAAAAATCAATGACCCTATCGGGATAATAAAGTTGTATTTTACTGCTACTGCTGAGAACTTACTTTCTGTATCAAGGTGTGCATGTATGAAGTTAGAGCAGAGTAGGTTTATTACCAACATATTTTGGGTGCTGAGTCAGCTGACTGTTGTGTCTTAATGAAGCCCCTCCCCATCCTGTACCTTATCTTCCAGTTGTTTAACTCTCTTCCTCAGCAGTGTGTTCTCTCTCTCCGTGTCTCTCAGCCTCTTCTTGATGTCCTCGTATGCTGTGACCAAGGCAAAGTGGGAGGCTACAGACTCATCCCCGGCACACACGGACACGGGGCTCTCCCCTGCTCCACCGTACGCCGTCTCATGCTTCAGAATGCAGATATCATCCTCCACTGCCTCCATGCCAAGCTCCATGCCAGACCGAGCTAGTAGAGAGCAGAGGTAGACCTGAGGAGTCAGTTATACACAACTAAGACAATACAATAATGCCAAGCTCCATGCCAGACCGAGCTAGTAGAGAGCAGAGGTAGACCTGAGGAGTCAGTTATACACAACTAAGACAATACAATAATGCCAAGCTCCATGCCAGGCCTAGCTAGTAGAGAGCAGAGGTAGACCTGAGGAGTCAGTTATACACAACTAAGACAATACAATAATGCCAAGCTCCATGCCAGACCGAGCTAGTAGAGAGCAGAGGTAGACCTGAGGAGTCAGTTATACACAACTAAGACAATACAATAATGCCAAGCTCCATGCCAGACCGAGCTAGTAGAGAGCAGAGGTAGACCTGAGGAGTCAGTTATACACAACTAAGACAATACAATGATGTCATGAGTTTGACATAGAGTTGCATATATTTGGGAACAAATGTATTTATTTCCAGCATACTTTAGAATGACAATCGTTGTGTGCCATGCCAGTTGTGCTACAAGTCCAGGATTGAGATTCTAGCGATGAGTTGACTTCACTCTTTGAAAATGCAGAGAAAAGGTCAAAAATAAATAGGAGGAGCCGTTCGAACTCCGTGAATAGGAGGAGCGGGTCGAACTCCGTCAATAGGAGGAGCGGGTCGAACTCCGTCAATAGGAGGAGCGGGTCGAACTCCGTCAATAGGAGGAGCGGGTTGAACTCCTATCTCATTCTTATCTTAGCCATAACAAGCTGCGGTGGGCTTGGCTGCTTGAGCAAGACACCACGATAACCAGCTCTGGGACACAACATCGGGAGTCTGTGTTTTGGTTGGATTCCCAACATCCTGACGGTGTGTCTCAATGTTACACGATAACGGAAGTGAGAGCTCACTGTTGCGTCAAAGAGAAACCAAAACCAATGTTGTATGTCATGACACTTGTTGAAATCAATCTGTTATTGAAACGATTAGTTGAAACCATAATCAATTATTACCTGTTAAAACAATTAGTAAATATATCAGGTTGTCATAAAATAAACACGTCCCTTTCCACCACACCAGGAAACAAATCAAAACATCAGCATTTCGAAGGACGTTAGCATAGCTAGTTAGCAACTCGGGACAGGCCATTATTCAATATGGATCAACCCTAACTAAAGACTGATGTGTTATCTAGCGTGCTAAATTGGTCATCTGGACCTTACAACTGTGAGCCAGTTTGCGATGACAGTCTTATAGCTGTTAGCTGGCAGCTAAACGATACAAGAATACGCAACCAGCTGATGATCAATTGATACTAGCTAGCCGCATTAGCTTATTTTACCTGGTTGATGTTGTTTTCGACGATATCACGTTGTGTATCTATCGAGCATGGTTTGGTACCAATTTACAGGACGACTGTGATGCCAAAATATAGCTCTGTTGTAAATCGTTATTTTAGATGTTTTCGATATAAAATACATTTGTGGTTAAACATGAACCAGGAAACATCCACCGTCTTGTGAAATGTCACTTTCAAAACTTCCGGGGTGATGTGATTTTCAAAATAAAAGCCCCGACGTCATCCTCGACTTTAAAAAACTATTAATCTGGTTGTAGCTAAATATGTTACTCGGATGAATACTATAATATTTGAAAAGCTTCCAAACTATGGGTTAGAGATTATAGAAACAATATCATGTGTATTCATACTATTTTGTTATGACATGAACAGCATTTCTGGTCTCGGGCTTCTACTGACCTCTCCTCCGCAAAGTTTGATACTCGATTCTTTTGCCTGTCCGGGTAGCTAGCAAAATGCTAAATTAGCGAGCTAGTTTGCTAAATTCGCTAGTAGTAGTGATACACATTAGCGATTCAATCTGTGTAAGGTTAAATACATTTATTCGGGGATAGCTAGCCAGCCAGTAAGTAACTATCAATATATTTTGAAACGACTTGAACGAAGAGGGACGTTAGCTAGGCGCTAATAAGAAGGATTTTATCCAAAGCTAGAATGTTGTTAGCCAGCTAGCTAACGTTAGCTAGAATCATGACCATCTAAATGTGTGGATCGTTAGCAAAGGCCATTCATTCATAGTCTAGCTAGTAACTCAGTATATTAAAAAATATTTGCTAGCAAGTAGACTTGGCAAATACATTATAGACCGCTGACGCTAATTATTTATTTTCTCTATGACAATATCAGATGGGCTAGCTAGCCAATATGTTTGTGTTTGCTTGTTTAGGTCAGCCAAGATCGCTCAGTTCAGCTGTAAAAAAATGAGTCTTCTTCCAGACCTGAATGCCAATGAGGATGAAACATCCTACTATGCAGACAAGACCTGGGTCCAGTGCGAGTCTCCCAGATGCCTGAAGTGGAGACTGGTACCAAAGGGTGATGAAGCGGTGGCTGAGCTGGACCATGGCAAGGCCTGGCACTGTCATATGAACCCAGACCCTCTCTTCAGCCACTGCAGCATCCCTCAGGGCCCTTTCCCCAAGAACTCCCAGTTGAAGGAACATGGCCTGAAGGTTGTGTACTCCCTGCTTCCTGTCGGGAGCCTGGTGCTGGTGAAAGCATGCAACTGGCCATGGTACAGGATGGTTGGCAGTTGGTGCTTATGTGTCGGTTTCTAGGACTCAGATCAAGGCTAGGCCTGAAAGGGCTTTTTAGTCCAGAAATAGGTTTCATCTAGTTCCGTAAAAACAGGCACTAACCCTAGGCCTGAAAGGGCTTTTTAGTCCAGAAATAGGTTTCATCTAGTTCCATGAAAACCGTCCCTTAGCCACTACAGTTAGTTCTATTGGATTCATCCATACCAGTCTCAGATAAAGCGTTAACTAATCATTGTTGCTCTCTCCAGGTGGCCAGCCATTCTAAGTCCAGACCCCAACGTGGAGGAGTATGTGAGGCTGGACAGCGAGGGTTATGTGGAGCACTACCATGTTGAGTTCCTGGGGAAACCTCACACCAGATACTGGGCTGCTACCAAGCATGTAGAACTCTACGACACCTCCTTCACTAAAGTATGTATCTTTTTCTTTGTGTGCCAGCTTAATGTTAGTTAGTGAAGGCGAATAGAGATGAAAGATTCAGTGATATGACGAGACATACTCTATCTTGGAGGGAATGAAAAACATTTGAAACATTTTGAGCTGTTTTTTCCAGACACAGATTTAGCCTGGTCCTAAACTAGAATAAAACCTCTCAATGGAGAATCTCTAATAAAAATGTTTTATTTTTATTTTATTCCAAAACTAGGCTTAATCTGTGTCTGAGAAACAAAATAAAAGTGTTTTCCGGCATAGCCCAAATGCAGGAACCTGCGAGGTGCTATGAGGAAGTCGTATGAGGTGGCGATGGAGGAGGTGGCTAAGGTCATGGAGATGGGATGTGAGGAGAGACTGCAGATCAGCCACTTCCAGCCTCAGGAATGTGAGTAGACTTACATCTGAATAACTGCATTAATAGTCTCTGAGGTACTGTCACCTGACCACTGTCTTTTTGAACATGTTGCATTTGTTCTTTAATTGTCAGAATTGTCCCAGAATTGGGTTCTAATGTTTCATATTTGAAGTAAGTTTAATATTTGAAATAGGTTTCATATTTGAAATAGGCAGAAAAATACATTCAGATATATGGAGATGGTGCCATGCTGTTGTCCAAATAGTTCTGTGGTGATAATGTGTTGATTCTGTGTTGCATGATGTGACCCCTGTGACTGTGTGTCAGTGCAGTGTTGAGTCAGGCTCAGAGGTTAATGCATGCTATTGAGAGGATGCTCAGACAATGCTCCAACCAGCAGGACAACCAGAGCAAGGTAGACACATTTGGGTTCTAGTAACTTCTGTATTTTACTAACAATCTCCTGGGTATCCAGTATCCAGTGCTATTAGAATGTTTCTGCAGACAACAACCCCAAAAATGTGACACTGTACATACATCAATGATTGACTATTTTGAATGAGATAAATGATGACGCTGTGTTGTATTTGCCTCCGTGTTCTGTGTGTATTGATGTTGTGACAGCGGGACCAGATGATTAGGATGTGGGACGACAGCATCGAGGAGGACGGAGACACTCTGATCATAGAAGGTTTCAGGTTTGACAGCGCTGCCTGTCTGGAAGACCTGATGACTGCAGGAACCAAGAAATAAGAGATTTTTTAAACAAGATATTTTTTAAACAAGATATTTTTTAAACAAGATATTTCCAGAGAGTTTTTCTTAAAGACATGTTAATCCTTTCCCCTTTAAAGTGCTTTATATTTATGATATTTATTTGAAATGTTATATTGTTGTAAAATATTTGATACTGTGGTCTTTGTTGAAGAAAATATACATTGTGGTGACTGGCATTATAAAGAAGCCTTCAACCTCACTACAGTCTTCTCTGTTTGGCCCGTTTGTTAAATCTCTCACCGTGTTCATTTATTCTCAAGTTGTCATTTTATGTTATTGCTATATTGTTATTCCAGTGCGATACGGCTGCATGTTGTATTCCTCATGCTGTTTACAGTTCAGAGAATGTAAGAAATAAACATTGGTATCAGACAAGAAAACCATGGGGGTGCATCAACAATCACTTCTTAATTGCCTAAGGATAATGTACTGTATATATCAGTATGGTGCAGGATAATGTACTGTATATATCAGTATGGTGCAGGATAATGTACTGTATATATCAGTATGGAGCAGGATAATGTACTGTATATATCAGTATGGAGCAGGATAATGTACTGTATATATCAGTATGGAGTAGGATAATGTACTGTATATATCAGTATGGTGCAGGATAATGTACTGTATATATCAGTATGGTTCAGGATAATGTACTGTATATATCAGTATGGAGCAGGATAATGTACTGTATATATCAGTATGGAGTAGGATAATGTACTGTATATATCAGTATGGAGCAGGATAATGTACTGTATATCAGTATGGTGCAGGATAATGTACTGTATATATCAGTATGGTGCAGGATAATGTACTGTATATATCAGTATGGTGCAGGATAATGTACTGTATATATCAGTATGGAGCAGGATAATGTACTGTATATATCAGTATGGAGTAGGATAATGTACTGTATATATCAGTATGGAGCAGGATAATGTACTGTATATATCAGTATGGAGCAGGATAATGTACTGTATATATCAGTATGGAGCAGGATAATGTACTGTATATATCAGTATGGAGCAGGATAATGTACTGTATATATCAGTATGGAGTAGGATAATGTACTGTATATATCAGTATGGTGCAGGATAATGTACTGTATATATCAGTATGGAGCAGGATAATGTACTGTATATATCAGTATGGTTCAGGATAATGTACTGTATATATCAGTATGGTGCAGGATAATGTACTGTATATATCAGTATGGTGCAGGATAATGTACTGTATATATCAGTATGGTGCAGGATAATGTACTGTATATATCATTGGAAACCCAAATTGGTCTACATGGACAAGTTCTGGCCTGGTTTAGATCTTATCTGTCGGAAAGATATCAGTTTGTCTCTGTGGATGGTTTGTCCTCTGACAAATCAATTGTAAATTTCGGTGTTCCTGTAAACTCCGTTTTAGGACCACTATTGTTTTCACTATATATTTTACCTCTTGGGGATGTCATCCGAAAACATAATGTTAAATTTCACTGCTATGCGGACGACACACAGCTGTACATTTCAATGAAACATGGTGAAGCCCCAAAATTGCCCTCGCTAGAAGCCTGTGTTTCAGACATAAAGAAGTGGATGGCTGCAAACTTTCTACTTTTAAACTCGGACAAAACAGAGATGTTTGTTCTAGGTCCCAAGAAACAAAGAGATCTTCTGTTGAATCTGATAATTAATCTGGATGGTTGTACAGTCGTCTCAAATAAAACTGTGAAGGACCTCGGTGTTACTCTGGACCCTGATCTCTCTTTTGAAGAACATATCAAGACTGTTTCAAGGACAGCTTTTTTCCATCTACGTAACATTGAAAAAATCAGAAACTTTCTGTCCAAAAATGACGCAGAAAAATTCATCCATGCCTTTGTTACTTCTAGGCTGGACTACTGCAATGCTCTACTTTCCGGCTACCCGGATAAAGCACTAAACAAACTTCAGTTAGTGCTAAATACGGCTGCTAGAATCCTGACTAGAACCCCAAAATTTGATCATATTACTCCAGTGCTAGCCTCCCTACACTGGCTTCCTGTTAAGGCAAGGGCTGATTTCAAGGTTTTACTGCTAACCTACAAAGCATTACATGGGCTTGCTCCTACCTATCTTTCTGATTTGGTCCTGCCGTACATACCTACACGTACGCTACGGTCACAAGACGCAGGCCTCCTAATTGTCCCTAGAATTTCTAAGCAAACGGCTGGAGGTAGGGCTTTCTCCTATAGAGCTCCATATTTATGGAATGGTCTGCCTACCAATGTGAGAGACGCAGACTCAGTCTCAACCTTTAAGTCTTTACTGAAGACTTATCTCTTCAGTAGGTCCTATGATTAAGTATAGTCTGGCCCAGGAGTGTGAAGGTGAACGGAAAGGCTGGAGCAATGAACCGCCCTTGCTGTCTCTGCCTTGCCGGTTCCCCTCTTTCCACTGGGATTCTCTGCCTCTAACCCTTTTACAGGGGCTGAGTCACTGGCTTACTGGTGTTCTTCCATGCCATCCATGGGAGGGGTGCGTCACTTGAGTGGGTTGAGTCACTGACGTGGTCTTCCTGTCTGGGTTGGCGCCCCCCCTTGGGTTGTGCCATGGCGGAGATCGTTGTGGGCTATACTCGGCCTTGTCTTAGGACGGTAAGTTGGTGGTTGGAGACATCCCTCTAGTGGTGTGGGGGCTGTGCTTTGGCAAAGTGGGTGGGGTTATATCCTGCCTGTTTGGCCCTGTCCGGGGGTATCATCGGATGGGGCCACAGTGTCTTCTGATCCCTCCTGTCTCAGCCTCCAGTATTTATGCTGCAGTAGTTTATGTGTCGGGGGGCTAGGGTCAGTCTGTTACATCTGGAGTATTTCTCTTGTCTTATCCGGTGTCCTGTGTGAATTTAAATATGCTCTCTCTAATTCTCTCTTTCTCTCTTTCTGTCTTTCTCTCGGAGGACCTGAGCCCTAGGACCATGCCTCAGGACTACCTGGTATGATGACTCCTTGCTGTCCCCAGTCCACCGGCCGTGCTGCTGCTCCAGTTTCAACTGTTCTGCCTGCGGCTATGGAACCCTGACCTGTTCACCGGACGTGTTTGTTGCAACCTCGACAACTACTATGATTATTATTATTTGACCATGCTGGTCATTTATGAACATTTTAACATCTTGACCATGTTCTGTTATAATATCCACCCTGCACAGCCAGAAGAGGACTGGCCACCCCTCATAGCCTGGTTCCTCTCTAGGTTTCTTCCTAGGTTTTTGGCCTTTCTAGGGAGTTTTTCCTAGGGAGTTTTTCCTAGCCACCGTGCTTCTTTCACATGCATTGCTTGCTGTTTGGGGTTTTAGGCTGGGTTTCTGTACAGCACTTTGAGATATCAGTGTACGAAGGGCTATATAAATAAATTTGATTTGATTTGATATCAGTATGGTGCAGGATAATGTACTGTATATATCAGTATGGTGCAGGATAATGTACTGTATATAGCAGTATGGTTCATGATAATGTACTGTATATATCAGTATGGAGCAGGATAATGTACTGTATATATCAGTATGGTGCAGGATAATGTACTGTATATATCAGTATGGTGCAGGATAATGTACTGTATTTATCAGTATGGAGCAGGATAATGTACTGTATATATCAGTATGGTGCAGGATAATGTACAGTATATATCAGTATGGTGCAGGATAGTGTACTGTATATATCAGTATGGTGCAGGATAATGTACTGTATATATCAGTATGGTTCAGGATAATGTACTGTATATATCAGTATGGTGCAGGATATTGTACTGTATATAGCATTATGGTTCAGGATAATGTACTGTATATATCAGTATGGTGCAGGATAATGTACTGTATATATCAGTATGGTGCAGGATAATGTACTGTATATAGCAGTATGGTTCATGATAATATACTGTATATATCAGTATTATGCAGGATAATGTACAGTATATATCAGTATGGAGCAGGCTAATGTACTGTATATATCAGTATAGTGCAGGATAATGTACTATATAAAACAGTATAGTGCAGGATAATGTACTGTATATAACAGTATAGTGCAGGATAATGTACTGTATATAACAGTATAGTGCAGGATAATGTACTGTATATAACAGTATAGTGCAGGATAATGTACTGTATATAGCAGTATAGTGCAGGATAATGTACTGTATATAGCAGTATGGTGCAGGATAATGTACTGTATATAACAGTATAAGCTTGGGTTTGGCCATGAAGCATGACACTCCACTACATTCTACCTACGTCCTACGAGTCTAAACAGCTTCACAGTGGCTGAGATTTTCTGGCTACTTGATGTTTTCTGTTCTTAGCTGGTCAGCAGCTTTTCAGGTTATTTGACTCCTGGTTTATTGTTATAAACACAGAGTCTGTGAGGGTCTTCATACGTTTGTGGTTTATTGTTATAAACACAGAGTCTGTGAGGGTCTTCATACGTTTCTGGTTTATTGTTATAAACACAGAGTCTGTGAGGGTCTTCATACGTTTCTGGTTTATTCATCACGGTGTAGTGGAGGTGGTTAGTAATGTGTGACTCTAGTTCTCTCTCTCTCTCTCTAGAGCTCTTTGGTAACGCACACCCAATGGTTTGGCGGCGAAAGAAGGATACATATGTAGATATGTATCCTACATATGTTAATTGACCACAAAATCAGGTCTCCGAACTTGAACCCTATTGAAAACCTGTGGTGTGAATTGAAGAGAACCAGTCCATAAGCACAGACGAAGGATATCAAGGATCTGAAAGGATTCTGTATGGAGGACTGTTCTAAGATCTCTCCTAATGTGTTCTAGAATCTCAGAAAACATTCTACAATATGTCTCAGTACATTTATCCTCACAAGGTGTTCTAGAATCTCAGAAAACATTCTAGAATAAGTCTCAGTACCTTTATCCTCACAAGGGGTTCTAGAATCTCAGAAAACATTCTAGAATAAGTCTCAGTATCTTTATCCTCACAAGGTGTTCTTGTCATGGGCGTCGTAAGGATTGGACCAAGGCGCAGCGGGTAAAGCGCTCATCTCCTTAATTTATTTAAAGAAAACACTTAAACTAAATAAACAAAGGACGAAACAGTTCCGTAAGGCAACACATGCTATACAGGAAAACAACCACCTACAAAACACAAGTGAAATCAAACCCAACTAAATATGGCCTCCAATTAGAGACAACGACAACCAGCTGCCTCTAATTGGAGGTCATTGCCAAAAACCCAACATAGAAATAGAAAACTAGATATACAGATAGAAATAGAAAATATAGAACATAAACCAAAAACACCGAAACGCACAAAACAAACACCCCCTGCCACGCCCTGACCAAACTACAATGACAAATAACCCCTTTTACTGGTCAGGACGTGACAGTTCTAGAATCTCAGAAAACATTCTAGAATAAGTCTCAGTACCTTTATCCCCATAAGGGGAGGGTGCCGGAGTATTGAAAACAGGGGTGCCAATAAAAATCTCTTTCTCTGGGCAATTGTATTAGTAGTGGTGGAAAACGTACCCAATTGTCATACTTGAGTAAAAGTAAAGATACCTTAATAGAAAATGACTCAAGTAAAAGTGAAAGTCACCCAGTAAAATACTACTTGAGTAAAAGTCTAAAAGTATTTGGTTTTAAATATACTTAACCTGTTGGGTCTAGGGGGCAGCATTTGCACGTCTGGATAAAAAAAATGTACCCGATTTAATCTGGTTACTAATCCTACCCAGTAACTAGAATATGCATATACTTATTATATATGGATAGAAAACACTCTAAAGTTTCCAAAACTGTTTGAATGGTGTCTGTGAGTATAACAGAACTCATTTGGCAGGCAAAACCCTGAGACATTTTCTGACAGGAAGTGGATACCTGATGTGTTGTATTGACTTTAAACCTATCCCATTGAAAAACACAGGGGTTTAGGAATATTTTGGCACTTCCTATTGCTTCCACTAGATGTCACCAGCCTTTACAAAGTGTTTTGAGTCTTCTGGAGGGAGATCTGACCGAACAAGAGCCATGGAACGATGATGTCCCATTAGACACCTGGCGCGCGAGTTCATGTTGGGTACCCTCGTTCCAATACGTTATAAAAGAGTATGCATTCGTCCACCTTGAATATTATTCATGTTCTGGTTAAAAAAGGCCCTAATGATTTATGCTATACAACGTTTGACATGTTTGAACGAACGGAAATATATTTTTTCCCCTCGTTCATGACGAGAAGTCCGGCTGGCTTACATCATGTGCTAACGAGACGGAGATTTTTGGACATAAATGATGAGCTTTTTTGAACAAAACTACATTCGTTATGGACCTGTGATACCTGGAAGTGACATCTGATGAAGAGAATCAAAGGTAATGGATTATTTACATAGTATTTTCGATTTTAGATCTCCCCAACATGACGTCTAGTCTGTATCGCAACGCGTATTTTTCTGGGCGCAGTGCTCAGATTATTGCAAAGTGTGATTTCCCAGTAAGGTTATTTTTAAATCTGGCAAGTTGATTGCGTTCAAGAGATGTAAATCTATAATTCTTTAAATGACAATATAATATTTTACCAATGTTTTCTAATTTTAATTATTTAATTTGTTACGCTGACTTGACTGCCGGTTATTGGAGGGAAACGATTTCCTCAACATCAATGCCATAGTAAAACGCTGTTTTTGGATATAAATATGAACTTGATAGAACTAAAAATGCATGCATTGTCTAACATAATGTCCTAGGAGTGTCATCTGATGGAGATTGTAAAAGGTTAGTGCATCATTTTAGCTGGTTTTATGGTTTTGGTGACCCTGTCTTTGACTTGACAAAACATTACACACAACTCTTGTAAATGTACTGTCCTAACATACTCTAAATTTATGTTTTCGCCGTAAAACCTTTTTGAAATCGTAAAACGTGGTTAGATTAAGGAGATGTTTATCTTTCAAATGGTGTAAAATAGTTGTATTTTTGAAAAATTTGAATTTTGACATTTATTTGGATTCAAATTTGCCGCTCTTGAAATGCACCTGCTGTTGATGGAGTGCACCACGGGTGGCACGCTAGCGTCCCACCTAGCCCCAAGAGGTATCAAAAGAAAAATGTCGAAATAAAAATCATTTCAAATTCCTTGGTGCCAGACGGCACCATTTTCTTGTTTTTTTTATACATTGACTGACAGTCAGGGGCACACTCCAACACTAGCCAGTAGATAGCTACAGATAACCAGTAGAGAGGACCAGGGATGTTCTCTTGATAAGTGTGTGAATTGGACTACTTTCCTGTCCTGCTAAGCCTTAAAAATGTAATGAGTACTTTTGATTGTCAGGAAAATAAATTACATTATTTTCTTTATGTCACGTCCTGACCAGTAAAGGGGTTATTTGTTATTTGAGTTTGGTCAGGACGTGGCAGGGGGTATTTGTTTTATATGGTTCGGGGTGGTTGTGTATGTAGAGGGGTGTTAGATTTATGTATTCCGGGGTTTTTGGTTATTATTCTATGTTAGTTTATTTCTATGTTCTGTCTAGTCGTTTGTATTTCTATGTTTTGCTAATTGGTGTTGGGGCCTTCAGTTGGAGGCAGCCGTCTATCGTTGCCTCTTATTGAAGGTCCTATAATTAGGAGTATGTTTGTTTTGGGGTTTGTGGGAGATTGTTCTTTGTACTGCTGTGTGTTGCCTACAAGGATGTTTGTCGTCCGTTCATCGGTTTCTTGTTTTTTTTGTTGTGTTAAATAAAATGAGCGTTCACATACCCGCTGCGCCTTGGTCCATCTATTACGACGACCGTGATACTTTAGGAATGTAGGGAAGTAAAAGTTGTAATAAATATTAATAGTAAAGTACAGATGCCCCCCCAAAAACTACTTAAGTAGTACTTTTAAGTATTTTTACTTAAGTACTTTACACCACTGTGTATTAGTAAAACAATATAATTTCCATGTTTTTGAGCCTACTGTATAGCTCAGTATTTTTCATTTTGCTCATCTAAAGGGTGTCAATCATTTTGGAACTGACTCAACATGTTGAGGTGTTTCTGAAATATCTTTATTTGTTGAATAGGTACAAATACCAATACTGAGCTATATTGTCACGCCCTGGCCTTAGAGACGTTTATTTTCCTCTAGTTTGGTTAGGTCAGGGTGTGATGTGGGGTGGGAAATCTAGTTTTTCTATTTCTTTGTTTTGGCTGAGTGTGGTTTCCAATCGTTGTCTCTGATTGTGAACCATACTTAGGCAGCCCTTTTTCCCTCCTTGAGTTGTGGGATCTTGTTTATGTGTAGGTTATTGCACGCCATGACTTCACGGTTCGTTTGGTGTGTTTTGTTTTGGTGAGTTTCCTTTATTAAACATGTGGAACTCTACGCACGCTGTGCCTTGGTCTCCTCATTCTTACGACGATCGTGGCATATATTGTGTGGTGCAAACCTTTTTAGGATATGATGGGGGATGTCACTGGCACGCACACTTTCCACATCTGAACACAAACAATTTGAGGTGGTGAGTACTGGTCGACCAGAACCAACCTCACCCTCCATATTATAACAGACAGGGTGAGGAGGGACCAATACTCCATATTATAACAGACAGGGAGGGGAGGGACCAAGCCCTCCATATTATAACAGACAGGGTGGGGAGGGACCAAGCCCTCCATATTATAACAGACAGGGTGAGGAGGGACCAAGCCAATACTCCATATTATAACAGACAGGGTGGGGAGGGACCAAGCCAATACTCCATATTATAACAGACAGGGTGGGGAGGGACCAAGCCCTCCATATTATAACAGACAGGGTGAGGAGGGACCAAGCCAATACTCCATATTATAACAGACAGGGTGGGGAGGGACCAAGCACTCCATATTATAACAGACAGGGTGATGAGGGACCAAGCCAATACTCCATATTATAACAGACAGGGTGAGGAGGGACCAAGCCCTCCATATTATAACAGACAGGGTGGGGAGGGACCAAGCCCTCCATACTATAACAGACAGGGTGAGGAGGGACCAAGCCCTCCATATTATAACAGACAGGGTGAGGAGGGACCAAGCCCTCCATACTATAACAGACAGGGTGAGGAGGGACCAAGACCTCCATATTATAACAGACAGGGTGAGGAGGGACCAAGCTCTCCATATTATAACAGACAGGGTGAGGAGGGACCAAGCCAATACTCCATATTATAACAGACAGGGTGGGGAGGGACCAAGCCCTCCATATTATAACAGACAGGGTGAGGAGGGACCAAGCCAATACTCCATATTATAAAAGACAGGGTGAGGAGGGACCAAGCCCTCCATATTATAACAGACAGGGTGAGGAGGGACCAAGCCAATACTCCATATTATAACAGACAGGGTGAGGAGGGACCAAGCCAATACTCCATATTATAACAGACAGGGTGAGGAGGGACCAAGCCCTCCATATTATAACAGACAGGATGGGGAGGGACCAAGCCCTCCATATTATAACAGACAGGGTGAGGAGGGACCAAGCCAATACTCCATATTATAACAGACAGGGTGAGGAGGGACCAAGCCAATACTCCATCTTATAACAGACAGGGTGAGGAGGGACCAAGCCAATACTCCATATTATAACAGACAGGGTGAGGAGGGACCAAGCCAATACTCCATATTATAACAGACAGGGTGATGAGGGACCAAGCCAATACTCCATCTTATAACAGACAGGGTGAGGAGGGACCAAGCCAATACTCCATATTATAACAGACAGGGTGAGGAGGGACCAAGCCAATACTCCATATTATAACAGACAGGGTGAGGAGGGACCAAGCCAATACTCCATATTATAACAGACAGGGTGAGGAGGGACCAAGCCCTCCATATTATAACAGACAGGGTGAGGAGGGACCAAGCCAATACTCCATATTATAACAGACAGGGTGGGGAGGGACCAAGCCCTCCATATCATAACAGACAGGGTGAGGAGGGACCAAGCCCTCCATATTATAACAGACAGGGTGGGGAGGGACCAATACTCCATATTATAACAGACAGGGAGGGGAGGGACCAAGCCCTCCATATTATAACAGACAGGGTGAGGAGGGACCAAGCCCTCCATATTATAACAGACAGGGTGAGGAGGGACCAAGCCCTCCATATTATAACAGACAGGGTGAGGAGGGACCAAGCCCTCCATATTATAACAGACAGGGTGAGGAGGGACCAAGCCCTCCATATTATAACAGACAGGGTGGGGAGGGACCAAGCCCTCCATATTATAACAGACAGGGTGAGGAGGGACCAACCTCACGCTCCATATTATAACAGACAGGGTGAGGAGGGACCAAGCCAATACTCCATATTATAACAGACAGGGTGGGGAGGGACCAAGCCAATACTCCATATTATAACAGACAGGGTGGGGAGGGATCAAGTCCTCCATATTATAACAGACAGGGTGGGGAGGGACCAAGCCCTCCATATTATAACAGACAGGGTGAGGAGGGACCAAGCCCTCCATATTATAACAGACAGGGTGGGGAGGGACCAAGCCCTCCATATTATAACAGACAGGGTGAGGAGGGACCAAGCCAATACTCCATATTATAACAGACAGGGTGAGGAGGGACCAAGCCCTCCATATTATAACAGACAGGGTGGGGAGGGACCAAGCCAATACTCCATATTATAACAGACAGGGTGAGGAGGGACCAACCTCATGCTCCATATTATAACAGACAGGGTGGGTAGGGACCAAGCCTTCCATATTATAACAGACAGGGTGGAGAGGGACCAAGCCCTCCATATTATAACAGACAGGGTGAGGAGGGACCAAGCCTTCCATATTATAACAGACAGGGTGGAGAGGGACCAAGCCCTCCATATTATAACAGACAGGGTGAGGAGGGACCAAGCCAATACTCCATATTATAACAGACAGGGTGGGGAGGGACCAAGCCCTCCATATTATAACAGACAGGGTGAGGAGGGACCAAGCCAATACTCCATATTATAACAGACAGGGTGGGGAGGGACCAAGCCCTCCATATTATAACAGACAGGGTGAGGAGGGACCAAGCCCTCCATATTATAACAGACAGGGTGGGGAGGGACCAAGCCCTCCATATTATAACAGACAGGGTGAGGAGGGACCAAGCCCTCCATATTATAACAGACAGGGTGGGGAGGGATCAAGCCCTCCATATTATAACAGACAGGGTGAGGAGGGACCAAGCCCTCCATATTATAACAGACAGGGTGGGGAGGGACCAAGCCCTCCATATTATAACAGACAGGGTGAGGAGGGACCAAGCCCTCCATATTATAACAGACAGGGTGAGGAGGGACCAAGCCAATACTCCATATTATAACAGACAGGGTGAGGAGGGACCAAGCCACTCCATATTATAACAGACAGGGTGGGGAGGGACCAAGCCCTCCATATTATAACAGACAGGGTGAGGAGGGACCAAGCCCTCCATATTATAACAGACAGGGTGAGGAGGGACCAAGCCAATACTCCATATTATAACAGACAGGGTGAGGAGGGACCAAGCCCTCCATATTATAACAGACAGGGTGAGGAGGGACCAAGCCCTCCATATTATAACAGACAGGGTGAGGAGGGACCAAGCCAATACTCCATATTATAACAGACAGGGTGAGGAGGGACCAAGCCCTCCATATTATAACAGACAGGGTGAGGAGGGACCAAGCCAATACTCCATATTATAACAGACAGGGTGAGGAGGGACCAAGCCCTCCATATTATAACAGACAGGGTGGGGAGGGACCAAGCCCTCCATATTATAACAGACAGGGTGAGGAGGGACCAAGCCAATACTCCATATTATAACAGACAGGGTGAGGAGGGACCAAGCCAATACTCCATATTATAACAGACAGGGTGGGGAGGGACCAAGCCCTCCATATTATAACAGACAGGGTGGGGAGGGACCAAGCCCTCCATATTATAACAGACAGGGTGAGGAGGGACCAAGCCAATACTCCATATTATAACAGACAGGGTGAGGAGGGACCAAGCCAATACTCCATATTATAACAGACAGGGTGAGGAGGGACCAAGCCAATACTCCATATTATAACAGACAGGGTGGGGAGGGACCAAGCCCTCCATATTATAACAGACAGGGTGGGGAGGGACCAAGCCCTCCATATTATAACAGACAGGGTGAGGAGGGACCAAGCCCTCCATATTATAACAGACAGGGTGAGGGAGGGACCAAGCCCTCCATATTATAACAGACAGGGTGAGGAGGGACCAAGCCAATACTCCATATTATAACAGACAGGGTGAGGAGGGACCAAGCCCTCCATATTATAACAGACAGGGTGGGGAGGGACCAAGCCAATACTCCATATTATAACAGACAGGGTGAGGAGGGACCAAGCCATGCTCCATATTATAACAGACAGGGTGGGGAGGGACCAAGCCCTCCATATTATAACAGACAGGGTGGGGAGGGACCAAGCCCTCCATATTATAACAGACAGGGTGAGGAGGGACCAAGCCAATACTCCATATTATAACAGACAGGGTGGGGAGGGACCAAGCCCTCCATATTATAACAGACAGGGTGAGGAGGGACCAAGCCAATACTCCATATTATAACAGACAGGGTGAGGAGGGACCAAGCCCTCCATATTATAACAGACAGGGTGAGGAGGGACCAAGCCCTCCATATTATAACAGACAGGGTGGGGAGGGACCAAGCCCTCCATATTATAACAGACAGGGTGAGGAGGGACCAAGCCCTCCATATTATAACAGACAGGGTGAGGAGGGACCAAGCCCTCCATATTATAACAGACAGGGTGAGGAGGGACCAAGCCCTCCATATTATAACAGACAGGGTGGGGAGGGACCAAGCCCTCCATATTATAACAGACAGGGTGAGGAGGGACCAAGCCAATACTCCATATTATAACAGACAGGGTGAGGAGGGACCAAGCCCTCCATATTATAACAGACAGGGTGGGGAGGGACCAAGCCCTCCATATTATAACAGACAGGGTGAGGAGGGACCAAGCCCCTCATGCTCCATATTATAACAGACAGGGTGAGGAGGGACCAAGCCCTCCATATTATAACAGACAGGGTGGGGAGGGACCAAGCCCTCCATATTATAACAGACAGGGTGAGGAGGGACCAAGCCAATACTCCATATTATAACAGACAGGGTGGGGAGGGACCAAGCCCTCCATATTATAACAGACAGGGTGAGGAGGGACCAAGCCAATACTCCATATTATAACAGACAGGGTGGGGAGGGACCAAGCCCTCCATATTATAACAGACAGGGTGGGGAGGGACCAAGCCCTCCATATTATAACAGACAGGGTGAGGAGGGACCAAGCCCTCCATATTATAACAGACAGGGTGAGGAGGGACCAAGCCAATTCTCCATATTATAACAGACAGGGTGAGGAGGGACCAAGCCCTCCATATTATAACAGACAGGGTGAGGAGGGACCAAGCCCTCCATATTATAACAGACAGGGTGAGGAGGGACCAAGCCAATACTCCATATTATAACAGACAGGGTGAGGAGGGACCAAGCCAATCTCCATATTATAACAGACAGGGTGGGGAGGGACCAAGCCCTCCATATTATAACAGACAGGGTGAGGAGGGACCAAGCCCTCCATATTATAACAGACAGGGTGAGGAGGGACCAAGCCAATACTCCATATTATAACAGACAGGGTGGGGAGGGACCAAGCCCTCCATATTATAACAGACAGGGTGAGGAGGGACCAAGCCAATACTCCATATTATAACAGACAGGGTGAGGAGGGACCAAGCCAATACTCCATATTATAACAGACAGGGTGGGGAGGGACCAAGCCCTCCATATTATAACAGACAGGGTGGGGAGGGACCAAGCCCTCCATATTATAACAGACAGGGTGAGGAGGGACCAAGCCAATACTCCATATTATAACAGACAGGGTGGGGAGGGACCAAGCCCTCCATATTATAACAGACAGGGTGAGGAGGGACCAAGCCCTCCATATTATAACAGACAGGGTGGGGAGGGACCAAGCCCTCCATATTATAACAGACAGGGTGAGGAGGGACCAAGCCAATACTCCATATTATAACAGACAGGGTGAGGAGGGACCAAGCCCTCCATATTATAACAGACAGGGTGGGGAGGGACCAAGCCCTCCATATTATAACAGACAGGGTGAGGAGGGACCAAGCCAATACTCCATATTATAACAGACAGGGTGGGGAGGGACCAAGCCCTCCATATTATAACAGACAGGGTGAGGAGGGACCAAGCCCTCCATATTATAACAGACAGGGGGGGGGACCAAGCCCTCCATATTATAACAGACAGGGTGAGGAGGGACCAAGCCAATACTCCATATTATAACAGACAGGGTGGAGGAGGGACCAAGCCCTCCATATTATAACAGACAGGGTGGGGAGGGACCAAGCCCTCCATATTATAACAGACAGGGTGAGGAGGGACCAAGCCAATACTCCATATTATAACAGACAGGGTGAGGAGGGACCAAGCCCTCCATATTATAACAGACAGGGTGGGGAGGGACCAAGCCCTCCATATTATAACAGACAGGGTGAGGAGGGACCAAGCCTCTCCATATTATAACAGACAGGGTGAGGAGGGACCAAGCCCTCCATATTATAACAGACAGGGTGAGGAGGGACCAAGCCCTCCATATTATAACAGACAGGGTGAGGAGGGACCAAGCCAATACTCCATATTATAACAGACAGGGTGAGGAGGGACCAAGCCCTCCATATTATAACAGACAGGGTGAGGAGGGACCAAGCCCTCCATATTATAACAGACAGGGTGAGGAGGGACCAAGCCCTCCATATTATAACAGACAGGGTGGGGAGGGACCAAGCCCTCCATATTATAACAGACAGGGTGAGGAGGGACCAAGCCCTCCATATTATAACAGACAGGGTGAGGAGGGACCAAGCCAATACTCCATATTATAACAGACAGGGTGAGGAGGGACCAAGCCCTCCATATTATAACAGACAGGGTGGTATCCCACATGGTACCCTTTATAGTGTACAGCCCTATGGCCTCTGGTAAAAAGTAGGCTTAGTGTGGTAGACAGCGATAGACTGTGAATTATCTTGTGTATTGTTGTTCACAGTAGCCTGGTCTGTGAATCTTTTGAAAGGTTCCAGAACGCTTTAAACAAGGCCACATGTCCTTGATAGATTGACCTCAGACAGACAGACAGACAGACAGACAGACAGACAGACAGACAGACAGACAGACAGACAGACAGACAGACAGACAGACAGACAGACAGACAGACAGACAGACAGACAGACAGACAGACAGACAGACAGACAGACAGACAGACAGACAGACAGACAGACAGACAGACAGCAGGGGAATGTGATGCTGCAACCATGGCTTTCCTTTTAATTACACTGCAGAGCTGCTACTGAGAGCTCAGCGAGGTGTGTGTGTGTGTGTGTGTGTGTGTGTGTGTGTGTGTGTGTGTGTGTGTGTGTGTGTGTACTGCACCCTACATCTTGGTAGTTGCTGCGGTGCTGCACAACATTACCTGCTTCGGTCATAAAAGTGTATTGTGAGTTTGTTCCACGCTGTGCGGTGCTGAAATGACACTGCTGATGTTGAATAGGAAAAACAGCTAATTGAATAGTAGAATCTCCCTCCAACTCGCTGTTTGAAGAAGGACGTGCTCTATGATCTGGTACTGCTTTAAGAAATCCCCACAATTCCTCTGAAAGAACCAATTAACGTTGACTTGCCTATTTATCATAAGACTGGCTTTCATACAGTTCTACAGTTCTGCTTCATACCCCTGAAGGGAAATGAGTTGAAATAACCAGACTACCTGCAGTGTTTATATCCCTGAAGGCGAATTAGTTGAAATAACCAGACTACCTGCAGTGTTTATATCCCTGAAGGGAAATGAGTTGAAATAACCAGACTACCTGCAGTGCTTTAAATCCCTGAAGGGAAATTAGTTGAAATAACCAGACTACCTGCAGTGTTTATATCCCTGAAGGGAAATTAGTTGAAATAACCAGACTACCTGCAGTGCTTTAAATCCCTGAAGGGGAATTAGTTGAAATAACCAGACTACCTGCAGTGCTTTAAATCCCTGAAGGGGAATGAGTTGAAATAACCAGACTACCTGCAGTGTTTATATCCCTGAAGGGGAATTAGTTGAAATAACCAGAGTACCTAACATGAGGAAGGATGTTGGTGGGTGAATGTATTGATAGTGATTTAATGTTGGTCAGGAATGTACTTTGAGATGCTGCTGGCTTCCGTTTCTCCAACAGTGTTCTACCCGTCTTGACAGCTTCTTCTCCACAGAACGCTGTTGAAACATTATGCTAATGTTTACTAAAACAAACACTGGAGCTTGGGCTGTTCCACAGAGCAGTGATGACAGTGTTATGAGTGTGATGTCTGACAGCTCTGTTACACTGCCATTGGTGCTGATGTTGCACAGTTTATCAGATCTCACAATGTCTTGAGAGGTGTTTAATATCTCAGAAAGCCCATTCATATAGTAGAGTACCACAGACCCCAGTCAGCCAAGAGATTGACCCTCTTCAGGGATGCCTATGACTGGGCTTCTGTGGTGAGCAGACAGTGGTGAGCAGACAGTAGTGACGTACAGTGGTGAGCAGACAGTGGTGAGCAGACAGTAGTGACGTACAGTAGTGACGTACAGTGGTGAGCAGACAGTGGTGAGCAGACAGTAGTGACGTACAGTAGTGACGTACAGTGGTGAGCAGACAGTGGTAAGCAGACAGTAGTGACGTACAGTAGTGACGTACAGTAGTGATGTACAGTGGTGACGTACAGTGGTGAGCAGACAGTGGTGAGCAGACAGTGGTGACGTACAGTGGTGACGTACAGTGGTGAGCAGACAGTGGTGAGCAGACAGTGGTGAGCAGGCAGTGGTGAGCAGACAGTAGTGACGTACAGTGGTGAGCAGACAGTGGTAAGCAGACAGTGGTGAGCAGACAGTAGTGAGCAGACAGTAGTGACCAGACAGTGGTGAGTAGACAGTGGTGAGCAGGCAGTGGTGTTCAGGCAGTGGTGAGCAGACAGTAGTGACGTACAGTAGTGAGCAGACAGTGGTGAGCAGACAGTGGTGAGCAGACAGTGGTGTGTCCACTGCTAGTGAGTAAGCTGGCGTAGCATCAGAGATACCAGTGAGGTGGTCACGGTGCTCTCTCAGCTCTGTCCCAGTCTCAGACCTGTCTCTCTCTCTCTGTGTTTTAGCTGGGAGTTAAAGGAGGGTAAAGGACATCAGCCAGGGATCCAGGCTCACCAGCCCTCTCCTTAACTCGGCTTGGCTGAGGGAACAGCAGCACTCTGGCTCTGCCTGTTTTGGAGCACGGAGGGCACTTCTCCTGTGCGTACTCCGTTTGTACATTTTTTAAAGCATGCATCGATGCAAGCTGCAACGGAAAGTATGCAAAGAAATATGACTCAACCACGTAATAAAATTACAGAACATTTCTTGAAATCAATAGCGGCCATTTTTTGAGCTGAAGCCAGAGAAAATACACTCTGACTTCGCTATGACATTTTGACTATTCACATCTCATATGTTGCCTGACTACAATATTTTATCTTGCTACGTTAATAATAAATACATGCTGTGTCGATTTTAGCATGTTTACCTGCCTATGGACCGTATATCACAAACCCATAATAAGTCAATAGGGCTAACTGGCTAGCTACTAGTACTGTTAGTGCTAACTGGTTAGCTACTAGTACTGTTAGGGCTAACTGGCTAGCTACTAGTACTGTTAGGGCTAACTGGCTAGCTACTAGTACTGTTAGGGCTAACTGGCTAGCTACTAGTACTGTTAGGGCTAACTGGCTAGCTACTAGTACTGTTAGGGCTAACTGGCTAGCTACTAGTGCTGTTAGGGCTAACTGGCTAGCTACTAGTACTGTTAGGGCTAACTGGCTAGCTACTAGTGCTGTTAGGGCTAACTGGCTAGCTACTAGTGCTGTTAGGGCTAACTGGCTAGCTACTAGTACTGTTAGGGCTAACTGGCTAGCTACTAGTGCTGTTAGGGCTAACTGGCTAGCTACTAGTACTGTTAGGGCTAACTGGCTAGCTACTAGTACTGTTAGCGAGCCAGATAGCCACGGAGAATTGTTAGCTAGCTACCCACAAAGAATTTACATCTACCTTGCATAACATTAGTTTTAGGTCATTTTTGCCTGTTTAACCAGCTGGGTTAGCTGCATTATTACGATTCACATATATCTAGCAGATAGTTATGAAGTAAAATGTTTTGCTTTGTGTATATCTTGTTTCATCTTTATTGCCTTAGTCCTGGTTGTAAGGTTCAGTGAATGAGGAGGTGCAGCGTGAGGTAATACAGTAGGGGGAGTGCTTCTCAAGTGTAATGTTTTGTGTTCTCCACACTCTTATCCTCACAAGAACGTACTCTGAGAATGCACTCAGAGCATGAGAGTGTGGAGCATGGTAGTATGCATATTGAGAAACACCCTATGTTTTTGCTGCTTGGCCAATTAGTGAGTGAGATAACATCTGTTAGGAGAGAGAGGACAATGTGGCCCTGTTCAGATCCCCAGTCTCTCTCTCTCTCTCTCTCTCTCTCTCTCTCTCTCTCTCTCTCTCTCTCTCCTCTCTCTCTCTCTCTCTCTCTCTCTCTCTCTCTCTCTGTGTGTGTGTGTGTGTGTGTGTGTGTGTGTGTGTGAATCCTTACAGACCCAATCAGTGTAGGATGTGTTCATGCAGTCTGAATGATCAGCAGAGATCAGTGATAATCTTAGTATTAAAACTGGAATGTTAAATTAGACACACACACAGCATAGAGATGTACACCCAAAGACACACCAGATAGTCACAGATATATTTTGCTTTAACAATCAACATCTAGGTGTATGATAATCTGAACTCTGTACGATGATCATTTCTTCTGTAACACAGTGTACCATTGAAACTCAAACTGGCTCTTCAGAGGTCACCTCCACTTCCTGCTGCTATAGAGAGAGATATATCCTGTTAAATACATCTCCTACCTGCTGGTATAGAGATATATCCTGTTAAATACGTCTCCTACCTGCTGGTATAGAGAGATATATCCTGTTAAATACGACTCCTACCTGCTGGTATAGAGAGATATATCCTGTTAAATACATCTCCTACCTGCTGGTATAGAGATATATCCTGTTAAATACGTCTCCTACCTGCTGTTATAGAGATATATCCTGTTAAATACATCTCCTACCTGCTGGTATAGAGATATATCCTGTTAAATACGTCTCCTACCTGCTGGTATAGAGATATATCCTGTTAAATACGACTCCTACCTGCTGGTATAGAGAGATATATCCTGTTAAATACGTCTCCTACCTGCTGGTATAGAGAGATATATCCTGTTAAATACCTCTCCTACCTGCTGGTATAGAGATATATCCTGTTAAATACATCTCCTACCTGCTGGTATAGAGATATATCCTGTTAAATACATCTCCTACCTGCTGGTATAGAGAGATATATCCTGTTAAATACGACTCCTACCTGCTGGTATAGAGATATATCCTGTTAAATACATCTCCTACCTGCTGGTATAGAGATATATCCTGTTAAATACGTCTCCTACCTGCTGGTATAGAGAGATATATCCTGTTAAATACGTCTCCTACCTGCTGGTATAGAGAGATATATCCTGTTAAATACGTCTCCTACCTGCTGGTATAGAGAGATATATCCTGTTAAATACATCTCCTACCTGCTGGTATAGAGATATATCCTGTTAAATACGTCTCCTACCTGCTGGTATAGAGAGATATATCCTGTTAAATACGTCTCCTACCTGCTGTTATAGAGATATATCCTGTTAAATACATCTCCTACCTGCTGGTATAGAGATATATCCTGTTAAATACGTCTCCTACCTGCTGGTATAGAGATATATCCTGTTAAATACGACTCCTACCTGCTGGTATAGAGAGATATATCCTGTTAAATACGTCTCCTACCTGCTGGTATAGAGAGATATATCCTGTTAAATACGTCTCCTACCTGCTGGTATAGAGATATATCCTGTTAAATACATCTCCTACCTGCTGGTATAGAGATATATCCTGTTAAATACATCTCCTACCTGCTGGTATAGAGAGATATATCCTGTTAAATACGACTCCTACCTGCTGGTATAGAGATATATCCTGTTAAATACATCTCCTACCTGCTGGTATAGAGATATATCCTGTTAAATACGTCTCCTACCTGCTGGTATAGAGAGATATATCCTGTTAAATACGTCTCCTACCTGCTGGTATAGAGAGATATATCCTGTTAAATACGTCTCCTACCTGCTGGTATAGAGAGATATATCCTGTTAAATACATCTCCTACCTGCTGGTATAGAGATATATCCTGTTAAATACGTCTCCTACCTGCTGGTATAGAGAGATATATCCTGTTAAAAACATCTCCTACCTGCTGGTATAGTGAGATATATCCTGTTAAATACGTCTCCTACCTGCTGGTATAGAGAGATATATCCTGTTAAATACGTCTCCTACCTGCTGGTATAGAGATATATCCTGTTAAATACGTCTCCTACCTGCTGGTATAGAGATATATCCTGTTAAATACATCTCCTACCTGCTGGTATAGAGATATATCCTGTTAAATACATCTCCTACCTGCTGGTATAGAGAGATATATCCTGTTAAATACGTCTCCTACCTGCTGGTATAGAGAGATATATCCTGTTAAATACGCCTCCTACCTGCTGGTATAGAGAGTGAGAGTCATATAAAGTTAGATGAATCATCTTCCTGCTGGTGTAGAGAGTGAGAGTCATATAAAGTTAGATGAATCTCCTACCTGCTGGTGGTGAGAGTGAGAGTCATATAAAGTTAGATGAATCATCTACCTGCTGGTATAGAGAGTCATATAAAGTTAGATGAATCTCCTACCTACTGGTGTAGAGAGTGAGAGTCATATAAAGTTAGATGAATCATCTTCCTGCTGGTGTGGAGAGTGAGAGTCATATAAAGTTAGATGAATCTCCTACCTGCTGGTGGTGAGAGTGAGAGTCATATAAAGTTAGATGAATCATCTACCTGCTGGTATAGAGAGTCATATAAAGTTAGATGAATCTCCTACCTGCTGGTGTAGAGAGTGAGAGTCATATAAAGTTTGATGAATCTCCTGCGGTGTAAAGTTGGATGGTACCTGGGCTCCTTGCTGTGAGAAACAGACTGCTCTACCGTATGGTACCATTTATTATGGAGAATGTCTCATTAAACCCCACTTCTTTACGGTGCTGCAGCTCTCCACTGGGTCCTGTCTGTCTGCCTGGACGTGACCTGACCTCTAGTCTTCCTCATCCATGCAGACCAGACCAGCAGCACTGCAGATTTAGCAATTTCAGCCAAACCCATTGCTGACAGGTGTATAAAATCGAGCACACAGCCATACAATCTCCATAGACAAACATTGGCAGTAGAATGGCCTTACAGTGACTTTCAACGTGGCACCATCATAGGATGCCACCTTTCCAACAAGTCAGTTCGTAATGTCTGCCCTGCTAGAGCTGCCCCGGTCAACTGTAAGTGCTGTTTTTGGGAAGTGGAAACGTCTAGGAGCAATAACGGCTCAAGCGCAAAGTGGTAGGCCACAAAAGCTCACAGAACGTGGCCGCAGTGTGCGGAAGCGCGTAACGCGTAAAAATCGTCCGTCCTCACTACCGAGTTCCAAGCTGCCTCTGGAAGCAACGTCAGCACACAAGAACTGTTCGTCGGGAGCTTCATGAAATGGGTTTCCATGGCCGAGCAGCCTCTAAGATCCCCATGCGCAATGCCAAGCGTCGTCTGGAGTGGTGTAAAGCTCACGGCCATTGGGCTCTGGAGCAGTGGAAACGCGTTCTCTGGAGTGATGAATCACAATTCACCATTTGGCAGTCCAACGGACGAATCTCGGTTTGGCGGATGCCAGGAGAAAGCTACCTGCCCGAATGCATAGTGCCAGCTGTAAAGTTTGGTGGAGGAGGAATAATGGTCTGGGGCTGTTTTTCATGGTTTGGGATAAGCCCCTTAGTTCCAGTGAAGGGAAATCTTAACACTACAGCATACAATGACATTCTAGACGATATCTTGCTTCCAACTTTGAGACAACCGTTTGGGGAAGGCCCTTTCCTGTTTCAGCATGACAATGCCCCTGTGCACAAAGCAAGGTCCATACAGAAATGGTCCATCAAGATTGGTGTGGAAGAACTTGACTGGCCTGCACAGAGCCCTGACCTCAACCCCATCAAACATCTTTGGGATGAATTGGAACGCTGACTGCGAGCCAGACCTAATCGCCCAACATCAGTGCCCGGCCTCACTAATGCGATTGTGACTGAATGGAAGCAAGTACTCGCATTGTGGAAAGCCTTCCCAGAAGAGTGGAGGCTGTTATAGCAGGAAAGGGGGGACCAACTCCATTTTAATGCCAATGATTTTAGAATGAGATGTTCGAGGAGCAGGTGTCTACATACTGTACCTCTACCACTATATACCTCTACCACTATATACCTCTACTACTATATACCTCTACCACTATATACCTCTACCACTATATACCTCTACCACTATATACCTCTACCACTATATACCTCTACCACTATATACCTCTACCACTATATACCTCTACTACTATATACCTCTACCACTATATACCTCTACCACTATATACCTCTACCACTATATACCACTACCACTATATACCTCTACCACTATATACCTCTACCACTATATACCTCTACCACTATATACCTCTACCACTATATACCTCTACCACTATATACCTCTACCACTATATACCTCTACCACTATATACCTCTACCACTATATACCTCTACTACTATATACCTCTACCACTGTATACCTCTACCACTATATACCTCTACCACTATATACCTCTACCACTATATACCTCTACCACTATATACCTCTGCTACTAAATACAGAACCAGTCAAAAGTTTGGGCACACCTACTCATTCAAGGGTTTTTCTTTATTTTTACTATTTTCTACATTGTAGAATAATAGTGAAGACATCAAAAATATGAAATAACACACGTGGAATCATGTAATAACCAAAAAAGTGTTAAACAAATAAAAATATATTTTATATAGTCACCCTTTGCCTTCATGACAGCTTTGCACACTCTTGGCATTCTCTCAACCAGCTTCATGAAGTAGTCACCTGGAATACTTTTCAATTTACAGATGTGCTTTCTTAAAAGTTGATTTGTGGATTTTTTTTGAGCCAATCAGTTGTGTTGTGACAAGATAGGGGTGGTATACAGGAAATAGCCATCAGGTCCTCCAGTGAGGGCTTAACCACCACCATCTTCTACAGGGCCAGATGGAAGGACAGGTGTACAATGTTGTGGTTGTACAGGGCCATGTCACACAAGACACCGAAAACAGGAAGTAGCTCTTCTCCTCCACTCTGGGCTTGGTAGGGAACCAGAAAAGTGTCTTGGTATCATTGTACGTTGTACATCTCAGACTCTGGTGCCGACAGCTCTTCAAACACCTTGGAGGAAGAAGATCCCTTTTTGTTGACGAGTGACAGCTTCATGTCCTACACAAACTGCAGCACAGGTTCTCTCTGGAACTAATCATGATGTGCAGCACCCAGTTGTCTGAAGGTGTCTTCGATGAGTGATCTGGAAGACTGGAGCAGGGGAAGAGTCTTGGTTGTCTCAGAACTTTCCAGAAGGACACATTACGTGTCAGCCGGTGGGCGAGTTTGTGGGCGAGTTACAAAGAACCTTCTTTGTAAAATTTGTGAAAAATGTTGAAAATCGCCATCTTGTAGATCAGATTCAACACAAAATGGGTAATGGCAAAAGATGACTGGCGTCACCTCTGTGTCCTCCCTTGTTGACCAAAAAACGGCAAAGCTTCTCATCCTCTAATAGAATAACACTATTGTTGATCTCTTCCACATAAAAGGTACTGGCTGGAACTCTCTGGGTTCTTCCGGCCCTTTTGTTTGCTCTGTTGAGGTACTTGAGGGTTTCCAGCATGAATTTGACTCCGGGGTTGTGGGTAACCAGAAGACCGTTCCTCAGCATGAATGACAGGGCATTCTTCCACATCAGAATGTGTATTTAGCGCCATCCATCATTCCTTCAATTCTGACCAGTTTCCGATGAAAAACATCCCCACAGCATGATGCTGCCACAACTATGCTTCACTGTGCGGATGGTGTTCTCAGGGTGATGAGAGGTGTTGGGTTTGCGCCAGACATAGCGTTTTCCATGATGGACAAGAAGCTAAATTTTTGTCTCATCTGACCAGAGTACCTTCTTCCATACGTTTGGGGAGTCTCCCACATGCCTTTTGGTGAACACCAAACGTGTTTTCTTATTTTCTTCTTTAAGCAACGGCTTTTTTCTGGCCACTCTTCCGTAAAGCCCAGCTCTGTGGAGTGTACATTTACATTTAAGTCATTTAGCAGACGCTCTTATCCAGAGCGACTTACAAATTGGTGCATTCACCTTATAATATCCAGTGGAACAACCACTTTACAATAGTGCATCTAAATCTTTTAAGGGGGGGGTTAGAAGGATTACTTTATCCTATCCCAGGTATTCCTTGAAGAGGTGGGGTTTCAGGTGTCTCCGGAAGGTGGTGATTGACTCCGCTGTCCTGGCGTCGTGAGGGAGCTTGTTCCACCATTGGGGTGCCAGAGCAGCGAACAGTTTTGACTGGGCTGAGCGGGAACTGTGCTTCCTCAGAGGTAGGGAGGCGAACAGGCCAGAGGAGGATGAACGGAGTGCCCTTGTTTGGGTGTAGGGCCTGATCAGAGCCTGAAGGTACGGAGGTGCCGTTCCCCTCACAGCTCCGTAGGCAAGCACCATGGTCTTGTAGCGGATGCGAGCTTCGACTGGAAGCCAGTGGAGAGAGCGGAGGAGCGGGGTGACGTGAGAGAACTTGGGAAGGTTGAACACCAGACGGGCTGCGGCGTTCTGGATGAGTTGTAGGGGTTTAATGGCACAGGCAGGGAGCGCAGCCAACAGCGAGTTGCAGTAATCCAGACGGGAGATGACAAGTGCCTGGATTAGGACCTGCGCCGCTTCCTGTGTGAGGCAGGGTCGTACTCTGCGAATGTTGTAGAGCATGAACCTACAGGATCGGGTCACCGCCTTGATGTTGGTGGAGAACGACAGGGTGTTGTCCAGGGTCACGCCAAGGCTCTTAGCACTCTGGGAGGAGGACACAAGGGAGTTGTCAACCGTGATGGCGAGATCATGGAACGGGCAGTCCTTCCCCGGGAGGAAGAGCAGCTCCGTCTTGCCGAGGTTCAGCTTGAGGTGGTGATCCGTCATCCACACTGATATGTCTGCCAGACATGCAGAGATGCGATTCGCCACCTGCTTGTCAGAAGGGGGAAAGGAGAAGATTAATTGTGTGTCATCTGCATAGCAATGATATGAGAGACCATGTGAGGATATGACAGAGCCAAGTGACTTGGTGTATAGCGAGAATAGGAGTGGGCCAAGAACAGAGCCCTGGGGGACACCAGTGGTGAGAGCACGTGGTGCGGAGACAGATTCTCGCCACGCCACCTGGTAGGAGCGACCTGTCAGGTAGGACGCAATCCAAGCGTGGGCGGCGCCGGAGATGCCCAGCTCGGAGAGGGTGGAGAGGAGGATCTGATGGTTCACGGTATCAAAGGCAGCAGATAGGTCTAGAAGGATGAGAGCAGAGGAGAGAGAGTTAGCTTTAGCAGTGCGGAGAGCCTCCGTGACACAGAGAAGAGCAGTCTCAGTTGAATGCCCAGTCTTGAAACCTGACTGATTAGGATCAAGAAGGTCATTCTGAGAGAGATAGCAAGAGAGCTGGCCAAGGACGGCGCGTTCAAGAGTTTTGGAGAGAAAGGAAAGAAGGGATACTGGTCTGTAGTTGTTGACATCGGAGGGATCGAGTGTAGGTTTTTTCAGAAGGGGTGCAACTCTCGCTCTCTTGAAGACGGAAGGGACGTAGCCAGCGGTCAAGGATGCGTTGATGAGCGAGGTGAGGTAGGGGAGAAGGTCTCCGGAAATGGTCTGGAGAAGAGAGGAGGGGATAGGGTCAAGTGGGCAGGTTGTTGGGCGGCCGGCCGTCACAAGACGCGAGATTTCATCTGGAGAGAGAGGGGAGAAAGAGGTCAAAGCACAGGGTAGGGCAGTGTGAGCAGGACCAGCAGTGTCGTTTGACTTAGCAAACGAGGATCGGATGTCGTCAACCTTCTTTTCAAAATGGTTGACGAAGTCATCCGCAGAGAGGGAGGAGGGGGGGGGGAGGGGGAGGAGGATTCAGGAGGGAGGAGAAGGTAGCAAAGAGCTTCCTAGGGTTAGAGGCAGATGCTTGGAGTTTAGAGTGGTAGAAAGTGGCTTTAGCAGCAGAGACAGAAGAGGAAAATGTAGAGAGGAGGGAGTGAAAGGATGCCAGGTCCGCAGGGAGGCGAGTTTTCCTCCATTTCCGCTCGGCTGCCCGGAGCCCTGTTCTGTGAGCTCGCAGTGAGTCGTCAAGCCACGGAGCAGGAGGGGAGGACCGAGCCGGCCTGGAGGATAGGGGACAGAGGAAATCAAAGGATGCAGAGAGGGAGGAGAGGAGTGTTGAGGAGGCAGAATCAGGAGATAGGTTGGAGAAGGTTTGAGCAGAGGGAAGAGATGATAGGATGGAAGAGGAGAGAGTAGCGGGAGAGAGAGCGCGAAGGTTGGGACGGCGCAATACCATCCGAGTAGGGGGAGAGTGAGAAGTGTTGGATGAGAGCGAGAGGGAAAAGGATACAAGGTAGTGGTCGGAGACTTGGAGGGGAGTTGCAATGAGATTAGTGGAAGAACAGCATCTAGTAAAGATGAGGTCAAGCGTATTGCCTGCCTTGTGAGTAGGGGGGGAGGGTGAGAGGGTGAGGTCGAAAGAGGAGAGGAGTGGAAAGAAGGAGGCAGACAGGAATGAGTCGAAGGTAGACGTGGGGAGGTTAAAGTCACCCAGAACTGTGAGAGGTGAGCCATCCTCAGGAAAGGAACTTATCAAGGCGTCAAGCTCATTGATGAACTCTCCAAGGGAACCTGGAGGGCGATAAATGATAAGGATGTTAAGCTTGAAAGGGCTGGTAACTGTGACAGCATGGAATTCAAATGAGGAGATAGACAGATGGGTCAGGGGAGAAAGAGAGAATGTCCACTTGGGAGAGATGAGGATTCCAGTGCCACCACCCCGCTGGCTCGATGCTCTAGGGGTATGCGAGAACACGTAGTCAGACGAGGAGAGAGCAGTAGGAGTAGCAGTGTTATCTGTGGTGATCCATGTTTCCGTCAGCGCCAGGAAGTCTAGGGACTGGAGGGTAGCATAGGCTGAGATGAACTCAGCCTTGTTGGCCGCAGACCGGCAGTTCCAGAGGCTGCCGGAGACCTGGAACTCCACGTGGGTCGTGCGCGCTGGGACCACCAGGTTAGAGTGGCAGCGGCAACGCGGTGTGGAGCGTTTGTATGGCCTGTGCAGAGGAGAGAGAACAGGGATAGGCAGACACATAGTAGACAAGCTACAGAAGAGGCTACGCTAATGTAAATGAGATTGGAGTGACAAGTGGACTACACGTCTCGAATGTTCAGGAAGTTAAGCTTACGTTGCAAAAATGTTATTGACTAAAATGATACAGTACTGCTGGCTGGTGGAGTAGGCTTAAAGTGGTCCTATGGACAGGTACTCCAATCTCTGCTGTGGAGCTTTGCAGCTCCTTCAGGGTTATCTTTGGTCTCTTTGTTTCCTCTCTGATTATAGCCCTCCTTGCCTGGTCTGTGAGTTTTGGCCCTCTCTTGGCAGGTTTGTTGTGGCGCCACATTCTTTCCTTTTTAGAATAATGGATTTAATGGTGCTCCGTGGAATGTTCAAAGTTTCAGATATTTTTTTTAATAATCAACCCTCATCTGTACTTCTCCACAACTTTGTCCCTGACCTGTTTGGAGAGCTCCTTGGTCTTCATGGTGCCACTTGCTTGGTCGTGCCCCTTGCTTAGTGGTGTTGCAGACTCTGGGGCCTTTCAGAACAGTTGTATATATACTGAGATCATGTGACAGATCATGTGACACTTAGATTGCACACAGGTGGACTTTATTGAACTAATTATGTGACTTCTGAAGGTAATTGGTTGCACCAGATCTTATTTCGGGGCTTCATAGAAAAGGGGGTGAATACATATGCATGCACCAAAAAAAATAATAATAATTGAAACAATTTTTTTTTTCATTTCACTTCACCAATTTCGACTATTTGTGTATGCCCATTACATGAAATCTAAATAAAAATCAATTTAAATTCCAGGTTGTAGTGCAACAAAATAGGAAAAATGCCAAAGGGGATGAATATTTTTGCAAGGCACTGTAAGTCTTGGAAGGACTTAGTACCTTTTCTTGTCCAGTAAGAGAAAGCATCATCTATCAGAGAAGCGAGAAATAAGTGATTCATATCATAGGACCCATAGTAGATGCAGCATTAATCCTTCCTATAAGTGATCGTCGTAAGCTTCCCCATCTCTGAAAATCAGTTTTCATTTGCGCAAGAAGGGGAGCAAAGTTTGCAGAAAAAAAGAGCATGTAATGAACGAGTTACGTTCATTAAGTTTCCAAGGTTTTTGAAACCAGAGCAGCTAAGCTGAAAGGGCAAGTCTGTCTGCTGTAGCTGTAGTGCTGCTGGATTGATCTGGAAGCACTCACTTTTCTGGAGATTCAGCTTGTAACCGGAGAAGGAGCCAAAGTTCTCCAGAATGGAAAGGATAGAAGGTAAACAGGTTACAGGGTTATTTACATAAGTTAGCATTATATGCAGATGATTTGTTACTCTATGTTCAACTCCTTCCTGTGTTACACCTTGGAAAGAGGTGGATGCCCGTAAAGCTACTGAAAGGGACTCAATGGCAACGGCAAATAATAAAGGGGACAGTGGGCATCCTTGGTGTGTCCCACGTTCCAGGGCAAAATTATCCGAATGGGTGTCATTGGTACAGACACTGGCCTGGGGAGATGTATACAAGAGACAGATCCATGAGTTAAATTTGTCCCCACATCCACAATTTTTTAAGAACAGCAAATAGGTACTCCCACTCAATTCTGTCGAAGGCCTTCTCTGCATCTAGGGAGATTACCACCTCAGGGGAGTTGGAGAATTGTTTAGAATAAATAATGTTAAACAGCGTCCGAATGTTAAAATAATTAATATCTGTCTTTTATAAAGCCGATTTGTTCCTGTGATATGAGTCCTGGTGAGACTACTTCCAGACGCCTCACTATCACCTTCGCCAGCACCTTTACATCCACATTAACGAGACTTAGGGGCCTAAATGAAGAACAGGAAGTGGGGGTCTTTCCCCTTCTTAAGGAGAAGCGCTATTGAAGCTTGTTTTAGGGTAGGTGGCAACAAGCCACGTTCAAGTGATTCATTATACATAGATAAAAGTAAAAGGGGCTAACTTGGTATAGAATTTCTTAAAGAACTCAGTTGGAAACCCATCTGGCTCTGGAGCCTTGCAGCTCTGCATTGACTTGATAGACTGAATAACTTCTTCAAGGCTGAGAGGGGAATCAATGCCATCTGCAGTTTCAGCCTCAACTGTGGGAGTCTGCAGTTCACCCAGAAATGGAGCCATATTGGCAGTATCTGATGGAAATTCAGACATATACAGGGACGAATAGAAAGATTTGAAGGTGTCATTGATCCCCCCCCCCCCCCCGTAGGGTCAGAAATCAAGCTATGAGATGAATCTTTAATTTAGGGAATCAGACGGGTAGCCTGCACTGTGTTTAAATTGGTGTGCGAGCAGATGACTTGCCCTGTCGCCATGGTTCATAGTAGGTGCCACGTGAAATACAATAGTAACCGTTCTGCATCTGTTGTGGACAAGAGATTGAATTCAGATTGTAAGTTCGAGCGTTGCTTATATTATGCTCAATGTGCAGACGGGCAGGGAAGCGGAGTGAGAATTTCACTTTCTTCTCATGAAGTTTGCGTTTCACATCGAGGATTTTAGCTCTTTTCTTGGCGACATTCAAGCTGAGGTCAGGAAAGATGAACACCTTGCGTCCGCAGAAGTGTAGCTGGTCTATGCCCTGCCTCTGGAGGATGCACTCCTTGTCACCGTAATACGGAAAACGGCAGATAAACACTCTAGACCTGGAGTTGTCGTCTCCGCCCGCTGGAGGGGGGCCAATGCGGTGGGCTCTATCTAGCTTCGGGGGTGATGGAACGATGGCTGAACCCAACACATCCGCGAAGAATTCTGACATGAACTTAACTGAGTCCCCTCCGTCACGTTTCTCTGGTATACCAACAACACGAAGATGGCAACGGCGAGAACAGAATTCCAGGTCATCAGTCTTGTCAATCAGCTTTTGGTTTTCGGAGCTCAGACAGGTGACCGCTTTCTCAACGGTTACTATGCGGTCACTGTGGTCACACAGGTCATGCTCAAGGCTGTCAATTCGGTTGGCCTTGTTCATCCGCAGCGGCTTGGACACCATAGAGGACAGGGGAAAAAGGGGACCAGAGCAGCATCGATAGCAGTTTTTGAGCTGAGTGGCAATGGTAGCTGTAAATTCCCGAGACCAGAACCGTATCGGAGGTTCTGAAGATCTGTGGGGAGTGTGACCGCATGAGAATCTTGATGGATTCTGGGTACTAACTTCTAAACTTGGGATAGGGTTAATTATCAGGTATCCTATTGAAATATTGAGTGTTTAGGTTTAAAGGGGCTACACCAGAAGTTAATGATGATAGTTTTCCTCTGTAGGAGGAAGGTATGTAAACTTGGAATGTGCTGAATGCAGGGAAAGCGATCACATGTGGCAGGCATTGATAAGGGGAGAGAGCCATGGATTAGTGATGGAGGGGGTCGAGGTCAGGTCAGGTCACGTTAATGGAGAAAGAAAAGTTTATGACCATATTACTTAGTTTCCTGCCTAGTGGAAAATATACAATGTTTGTTCAGATGTGTAGGAGCAGACTCAGCCTAGAGGAAAGGGATAAATATCAGTGCTTGTATGAACAATGTCTTTGTCTAATGCAGCTGTATTGATCCTCTGGGAATAATAAACTTAGTTTAAGCTTTCATAGTGTCCGTTGAATTTTTACTCTGAGAAATTACAACCTAAGACTCTGTAACAGTTGGACTGGAGTCGGAGACATTACTATTCATGTTTTCCATCATGGTTGAAACGTTACTTACAGGTCTTCTGCTCCTCAGGTCGTGTGACATTTGAATAAAAAAAGGTAACTTACGAACTCACCAATCAAATATGATATGCAAGAAAGTGGAATGCAAAGTACAAATTTGGCAAAATGAACTAGTGCGTAGGAGCTTCGTCCACGAGCTTCTTCTTCGTTCACCTGCTAAAGCAGAACTTCACACTGTTGGTGATTTATTTGGAGTTCAAGGCACACTTAACCACAGCATTCTGCAGCGATACGCCATCCCATCTGGTTTTTCAACAGGACAACGACCCGAAACACACCTCCAGGCTGTGTAAGGGCTATTTTACCAATAAGGAGAGTGATGGAGTGCTGAATCAGATGACCTGGCCTCCACAATCACACGACCTCAATCCAATTGAGATGGTTTGAGATGAGTTGGACAGCAGAGTGAAGGAACAGCAGCCAACAAGTGCTCAGCGTATTTAGGAACTCCTTCAAGACTGTTGGAAAAGCATTCCAGGTGAAACTGGTTGAGAGAATGCCAAGAGTGTGCAAAGCTGTCATCAAGGCAAAGTGTGGCTACTTTGAAGAATCTCAAATATAAAATATATTTTTATTTGTTTTAAACTTTTTTGGTTTTCTACATGATTCCATATGTGTTATTTCATAGTTTTGATGTCCTCACTATTATTCTAGAACATAGTAAAAAATAAAGAAAAACCCTTGAATGCGTAGCTGTGTCCAAACGTTTGACTGTACATTCGTGTGTGTGTGTGTGTGTGTGTGTGTGTGTGTGTGTGTGTGTGTGTGTGTGTGTATGTGTGTGTGTGTGTGTGTGTATATGTGTGTGTGTGTGTGTGTGTGTGTGTGTGTGTGTGTGTGTGTGTGTGTGTGTGTGTGTGTGTGTGTGTGTGTGTGTGTGTGTGTGTGTGTGTGTGTGAGTTCAGACACTGTTTTTCTCTCCTCTCTGTCCTTAATTTCTCTCCTCTCTGTCCTTAATTTCTCTCCTCTCTGTCCTTAATTTCTCTCCTCTCTGTCCTTAATTTCTCTCCTCTCTGTCCTTAAACCCCCAGAGGCTGACGGGATGTTTGATGACTATCCTTTTAATTACCGTTTGACCAGCTGGAAATGTTTCTTATTTCGTACGGAAACTGTTGCATGTTAACGTGGGGAAATAGACCGTAAGTCGCTTTTGGATAAGTGCGTCTGCTAAATGACAAATACGACAAGCTTGATTTTCTTCAGCGGTGTGCCGCTGAAACATACTAAAGCCTTGACCATGATAAGGAGAAGAGAAAGAAGAAACCTGACCCAGAATATGAAAGAAATACTTGGTCAGGGTGTAGATTTGATGACAGAAAAACCCATTATGACTGACTAAGCTGTAGGAAACACCAGTGTTGATATACTGTACTTGTATCCTGTAGGCAGTAGAACTACATAGCTGGATATATGGATAGTGGTATGATACCTTCTCTGGTGTTGTGAGGAAGGGGCTTTTACGGCAGTGGAAATTCCCTCCTACATGTAAGGGTGTGTGTGTCTTTGTGTGTGTGTGTGTGTGTGTGTGTGTGTGTGTGTGTGTGTGTGTGTGTGTGTGTGTGTGTGTGTGTGTGTGTGTGTGTGTGTGTGTGTGTGTGTGTGTGTGGAATTACCCTCCAGGTTACCTAATGCTCTAGACACATGTCATCTCCCTCAGGCATCTAGTCTAACAAACACAGAGAGACAGAGAGAGAGGGAGAGACTCATTGTCTGAACACAACAGAGAGACTCATTGTTTGAACACAATAACATATACCTCATAAGAGCAACATAGCATGAAGGTGCGTCCTAATGTTATCTCCTTTCACCTGAAGTGTAGATTCTCCCATAACCCGTGGTGGTTGATGATCTCTGTAGATTCTCCCATAACCCGTGGTGGTTGATGATCTCTGTAGATTCTTCCATAACCGTGGTGGTTGATGATCTCTGTAGATTCTCCCATAACCACGGTGGTTGATGATCTCTGTAGATTCTCCCATAACCACGGTGGTTGATGATCTCTGTAGATTCTCCCATAACCACGGTGGTTGATGATCTCTGTAGATTCTCCCATAACCGTGGTGGTTGATGATCTCTGTAGATTCTCTCATAACCACGGTGGTTGATGATCTCTGCATCAATGATCATCCAACACCTCCCATGTCCTAAGTAGGACAGTAACGGTGAGTGAACTGAATTTGCTGCACAGACGTGCAGTTGGACTGGATTTGCTGCACAGACCTGCAGTTGGACTGGATTGTTTTCAGTTTAAATTCTCAAAGTGAGCAGTTAACCTTTGTCAGGACCTTTGATAGTCGTCATGGTAATGGAATGCATTAGACACCGAGTGCACTTTGCAATAATTTCGTCCCCAGGCTCAATGGCTACCACATATAGACGGGCTAGACAGAGACAGAGCGAGCCGGCTGGGGACAAAGATTACTCTGCATCACTCTTCACACTAAACCATGAAGCCCCATGCAGCTGGCCCGTCCCAGTCATCATGACACTACTAAAGCCCCATGCAGCTGGCCCGTCCCAGTCATCATGACACTAATAAACCATGAAGCCCCGTGCAGCTGGCCCGTCCCAGTCATCATGACACTACTAAAGCCCCATGCAGCTGGCCCGTCCCAGTCATCATGACACTACTAAAGCCCCATGCAGCTGGCCCGTCCCAGTCATCATGACACTATTAAACCATGAAGCCCCATGCAGCTGGCCCGTCCCAGTCATCATGACACTATTAAACCATGCAGCCCCGTGCAGCTGGCCCGTCCCAGTCATCATGACACTATTAAACCATGAAGCCCCGGGCAGCTGGCCCGTCCCAGTCATCATGACACTATTAAACCATGAAGCCCCATGCAGCTGGCCCGTCCCAGTCATCATGACACTACTAAAGCCCCGTGCAGCTGGCCCGTCCCAGTCATCATGACACTATTAAACCATGAAGCCCCATGCAGCTGGCCCGTCCCAGTCATCATGACACTATTAAACCATGAAGCCCCATGCAGCTGGCCCGTCCCAGTCATCATGACACTACTAAAGCCCCATGCAGCTGGCCCGTCCCAGTCATCATGATACTATTAAACCATGCAGCCCCATGCAGCTGGCCTGTCCCAGTCATCATGACACTATTAAACCATGAAGCCCCATGCAGCTGGCCCGTCCCAGTCATCATGACACTACTAAAGCCCCATGAAGCCCCATGCAGCTGGCCCGTCCCAGTCATCATAACTCTACTAAAGCCCCATGCAGCTGGCCCGTCCCAGTCATCATGACACTAATAAACCATGAAGCGCCGTGCAGCTGGCCCGTCCCAGTCATCATGACACTATTAAACCATGAAGCCCCGTGCAGCTGGCCCGTCCCAGTCATCATGACACTATTAAACCATGAAGCCCCGTGCAGCTGGCCCGTCCCAGTCATCATGACACTAATAAACCATGAAGCCCCATGCAGCTGGCCCGTCCCAGTCATCATGACACTAATAAACCATGAAGCCCCATGCAGCTGGCCCGTCCCAGTCATCATGACACTACTAAACCAAAATGAACACCAGATACCTGACAAATCCAGGTATATTTTGATTGGCTGGTAAGATGTCTTCTTCACCAGCCACCTGACAAATACAGGTATATTTTGATTGGCTGGTAAGATGTCTTCTTCACCAGCCACCTGACAAATCCAGGTATATTTTGATTGGCTGGTAAGATGTCTTTTTCACCAGCCACCTGACAAATCCAGGTATATTTTGATTGGCTGGTAAGATGTCTTCTTCACCAGCCACCTGACAAATCCAGGTATATTTTGACTGGCTGGTAAGATGTCTTTTTCACCAGCCACCTGACAAATCCAGGTATATTTTGACTGGCTGGTAAGATGTCTTTTTCACCAGCCACCTGACAAATCCAGGTATATTTTGACTGGCTGGTAAGATGTCTTTTTCACAAGCCACCTGACAAATCCAGGTATATTTTGACTGGCTGGTAAGATGTCTTTTTCACCAGCCACCTGACAAATCCAGGTATATTTTGACTGGCTGGTAAGATGTCTTTTTCACCAGCCACGTTGTCACGGCTCCACAGTTCCAGCATTTCACTCTCAATTTGTGAATAGAAATAGTCAATTATGATCACATGCTGCAGTAGCTGTTTAGAACGTTTTTACCCGCCATTTTGTTTCATAGCTGGTAAATGAAACGCACAAAGTCAAAGAACTAGGAATCCTATAGCCCTTCCTACCTCGTGCTGCAACACTGCCTGGCTGGGGGCTGTGCGCACGAGAAGAGCTGGGTGAAATATTCATTTTTAAAAGCACTGCGCACAGGCATAAAATTTGGTCTAATTTACTTGAAATGAAAGTTGACTGAAGTGCAACTTTGTTCTTGTGTTTCTTGGCTATTTATACTTGTCATAGAATAAGTCGTACTCATCGTTGAAAATGTCATACATGAGAGAGACGGACCAAGGCGCAGCGGAAGTGTGGACACTCATGTTTCTTTAATTAACAAAACAAGTAAAGTATCCACTGGAAAACCAAAAACCAAAACCATGAACAGGACTCACAACATGACAGTGCAGCAGGCTAAACCAAAAAAGCAGTGCTCACAACAATTCCCCACAAATGACAAACACACCCTAATATATGGGACTCTCAATCAAAGGCAAATAGACAACACCTGCCTTCAACTGAGAGTCCCAACCCCAATTAACCAAAACATAGAAACAGACACACTAGACTAAACATAGAATACATGAAAACCAAACAGTGCCCAAAAACCCCGGAATGCTTAAATCAAATGCCCCTTCAACAAACACACCACCCCGAACCACATAAAACGAATACCCTCTGCCACGTCCTGACCAAACTACAATACCAATTAACCTTATACTGGCCAGGACGTGACAATACTGAACAAAAACATAAACGCAACATGCAACAATTTAAATAATTCAATCCAGCGTGACACATCTCCTTCACATAGAGTTGATCAGGCTGTTGATTGTGGCCTGGGGAATGTTGTCCCACTACTCTTCAATGGCTGTGTGAAGTTGCTGGATATTGGCGGGAACTGGAACACGCTGTCGTACACGTAGATCCAGAGCATCCCAAACATGCTCAATGGATTACATGTCTGGTGAGTATGCAGGCCACGAAAGAACTGGGACATTTTCAGCTTCCAGGAATTGTGTACAGATCCTTGCAACATGGGGCTGTGCATTATCATGCTGAAACATGAGGTGATGACGGCGGATGAATGGCATGACAATGGGCCTCAGGATCTTGTCACGGTATCTCAGATATCTTGTCTCTTTCTAACCACAGGGAACAAAACAGGGAACAACATAGATTGGTGGTAACTGTGAAAACATAGTCCTGATGCAGAGCCCGGGGATGTTGGTTCTCTCTCTCTTCTTTCCTCAGTCATAACTTCCACTTTGTTTTCCTCCCCTCCCCTCCCCTCCCCTTCACCATCTGGCAGTCCGACCGACAAATCTGGGTTTGGCGGATGCCAGCAGAACGCGATGTGCCCCAATGTATAGTGCCAACTGTAAAGTTTGGTGGAGGAGGAAGAATGGTCTGAGGCTGTTTTTCATGATTTGGTCTAGGCCCCTTAGTTCCAGTGAAATCTAAATGCTACAGCATACAATGACATTCTAGATCATTCTGTGCTTGCAACTTTGTGGCAACAGTTTTGGAAAGGCCCTTTGCTGTTTCAGCATGACAATGCCCCTGTGCACAAAGCGAGGTCGAGATTGCTGTGGAAGAACTTGACTGGCGCCCTGACCTGGATGAATTTGAACATCGAGCCAGGCCTAATCGCCCAACATCAGTGCCCATCCTCATTAATGCTCTTGTGGCTGAATGGAAGCAAGTCCCCGCATGTTCCAACATCTTGTGGAAAGCCTTCCCAGAAGAGTGGAGGCTGTTATAGCAGCAAAAGCGGGGAGACCAACTCCATATTAATGCCCATGATTTTGGAATGAGATGTTGGATGAGCTGGTGTCCACTGTCGTGTCTTTGGGGGTACCATTAAACTGAAGATATGTTTATCAATTAGCTCCCTGTAATTATTATCACGCGATTAAACTGATTAATCATTTAATTGTAATTAACTAGGAGATCGGGGCACCAAAGAGAATATTCAGATTACAAAGCTATAATTTTCCTAATATAACTTTCCTGTACTATAATATTATATTCTATTATAGTATAGGCCGATTATCTTCTGGTTTAAATGGTGTATTTTACCTTTAGTCCAGTCTCATTCCAAACGTCGTAAATTGTTGTATCTGCACGAACCCAGTCTTTACTAAAATCATCCATACATCAATTGTCTTAAAATCATTTATTTACTACACTAAGTAATTAACAGAAAACATACAAACAGTAATTATCGTCACAAAGGATTGGTAGAGGAATGTGCCCTTGTGGGCTAAACAGGCAGGTCGGCCTGTTGAACAATGGATCATAAAAGGTCAGCTGTGGCACACAGAGCTCATTAATATTAACAATTGACAATTGAAGGCTCACTCATTTGGGAACAATTGCAATCAATATATAGTTACGCTCAGTGTGTCGTTCTGATTCTTGTTGGAGAGTAGTTCTGATGGAGAGTCTCTCTCTCGGTTAGAATGGATCTTTCAGAGCGACATTCATTAATGTCGTCATCGAATGGTTGTTTCGTTGGTCTTCGCGTTCAATGATATAATTTACTTAGCTGCAGACTAATAATTAATATCAAAGACTTGTTCTTATTCTGTCGGTATCAATAGTCTAAAAGTTAACCACGTGGTATGGTTCACTTTCAGTAGAGGAATTGGATGGTAAAACCTATAGGCCACGGAGTGTAGGCCTGGTCTGGTGAAATGTAAATCAGGGGGTGTTTTATAGTGCCCATCGAACAGGCTTGTCAAATGACGCCTGGTCCTGTATGTGTCCCTGGGGCATGCCTATGACTGAGTTAGAATTGTATTTCTGTAACCAAATCTATCACATTACATCAGTACAATAGCATCTCATGTGTATTATAAAAGCTTTATCCTTATTAATACATTCTATACAACCATTATGTTGCAAGTCTCAAGATGATGCTATTATATAAACAGTTTTATGGTAATATGGCTATATTGTCTCTTCTGAGTATCACAAAATTGTACCAAGCGGATCAGTTCGTAGCTGGATTCTTCACCAATCTTCCATACCTTCTACAGCACACACATGTCGCTCGGTTCTCCAATTCTATGAGTTGGAAGAATTTCCTGTGTCTCTCTATGGGCCATGTGGCCAGAGACTCTCCTGGAATTTTAGAGTTTTTACAACCCTTTACACACAGGGTGGATTGGGGGGGGAAGGTAGGTTGGGTGGTGGTGCAAAAGGGAGGGGGTCAACTGTCCTCCCTGTACCAAAAGAGGCCAACGTCATGACACCACATACTTTTGGTCATGTAGTATGCATTGTGTTGTGTTTTACCATTGTAAATTAGTTGAAATCATCCAGAGAACAAATAGAAGTCTCCTACCATTTGAGATTTATCTCATTGAGCAATCCATCCAAAAGTTATTGGGGTCAGTTTATGGAGATGGCCTGTGAGAAAAGTTCTCTCCCCACCTCTCTCTCTCCCTTCTCTCTCTCACTCGCTCCTCTCCTTCCTCTCTCCCTACCTTCCTCTCCCTGTCTCTCTCCTCACTTTCCTCTCTCTGTCTCTCTCCTCACCTTCCTCTCTTCCTATCTTCCTCTCTCCCTCTCCCAACCTTCCTCTCTCCCTCTCTCTGTCTTTCTCACTCTCTCCCATCTCTGTCTCCCTCCTTACCTTCCTCTCTCCCTCTGTCCCCTCTCTTAGTTTCTCTCCTTACCTTCCTCTCTCCCTCTCTCCCCTCTCTCCCTATCTTCCTCTCCTTACCTTCCTCTCTCCCTCTCCCAACCTTCCTCTCTCCCTCTCTCCCCTCTCTCTTTCTCTCTCCCTCCCTATCTTCCTCTCTCCCTCTCTCCCTCTCTCTCCTCACCTTCCTTTCTATCCCTGTACCTCCTTCCCACAGAGAGCTCTCTCTATGACAGGGCAGTGTCGTCGTCCATTGTGATTTCATCTCCAGCAGGTCGGGCCGCTGAGTGTTGTGTCTTTCAGGAGCTTTTCCCCCGTCCTCTTTCTCTCCTCCTATTCTAGTCTGTAAATGTCAGGTCTTACAGATGGAGAAAGAACACACACACACACACACACACACACACACACACACACACACACACACACACACACACACACACACACACACACACACACACACACACAGTTAATCAGAGATAAGCCATCCTCACTACTTACATCGTAGAACTCTTCCCATCCATTTTGAGGAGCTATTGAAAAGCAAGCCAGGTGACATTTGACAAATATGCAGTTGGCTTCCATTGAGAGTTAGTCAAATGAAACCCATCCCATAAATATGTGATGCTTGACATATATTGATGTTTAAGGTTAGCTTCACCGTCAAATAATGACTTATTTCACATTCAGTTTGGGGAAGAAAATACCTTTGTCAAAAATAAAGGCAATGAACCATAGCAGACTGGTGAAGAGGAAGCACATCACAGCACAGCGCTGGTGCTGCAGGATAATGTCACGTCAGAGAGGTGTGTTCAGCTCTGTGCTTATGACAACATGTGGAGAAGAAGAGGGGGGGGGGGGCAACGTGTGTGTTCCCCACACAATACAGTGGTGCAGTGGCGGTTCCAGCTTGTTGGGTGAACCCCCTCCTTCAGCGCCCCCCCCAACAACAACAACAACAACAACAGCAGCAGCAACAACAACAACAAGCATCATTCTGCACTAACTTACATTTTTATTCAGACATTTGGAACAACACATAAATAATCCTAACATTTAAAACTATATAAATATCAAAATATATACAAAAATAAGACCCATAAATATCAAAAAGAAGTAACAAAGACAAATAGAAACAAATTTTTGTTGATTTGGCAACTCGAGCGTCAATACATTACCCATCATCCCACACTGTCAACCAAGAGTCAAGACTACATTACCCATCACCCAACACTGTCAACCAAGAGTCAAGACTACATTACCCATCACCCCACACTGTCAACCAAGAGTCAAGACTACATTACCCATCACCCAACACTGTCAACCAAGAGTCAAGACTACATTACCCATCACCCCACACTGTCAACCAAGAGTCAAGACTACATTACCCATCCCCCCCAACACTGTCAACCAAGAGTAAAGACTACATTACCCATCACCCCACACTGTCAACCAAGAGTCCAGACTACATTACCCATCCCCCCCAACACTGTCAACCAAGAGTCCAGACTAAACCAATTCACCTTGGTGGTGTGCAGACTGGTTTGATATTATTCTGAACGATTTCACACAAACCAGGAAAAAATGCAACAATATGTCTGTGAAACTATATATTCGCAGTATTATGAATGAATTGTGGCTTATTTGGTAGCATTTCGTAGTGTGACTGATTTTACTAATTGCGTTAGTACTGTACAAAGTTAGAGGTGTGCTATATGATAAATTCCCCAGCCCCTCCTACCTCGGGCTTCCAGTGGGGAGACCTGAGGTCAACCTACCCCAGCTCCCCCTACCTCGGGCTTCCAGTGGGGAGACCTGAGGTCAACCTACCCCCGCTCACCCTACCTCGGGCTTCCAGTGGGGAGACCTGAGGACAACCTAACCTCGCCCCCTACCTCGGGCTTCCAGTGGGGAGACCTGAGGTGAACCTACCCAAGCTCCCCCTACCTCGGGCTTCCAGTGGGGAGACCTGAGGTGAACCTACCCCCCCTCCCTACCTCGGGATTCCAGTGGGGAGACCTGAGGTCAACCTACCCTAACCCCCCTACCTCGGGATTCCAGTGGGGAGACCTGAGGTCAACCTACCCCAGCTCCCCCTACCTAGGGCTTCCAGTGGGGAGACCTGAGGTCAACCTAGTCCTCCCCATCTCCTACTTCTGAGTGGGAGACCATCCCAGGCAGTAGCCTGCCTAGCTCACAAACTAGAATCAGGGCCCCCACTCCGACAAGGTTAATTGACCCACGGTCCCACACGGTGACATGATATTGTCGTACAGCAGCGGCTGATGATGACGCGCTGTCAATCACTTGCCGTGTTCAAAACAACTGGGAAACACGGAAAAATACAAGGTCAAATCACGACGTCAGTGATCTTCAGGTCAGAAAGTCGGAGCTGTAGAAACAGGCCGAGTTGGATGGCCGTTCAAATCGATTTTACACTATCGGAGCTTTTTTAGTTTTTCTCTCCCAATTTCCCAGTTGTTTTGAACGCACTGATGTCGTAAGTTTGAGATTTCCGAGTATCCCGTTGTTTTCAATGCGGCGACTGACTTGTCATTCCCACTAGCCATCACTCACCTCTGTCATCGCATGGACTCACGCTAACCCACAAGTTCTGACTGAGCGCAACTGTCATGAAACGCAAGTACAGCGATGAGTTTCTCTCTCTTGGTTTAATACACACTTTGAGAAATAACGAGGAGCGCCCACAATGTGTTTTGTGCGGAGAAGTTGCTTAGTAATGATTCTCTCAAAACGAAACAAATTAAAACGACACGTCCTGACCAAACATCCACAACATGACGGTAAACCCAGGGAGTTCTTTCAGAACAGGGCAGAACGCTTCAGGAAACAGTACTTCAGGAAACATTATTTCAGGAAACAGTGGTTCAGGAAACAGTACTTCAGGAAACAGTACTTCAGGAAACAGTACTTCAGGAAACAGTACTTCAGGAAACAGTGGTTCAGGAAACAGTGGTTCAGGAAACAGTGGTTCAGGAAACAGTGGTTCAGGAAACAGTGGTTCAGGAAACAGTGTTTCAGGAAACAGTGTTTCAGGAAACAGTAGTTCAGGAAACAGTAGTTCAGGAAACAGTAGTTCAGGAAACAGTAGTTCAGGAAACAGTAGTTCAGGAAACAGTACTTCAGGAAACAGTACTTCAGGAAACAGTACTTCAGGAAAGAGTGCTTCAAGGAAAGAGTGCTTCAGGAAACAGTCGTTCGGGAAACAGTACTAAAGGGAAACAGTACTTCAGGAAACAGTAGTTCAGGAAACAGTGATTCAGGAAACAGTGATTCAGGAAACAGTGGTTCAGGAAACAGTAGTTCAGGAAACAGTGATTCAGGAAACAGTGCTTCAGGAAACAGTGCTTCAGGAAACAGTGCTTCAGGAAACAGTGCTTCAGGAAACAGTGCTTCAGGAAACAGTCGTTCAGGAAACAGTCGTTCAGGAAACAGTCGTTCAGGAAACAGTACTTCAGGAAACAGTACTTCAGGAAACAGTACTTCAGGAAACAGTACTTCAGGAAACAGTGGTTCAGAAAACAGTGGTTCAGAAAACAGTGGTTCAGAAAACAGTCCTTCAGGAAACAGTCCTTCAGGAAACAGTCCTTCAGGAAACAGTCCTTCAGGAAACAGTACTTCAGGAAACAGTAGTTCAGGAAAAAGTGCTTCAGGAAACAGTAGTTCAGGAAACAGTACTAAAGGGAAACAGTAGTTCAGGAAACAGTAGTTCAGGAAACAGTGGTTCAGGAAACAGTGCTTCAGGAAACAGTGCTTCAGGAAACAGTGCTTCAGAAAACAGTGCTTCAGAAAACAGTCATTCAGGAAACAGTCATTCAGGAAACAGTCATTCAGGAAACAGTCATTCAGGAAACAGTGTTTCAGGAAACAGTGGTTCAGGAAACAGTGGTTCAGGAAACAGTGGTTCAGGAAACAGCGGTTCAGGAAACAGTACTTCCGGGAAACAGTATTTCCGGGAAACAGTACTTCAGGAAACAGTACTTCAGGAAACAGTAGTGTAGTTCAGGAAACAGTGGTTCAGGAAACAGTACCTCAGGAAACAGTACTTCAGGAAACAGTACTTCAGGAAACAGTAGTTCAACAGTGGAGAAGTAAGTCAGCTAGCAAGGCATTGTTGTCATTTTATAACAGGTGATAATAAGCACAAATAAGGGAGTACTATATCTCGTAGTAGTCAAAGTGAGTTTCTCTTTCAAACAATCCCCTTGTACACACCTCAGCTAGCTAACATTAGCCAAAGCAAGCTAGTTAGTGCAACCATAAGTAACAGTACATAATGAGGATGAAGAATGATCTACGGTACATCTTACTGTAGAAATGATTGTTGAAAACAAGTCTAGGTTTGGAGCTGTTACTGTTAAAATACAAGTAATACTTTTTTTAAATTCTGAACTGGAATAAACTGATTGAAGCAAGATGCTTTTTTTTTTTTTGAGGCAAAAACACTCACACAGTCCTGTGTTTGCTCATCGACAGCAGGAAGAGGTCTCCTGCCTCCTGACTGAGTGAAAGCAGTAGATGTTCTGGTCCAGTTTGGCTCCACATTACCTACGTGAGTCAGGGCTCTCAACTCTTGGCATACTTTTAAAAGAAAAACAAGTACAAAAACAGACACCATGCTGAGCATGACCTCAGGGTTACACTGTCCCAAACAACTGAGCCCAGAATACACCTAATTGTTGAAAACTTCAACCAGTCACACACCTCTCATTAGGACTGTGTGCTTGTGTGTGTTTTCTGGTTTTCATTTGTGTGATGTAGAGTAGAGGTACTACAGAACAGTACAGACCAACCCTGGTGATGTTTGTAGCATGTTTACATCTAGAATAAATAGTTATTGTGGCCTGGGCTTGTGCTCTGGAAGATTATTCATTGTGTGTGTGTGTGTGTGTGTGTGTGTGTGTGTGTGTGTGTGTGTGTGTGTGTGTGTGTGTGTGGTTGAAAGGAATGATTCCTTGATGACTCATTGTAAAGGAGTTATTAGAGACATGAGTGTTTCTGGGTAGCTCTCATCTTCCTCTGGCTTTACCTCCTCCTCCTCCTCCTCCTCCTCCTCCAAATCATCAACGTTTCGGCCTTGGTCCGACCTTCAGTGCTTTCAAGGAATACTTATTAATGATTCTCTGAATTTGAATCATAATGTTTTTTTTGCTTATTTTGTCATGCGCTTGTGTTTTTATTGGAGAAATCCTCATTTTCTCAGAGAACTGTAATGTGTTCTGAACAAACCTATTGAGTTAAACACCTTGAATATTGTTTCTCTGAACCACGGCACCATGGGATAGCCTGAATAATACCAATGACTGGGCACACAATTTCCTCTGTGATACTTATGAAAACATTTGTTTTTTTGGGGTGTTTTGTCTTCACTACAGAGAAAATGCTCTGATGTACACTACCGTTCAACAGTAATGGGGTCAATTAGAAATCTCCTTGTTTTTGAAAGAAAAGCACTTTTTTTTCCGGTCCATTAAAATAACATGAAATTGATCAGAAATACAGTGTAGACATTGTTAATGTTGTAAATGACTATTGTAGCTGGAAACGGCAGATTTTTAATGGAATATCCACATAGGCGTACAGAGGCCCATTATCAGCAACCATCACTCCTGTGTTCCAATGGCACGTTGTGTTAGCTAATCCAAGTTTATCATTTAAAAAAAACCTTTTGCAATTTTGTTATCACAGCTGAAAACTGTTGTTCTGACTAAAGAAGCAATAACACTGGCCTTCTTTAGACTAGTTGAGTATTTGGAGCATCAGCATTTGTGGGTTCGATTACAGGCTCAAAATGGCCAAAAACAAAGAACTTTCTTCTGAAACTCGTCAGTCCATTCTTGTTCTGAGAAATGGCTATTCCATGCAAGAAATTGCCAAGAAACTGAAGATCTCGTACAACGCTGTGTACTACTCCCTTCACAGAACAGCGCAAAATGTCTCTAACCAGAATAGAAAGAGGAGTGGGAGGCCCCGGTGCACAACTGAGCAAGAGGACAAGTACATTAGAGTGTCTAGTTTGAGAAACAGACGACTCACAAGTCCTCAACTGGCAGCTTCATTAAATAGTAGCCGCAAAACACCAGTCTCAACGTCATCAGTGAAGAGGCGACTCCGGGATGCTGGCCTTCTACAGTCGTGGCCAAAAGTTTTGAGAATGACACAAATATTAATTTCCACGAAGTCCGCTGCCTCAGTTTGTATGATGGCAATTTGCATATCCTCCAGAATGTTATGAAGAGTGATCAGATGAATTGCAATTAATTGCAAGGTCCCCCTTTGCCATGCAAATGAACTGAATCCCCCAAAAAACATTTCCACTGCATTTCAGCCCTGCCACAAAAGGACCAGTTGACATCATGTCAGTGATTCTCTCGTTAACACAGGTGTGAGTGTTGACGAGGACAAGGCTGGAGATCCCTCTGTCATGCTGGTTGAGTTCGAATAACAGACTGAAAGCTTCAAAAGGAGGGTGGTGCTTGGAATCATTGTTCTTCCTCTGTCAACCATGGTTACCTGCAAGGAAACACGTGCCGTCATCATTGCTTTGCACGAAAAGGGCTTCACAGGCAAGGATATTGCTGCCAGTAAGATTGCACCTAAATAAACCATTTATCGGATCATCAAGAACTTCAAGGAGAGCGGTTCAATTGTTGTGAAGAAGGCTTCAGGGCGCCCAAGAAAGTCCAGCAAGCGCCAGGACCGTCTCCTAAAGTTGTTTCAGCTGCAGGATCGGGGCACCACCAGTACAGAGCTTGCTCAGGAATGGCAGCAGGCAGGTGTGAGTGCATCTGCACGCACAGTGAGGCGAAGACTTTTGGAGGATGGCCTGGTGTCAAGAAGGGCAGCAAAGAAGCCACTTCTCTCCAGGAAAACATCAGAGACAGACTGATATTATGCAAAAGGTACAGGGATTGGACTGCTGAGGACTGGGGTAAAGTAAATTTCTCTGATGAATCTCCTTTCCGATTGTTTGGGGCATCCGGAAAAAAGCTTGTCCGGAGAAGACAAGGTGAGCGTTACCATCAGTCCTGTGTCATGCTAACAGTAAAGCATCCTGAGACCATTCATGTGTGGGGTTGCTTCTCAGCCAAGGGAGTGGGCTCACTCACAATATTGCCTAAGAACACAGCCTTGAATAAAGAATGGTACCAACACATCATGCGAGAACAACTTCTCCCAACCATCCAGGAACAGTTTGGTGATGAACAATGCCTTTTCCAGCATGATGGAGCACCTTGCCATAAGGCAAAAGTGATAACTAAGTGGCTCGGGCAACAAAACATCGATATTTTGGGTTCATGGCCAGGAAATTCCCCAGACCTTAATCCCATTGAGAACTTGTGGTCAATCCTCAAGAGGCGTGTGGACAAACAAAACCCCACAAATTTTGACAAACTCCAAGCATTGATTATGCAAGAATGGGCTGCCATCAGTCAGGATGTGGCCCAGAAGTTAATTGACAGCATGCCAGGGCGGATTGCAGAGGTCTTGAAAAAGAAGGGTCAACACTGAAAATATTGACTCTTTGCATCAACTTCATGTAATTATCAATAAAAGCCTTTGACACATGTAATTATACTTCAGTATTCCATAGTAACATCTGACAAAAATATCTAAAGACACTGAAGCAGCAAACTTTGTGGTAATTAATATTTGTGTCATTCTCAAAACTTTTGGCCATGATTGTAGGCAGAGTTGGGAGAGGCTAGGGGTGACGGTGAGAATGGGGGAGGCTAGGGGTGACTGGGTGAAAATGGGGGAGGCTAGGGGTGACTGGGTGAGAATGGGGGAGGCTAGGGGTGACTGGGTGAGAATGGGGAGGCTAGGGGTGACTGGGTGAGAATGGGGGAGGCTAAGGGTGACTGGGTGAGAATGGGGGAGGCTAAGGATGACTGGGTGAGAATGGGGGGAGGCTAGGGGTGATTGGGTGAGAATGGGGGAGGCTAGGGGTGACTGGGTGAGAATGGGGGAGGCTAGGGATGACTGGGTGAGAATGGGGAGGCTAGGGGTGACTGGGTGAGAATGGGGGAGGCTAGGGGTGACTGGGTGAGAATGGGGGAGGCTAGGGGTGACTGGGTGAGAATGGGGGAGGCTAGGGGTGACTGGGTGAGAATGGGGGAGGAAGGAAAGGAATGGATGAGTGAGGTTCGGGGAGGAAGGCAGAAGTTGAATACCTCAACACACCTATAATCTAAACTGTCCCTCCCTCCCTCGCCGTCCCTCCCTCCATCCCTGCCTCTCGCCTCGCCTCCCTCCATCTCTCCGTCTGTTCGTTCATTCGCTCTCCCTCCATCCTCTCTCGTTCGTTCCTCCCTCCATCTCTCCATCTGTTCATCCCTCCCTCCATCTCTCCATCTGTTCGCCCCCCTCCTCTGTTCGTCCCTCCCTCCATCTCTCCATCTGTTCGTCCCTCCCTCCATCTCTCCGTCCGTTCGTCCCTCCCTCCACTCCCGTCCCTCCCTCCCTCCTCCTCTGTTCGTCCCTCCCTCCCTCCCTCTGTTCGTCCCTCCCTCCGTCTGTTCGTCCCTCCCTCCCTCCCTCTCTCCCTCCCTGTCTGTTCGTCCCTCCCTCCCTCTAGACAGAAGACCTTTGTTAAGCACCGCTGCTGATAGCTGGGACATTACTACGTACAGCACCGCTTGGCTAATGAAAACACACACGCTGTTCTGAAGTGCTCAAACCCTCCCTAAACACTCCTTGGGCCCTTTAAATCTAACCCAGCACTGTTTTACATGACAAAGATGTTTTCATATTCAAAGATAACCCTATTGATCAGAAACAAAACAGACTTCTGAAAGAAAGACCTCTTTGTGGTGTGTGTTTGTTAGCTAAAGAAGTCGTTTTTTACCTTGGTTGCTTTCTAATTGAGACAAATTACAGACCGCTCCACATTTCAGACATCACTAAGACACTAGATATAATTAACACAGAAAGCATTCTGTCTGAATTTCAAATGGCACCTTATTCCCTATATAGTGCACTACTTTTGGCCAGGGCCTATAGGGTTATAGGGCGCCATTTGGGACATATACTTTGTCTGGGAAGTGTTTATGGTCTCCTTGTTGTTGTTAAAATATAGCTAACCCTCCATGTTGGTTTGTTTGCCTTTGATATCCTGATTGTAATTAGTGAACAGAACGGGTGTGAAGAAAATAGAATAGAATGCCCACCCCACACCCTGACCTAACAAAATAGAGAAATAAACCGTCTCTCTCAGGTCAGGGCGTGACATACATCTGTTCTATGTGTGCCATTTCTATGCTTCCCGTGCTTAAGTTTAGTTTTTTTGCGTCTTTTACACCAGCTTCAAACAGCTGAAAATACAATATTTCTGGTTCTTGAAAATATATTTCACAGTGGGTTTAGATGGTACAATGGTTACAATATACTTGCTTGTTTTGTCACATAAACTGAAAATTAGGCAAACTATTCGAATTTTAGCAACCAGGTGTAACGGTTGTCGTCGGGAATGGAGGACCAAAACGCAGCAGGAATGTGGATGCTCATCTTGTATTCATTTTAAATAATGAGAACACCAAAATAACAAACGAAGAACGCACGAACAACAAAACAGTCTTGTCAGGCTCACACATGCAAAATAAGAAACAATCTCCCACAAACACTAAACCAAACAATTACCCATATATAGGACTCAGAGGCAACGAGAAAGCACCTGCCTCCAATTGAGAGTCCAACCCCCCATTAACCTACACATAGAAATACACCAACCCAGAAAGAAAATAGAAGTACAAAACATAGAACATAAACCAAAACCCGGAAATAATAAATCAAACGCCCTACTAATTAGCCTTCCCTGTAGCTCAGTTGGTAGAGCATGGTGTTTGCAACACCAGGGTTGTGGGTTCGATTCCCACGGGGGGCCAGCACAGGAAAAAAAAAAAAAAATGTATGAAATTGTATGAAATGTATGCATTCACTACTGTAAGTCGCTCTGGATAAGAGCGTCTGCTAAATGACTAAAATGTAAATGTAAAATGTAAACCACCACCCTGAACCACATAAAATAAATACCCTCTGCCACGTCCTGACCAAACTACAATAACAAATAACCCTTATACTGGTCAGGACGTGACAGTACCCCCCCCCCCTAAAGGTGCAGACCCTGGATGCACCTCATAAATAAACAAAAAACAACAAAAAATCCCCCTAAACTAAAGGGAGGGAAGGGAGGGTGGCTGCCGTCACCGACGGCACTTGTGCTACACCCCCCCCTCCCCAACCCACCTGTACAGGTGGTGGTTCAGGCTCCGGCCTACTGTCCTCCAGAATGCAGACAGACTTAATCAGTTTCGGGCCGTAGGCAGACTCCCCTCGTTCCGGATCGTAGGCAGACCTCTTCCATTCCACACTGTAGGCAGACTCATTTGAAACACAGTTACTTATATTTAGTTCTGGATCATCAATAGACTTACTCAGTTCTGGGTTGCTGATAGACTCCCTTGGTTCCGGGTCACAGGCAGACCCCTTCGGTTCCGGGTCGCAGGCAGACTCCCTCGGTTCGGGTCACAGGCAGTCTCCCTCGGTTCCGGACTAGACACTGCTGCCGGATACTCTGGACCGCACACTGTTGCCGGATACTCTGGACCGCACACTGTTGCCGAACTCTCGAGGCTGGGCTGACACACTGTAAGCCTGATGCGTGGTACTGGTACTGGATGTGCCAGTCTGGGGACACGCACCTCAGGGCTAGTGCGGGGAGCGGGAACAGGCCGAGTCGGACTGGGTGGACGCACTGGAAGCCTGGTGCGTGGTGCTGGATGTGCCAGACTGGGGTTTCGCACTTCCGGGTCCGCACGAGAGACAGGAACTGGAAACACCGGGCCATGGAGGCGCACAGGCGGTCTTGATCTCACCTCCTGCACAACCCGTCCTTGCTGGATGGAACTAATAGCCCTGTACGAGCGGGGTGCTAGCACAGGGCGAACTGGGCTGTGCAGGGGCCTGCTGGTTGCCGTGCGTAGAGCGGGCGTAGGGTAGCCTGGTCCTAGGAGGCGCACCGGTGACCAGACGCACTGCGCAGGCATCCTCCTACCAGGCTGGATGCCCACTCTAGCACGGTATCTGCGAGGGGCTGGAATAACTTGCACTGGACTGTGCGTGCGTATGGGCGAGATCGTGCGCACTTCAGCAAAACACGGCGCCCTCCACTCCATATGGTCCTCCACATAAACACGGGTAGCTGGCTTATGGCTCATCCTTGGCCCGGCCACACTACCCGTGTGCCCCCCCCCAAAAAATTATTGGGGGTGCCTCTCGTGCTTCTCCCTCAGCGCGTACAATGCCTCGTACCTCTGCCTCTCCGCCTTGGCTGCCTCGATTTCCTCCTTTGGGCAACAGTATTCCCCAGCCTGGTGCCAAGGTCCAGCCCCGTCCAGAATTTCCTCCCAGGTCCATCTCTCCTGCCAGTCCATCTCGAAATCCCTTTGCTCCTTACTCTGCTGCTTGGTCCATTTGTGGTGGGAGATTCTGTAACGGTTGTCATCGGGAATGGAGGACCAAAACGCAGCAGGAATGTGGATGCTCATCTTTGTATTTATTTTAAATAATGAGAACATCAAAATAACAAACAAAGAACGCACGAACAACAAAACAGTCTTGTCATGCTCACACATGCAAAACAAGAAACAATCTCCCACAAACACTGAACCAAACAATTACCCATATATAGGACTCAGAGGCAACGAGAAAGCACCTGCCTCCAATTGAGAGTCCAACCCCCCATTACCGTACACATAGAAATACACCAACCCAGATAGAACATAGAAGTACAAAACATAGAACATAAACCAAAACCCGGAAATAATAAATCAAACGCCCTACTAAATAAACCACCACCCCGAACCACATAAAACAAATACCCTCTGCCACGTCTTGACCAAACTACAATAACAAATAACCCTTATACTGGTCAGGACGTGACACCAGGAAATGGCTGAGCAATTTCTGCATATTGCACTTTTAAAAGTAAAATATTTTGTGTATTCTCTTACAGAGCCAGAGGAGCAGAACAGAAGAGCCCTGTCTGCAGTCTTTACAGTAACACCTCAGCTCTTACAGAGCCCAGTCTGCAGTCTTTACAGTAACACCTCAGCTCTTACAGAGCCCTGTCTGCAGTCTTTACAGTAACACCTCAGCTCTTACAGAGCCCAGTCTGCAGTCTTTACAGTAACACCTCAGCTCTTACAGAGCCCTGTCTGCAGTCTTTACAGTAACACCTCAGCTCTTACAGAATCCTGTCTGCAGTCTTTACAGTAACACCTCAGCTCTCACAGAGCCCTGTCTGCAGTCTTTACAGTAACACCTCAGCTCTCACAGAGCCCTGTCTGCAGTCTTTACAGTAACACCTCAGCTCTTACAGAGCCCTGTCTGCAGTCTTTACAGTAACACCTCAGCTCTTACAGAGCCCTGTCTGCAGTCTTTACAGTAACACCTCAGCTCTCACAGAGCCCTGTCTGCAGTCTTTACAGTAACACCTCAGCTCTCACAGAGCCCTGTCTGCAGTCTTTACAGTAACACCTCAGCTCTCACAGAGCCCTGTCTGCAGTCTTTACAGTAACACCTCAGCTCTTACAGAGCCCTGTCTGCGGTCTTTACAGTAACACCTCAGCAACTGTGTGATCCTATCTCACCTGGAGTCTGGCGTCTTCTGAGAGAGACAGATGATGATGATGATGATGTTGATGAAAGGTTGAGAAGGAGGAAGGTCATTAGATAGAATTCAGGGCCTTTGCATCCATACTTCTAGCAGGCCAATTGGCCAGAATGTGACCAAGAAACATAGTTGTCACTTTGTGCTGAAAAGTGTTGTTGACAGCTTCAACCACATTAGACGGCAGGTAGCCTAGTGGTTAGAGTGTAGGGACGGCAGGTATCCTAGTGGTTGGAGTGTAGGGACGGCAGGTAGCCTAGTGGTTAGAGTGTAGGGATGGCAGGTAGCCTAGTGGATAGAGTGGAGGGACGGCAGGTAGCCTAGTGGTTAGAGTGGAGGGACGGCAGGTAGCCTAGTGGTTAGAGTGGCGGGAGGGCAGGTAGCCTAGTGGTTAGAGTGGAGGGACGGCAGGTAGCCTAGTGGTTAGAGTGTAGGGGCGGCAGGTAGCCTAGTGGTTAGAGTGGAGGGACGGCAGGTAGCCTAGTGGTTAGAGTGGAGGGACGGCAGGTAGCCTAGTGGTTAGAGTGGAGGGCCAGTAACTGAAAGGTTGCTAGATCGAATCCCCGAGCTGACAAAGTAAAAAACTGTCGTTCTGCCCCTGAACAAGACAGTTAACCCACTGTTCCTAGTCCGTCATTGTAAGTAAGAATTTGTTCTTAACTGACTTGCCTAGTTAAAAAAAGGTCTGTAGTGAGTAGAGAGATTATCACTCAGGAGATGTATTCATACCGTTGGAGGAATGGAGAAAAAAAACTACAATGGAGGTTAATGAATGACTTAACGACCATAACCAACATCAAGGCCCTTCCATTGGTCCACTTTACACCAGTGGGGTAACATGCTAGCTTTTAAAACTCACATGAGCATAGTAAGGCGTTTTTTAAAGAACATTCAGACACTGGGCCCCATGAGAGTCCTTCATTCTGCCTGACCTATTTATTACACTAATGGAGAGATTCTGCAGCTGGCCCTGTGTTCCACTGCTTTATAAATGTCCGTTTGCGTGAGGGTGGAGGTCCATTTTAAAGCTTGTCACTAAGATTTATCAGGGTACTAAAGACGTTTAAATATGCTGTTTTCTAAAGCACCTGCAGCCTGTCTGTCTGTCTGTCTGTCTGTCTGTCTGTCTGTCTGTCTGTCTGTCTGTCTTACTAGAATACAAACAAGTTTGACTCCAGCCTTGGCTGAGTATATACACTCCCAAACACTGTCTATAACAGGATATATCCTCTACCACCCTGTCTATAACAGGATATATCCTCTACCACCCTGTCTATAACAGGATATATCCTCTACCACCCTGTCTATAACAGGATATATCCTCTACCAGACCACCCTGTCTATAACAGGATATATCCTCTACCACCCTGTCTATAACAGGATATATCCTCTACCAGACCACCCTGTCTATAACAGGATATATCCTCTACCAGACCACCCTGTCTATAACAGGATATATCCTCTACCAGACCACCCTGTCTATAACACTGTCTATAACAGGATATATCCTACACCACCCTGTCTATAACAGGATATATCCTATACCACCCTGTCTATAACAGGATATATCCTATACCAGACCACCCTGTCTATAACAGGATATATCCTCTACCACCCTGTCTATAATAGGATATATCCTCTACCAGACCACCCTGTCTATAACAGGATATATCCTCTACCACCCTGTCTATAACAGGATATATCCTCTACCAGACCACCCTTTCTATAACAGGATATATCCTCTACCAGACCACCCTGTCTATAACAGGATATATCCTCTACCACCCTGTCTATAACAGGATATATCCTCTACCAGTCACCCTGTCTATAACAGGATATATCCTCTACCAGACCACCCTGTCTATAACAGGATATATCCTCTACCAGACCACCCTGTCTATAACAGGATATATCCTCTACCACCCTGTCTATAACAGGATATATCCGCTACCAGACCACCCTTTCTATAACAGGATATATCCTCTACCAGACCACCCTGTCTATAACAGGATATATCCTCTACCACCCTGTCTATAACAGGATATATCCTCTACCAGTTCACCCTGTCTATAACAGGATATATCCTCTACCAGACCACCCTGTCTATAACAGGATATATCCTCTACCAGACCACCCTGTCTATAACAGGATATATCCTCTACCACCCTGTCTATAACAGGATATATCCTCTACCACCCTGTCTATAACAGGATATATCCTCTACCAGACCACCCTGTCTATAACAGGATATATCCTCTACCACCCTGTCTATAACAGGATATATCCTCTACCACCCTGTCTATAACAGGATATATCCTCTACCAGAGCACCCTATCTATAACAGGATATATCCTCTACCACACCGTCAATAACAGGATATATCCTCTACCAGACCACCCTGTCTATAACAGGATATATCCTCTACCAGAGCACCCTGTCTATAACAGGATATATCCTCTACCACCCTGTCTATAACAGGATATATCCTCTACCAGACCACCCTGTCTATAACAGGATATATCCTCTACCACCCTGTCTATAACAGGATATATCCTACACCACCCTGTCTATAACAGGATATATCCTCTACCACCCTGTCTATAACAGGATATATCCTCTACCAGACCACCCTGTCTATAACAGGATATATCCTCTACCACCCTGTCTATAACAGGATATATCCTCTACCACCCTGTCTATAACAGGATATATCCTCTACCAGACCACCCTGTCTATAACAGGATATATCCTCTACCACACCTGTCTATAACAGGATATATCCTCTACCAGACCACCCTGTCTATAACAGGATATATCCTCTACCAGAGCACCCTGTCTATAACAGGATATATCCTCTACCACCCTGTCTATAACAGGATATATCCTCTACCAGACCACCCTGTCTATAACAGGATATATCCTCTACCAGACCACCCTGTCTATAACAGGATATATCCTCTACCAGACCACCCTGTCTATAACACTGTCTATAACAGGATATATCCTACACCACCCTGTCTATAACAGGATATATCCTCTACCACCCTGTCTATAACAGGATATATCCTCTACCAGACCACCCTGTCTATAACAGGATATATCCTCTACCACCCTGTCTATAACAGGATATATCCTCTACCAGACCACCCTGTCTATAACAGGATATATCCTCTACCACCCTGTCTATAACAGGATATATCCTCTACCAGACCACCCTGTCTATAACAGGATATATCCTCTACCAGACCACCCTGTCTATAACAGGATATATCCTCTACCACCCTGTCTATAACAGGATATATCCTCCACCACCCTGTCTATAACAGGATATATCCTCTACTACCATGTCTATAGCAGGATATATCCACTACCAGACCACCCTGCCAATAACAGGATATATCCTCTACCACCCTGTCTATAACAGGATATATCCTCTACCAGACCACCCTGTCTATAACAGGATATATCCGCTACCAGACCACCCTGTCTATAACAGGATATATCCTCTACCAGACCACCCTGCCTATAACAGGATATATCCTCTACCACCCTGTCTATAACAGGATATATCCTATACCACCCTGTCTATACAAGTATATATCCTATACCAGACCACCCTGTCTATAACAGGATATATCCTCTACCAGACCACCCTGTCTATAACAGGATATATCCTCTACCACCCTGTCTATAACAGGATATATTCTCTACCACCCTGTCTATAACAGGATATATCCTCTACCAGACCACCCTGTCTTTAACAGGATATATCCTCTACCACCCTGTCTATAACAGGATATATCCTCTACCAGACCACCCTGTCTATAACAGGATATATCCTCTACCAGACCACCCTGTCTATAACAGGATATCCTCAACCACCCTGTAGTAGGGAACGCAGACATACAAAAACAACCTTCAGCCAAGGAAGTGTAGTTTCCAGACTTACAGTATAGGACTGACTGTAGTAACATGGAGAATGAACAGTATGTGTTATAGGACTGTAATAACATGGAGAATGAACAGTATGTGTTATAGGACTGTAATAACATGGAGAATGAACAGTATGTGTTATAGGACTGTAATAACATGGAGAATGAACAGTATGTGTTATAGGACTGTAGTAACATGGAGAATGAACAGTATGTGTTATAGGACTGTAATAACATGGAGAATGAACAGTATGTGTTATAGGACTGTAATAACATGGAGAATGAACAGTATGTGTTATAGGACTGTAATAACATGGAGAATGAACAGTATGTGTTATAGGACTGTAGTAACATGGAGAATGAACAGTATGTGTTATAGGACTGTAATAACATGGAGAATGAACAGTATGTGTTATAGGACTGTAGTAACATGGAGAATGAACAGTATGTGTTATAGGACTGTAATAACATGGAGAATGAACAGTATGTGTTATAGGACTGTAGTAACATGGAGAATGAACAGTATGTGTTATAGGACTGTAATAACATGGAGAATGAACAGTATGTGTTATAGGACTGTAGTAACATGGAGAATGAACAGTATGTGTTATAGGACTGTAATAACATGGAGAATGAACAGTATGTGTTATAGGACTGTAGTAACATGGAGAATGAACAGTATGTGTTATAGGACTGTAGTAACATGGAGAATGAACAGTATGTGTTATAGGACTGTAATAACATGGAGAATGAACAGTATGTGTTATAGGACTGTAGTAACATGGAGAATGAACAGTATGTGTTATAGGACTGTAGTAACATGGAGAATGAACAGTATGTGTTATAGGACTGTAATAACATGGAGAATGAACAGTATGTGTTATAGGACTGTAGTAACATGGAGAATGAACAGTATGTGTTATAGGACTGTAATAACATGGAGAATGAACAGTATGTGTTATAGGACTGTAGTAACATGGAGAATGAACAGTATGTGTTATAGGACTGTAATAACATGGAGAATGAACAGTATGTGTTATAGGACTGTAGTAACATGGAGAATGAACAGTATGTGTTATAGGACTGTAGTAACATGGAGAATGAACAGTATGTGTTATAGGACTGTAGTAACATGGAGAATGAACAGTATGTGTTATAGGACTGTAGTAACATGGAGAATGAACAGTATGTGTTATAGGACTGTAGTAACATGGAGAATGAACAGTATGTGTTATAGGACTGTAATAACATGGAGAATGAACAGTATGTGTTATAGGACTGTAATAACATGGAGAATGAACAGTATGTGTTATAGGACTGTAATAACATGGAGAATGAACAGTATGTGTTATAGGACTGTAATAACATGGAGAATGAACAGTATGTGTTATAGGACTGTAGTAACATGGAGAATGAACAGTATGTGTTATAGGACTGTAGTAACATGGAGAATGAACAGTATGTGTTATAGGACTGTAATAACATGGAGAATGAACAGTATGTGTTATAGGACTGTAATAACATGGAGAATGAACAGTATGTGTTATAGGACTGTAGTAACATGGAGAATGAACAGTATGTGTTATAGGACTGTAGTAACATGGAGAATGAACAGTATGTGTTATAGGACTGTAATAACATGGAGAATGAACAGTATGTGTTATAGGACTGTAGTAACATGGAGAATGAACAGTATGTGTTATAGGACTGTAATAACATGGAGAATGAACAGTATGTGTTATAGGACTGTAGTAACATGGAGAATGAACAGTATGTGTTATAGGACTGTAATAACATGGAGAATGAACAGTATGTGTTATAGGACTGTAATAACATGGAGAATGAACAGTATGTGTTATAGGACTGTAGTAACATGGAGAATGAACAGTATGTGTTATAGGACTGTAGTAACATGGAGAATGAACAGTATGTGTTATAGGACTGTAATAACATGGAGAATGAACAGTATGTGTTATAGGACTGTAGTAACATGGAGAATGAACAGTATGTGTTATAGGACTGTAATAACATGGAGAATGAACAGTATGTGTTATAGGACTGTAGTAACATGGAGAATGAACAGTATGTGTTATAGGACTGTAATAACATGGAGAATGAACAGTATGTGTTATAGGACTGTAGTAACATGGAGAATGAACAGTATGTGTTATAGGACTGTAATAACATGGAGAATGAACAGTATGTGTTATAGGACTGTAGTAACATGGAGAATGAACAGTATGTGTTATAGGACTGTAGTAACATGGAGAATGAACAGTATGTGTTATAGGACTGTAGTAACATGGAGAATGAACAGTATGTGTTATAGGACTGTAATAACATGGAGAATGAACAGTATGTGTTATAGGACTGTAGTAACATGGAGAATGAACAGTATGTGTTATAGGACTGTAGTAACATGGAGAATGAACAGTATGTGTTATAGGACTGTAATAACATGGAGAATGAACAGTATGTGTTATAGGACTGTAGTAACATGGAGAATGAACAGTATGTGTTATAGGACTGTAGTAACATGGAGAATGAACAGTATGTGTTATAGGACTGTAATAACATGGAGAATGAACAGTATGTGTTATAGGACTGTAGTAACATGGAGAATGAACAGTATGTGTTATAGGACTGTAGTAACATGGAGAATGAACAGTATGTGTTATAGGACTGTAGTAACATGGAGAATGAACAGTATGTGTTATAGGACTGTAATAACATGGAGAATGAACAGTATGTGTTATAGGACTGTAGTAACATGGAGAATGAACAGTATGTGTTATAGGACTGTAATAACATGGAGAATGAACAGTATGTGTTATAGGACTGTAATAACATGGAGAATGAACAGTATGTGTTATAGGACTGTAATAACATGGAGAATGAACAGTATGTGTTATAGGACTGTAGTAACATGGAGAATGAACAGTATGTGTTATAGGACTGTAGTAACATGGAGAATGAACAGTATGTGTTATAGGACTGTAGTAACATGGAGAATGAACAGTATGTGTTATAGGACTGTAGTAACATGGAGAATGAACAGTATGTGTTATAGGACTGTAATAACATGGAGAATGAACAGTATGTGTTATAGGACTGTAATAACATGGAGAATGAACAGTATGTGTTATAGGACTGTAATAACATGGAGAATGAACAGTATGTGTTATAGGACTGTAGTAACATGGAGAATGAACAGTATGTGTTATAGGACTGTAGTAACATGGAGAATGAACAGTATGTGTTATAGGACTGTAGTAACATGGAGAATGAACAGTATGTGTTATAGGACTGTAGTAACATGGAGAATGAACAGTATGTGTTATAGGACTGTAATAACATGGAGAATGAACAGTATGTGTTATAGGACTGTAGTAACATGGAGAATGAACAGTATGTGTTATAGGACTGTAATAACATGGAGAATGAACAGTATGTGTTATAGGACTGTAGTAACATGGAGAATGAACAGTATGTGTTATAGGACTGTAATAACATGGAGAATGAACAGTATGTGTTATAGGACTGTAGTAACATGGAGAATGAACAGTATGTGTTATAGGACTGTAATAACATGGAGAATGAACAGTATGTGTTATAGGACTGTAATAACATGGAGAATGAACAGTATGTGTTATAGGACTGTAATAACATGGAGAATGAACAGTATGTGTTATAGGACTGTAATAACATGGAGAATGAACAGTATGTGTTATAGGACTGTAATAACATGGAGAATGAACAGTATGTGTTATAGGACTGTAATAACATGGAGAATGAACAGTATGTGTTATAGGACTGTAGTAACATGGAGAATGAACAGTATGTGTTATAGGACTGTAATAACATGGAGAATGAACAGTATGTGTTATAGGACTGTAGTAACATGGAGAATGAACAGTATGTGTTATAGGACTGTAGTAACATGGAGAATGAACAGTATGTGTTATAGGACTGTAGTAACATGGAGAATGAACAGTATGTGTTATAGGACTGTAGTAACATGGAGAATGAACAGTATGTGTTATAGGACTGTAGTAACATGGAGAATGAACAGTATGTGTTATAGGACTGTAGTAACATGGAGAATGAACAGTATGTGTTATAGGACTGTAGTAACATGGAGAATGAACAGTATGTGTTATAGGACTGTAATAACATGGAGAATGAACAGTATGTGTTATAGGACTGTAGTAACATGGAGAATGAACAGTATGTGTTATAGGACTGTAGTAACATGGAGAATGAACAGTATGTGTTATAGGACTGTAATAACATGGAGAATGAACAGTATGTGTTATAGGACTGTAGTAACATGGAGAATGAACAGTATGTGTTATAGGACTGTAGTAACATGGAGAATGAACAGTATGTGTTATAGGACTGTAGTAACATGGAGAATGAACAGTATGTGTTATAGGACTGACTGTAGTAACATGGAGAATGAACAGTATGTGTTATAGGACTGTAATAACATGGAGAATGAACAGTATGTGTTATAGGACTGTAATAACATGGAGAATGAAGGGTGGACATCCCCTGTGTGACTGGAGTTTCATAAGAGACACACACAGTCCCAGTGGACCCCCAGAGAGAGAGAGAGGTGAAGAGGTGTGAATGGTGCAGGCCTTTATGGTGGAGGGAAGCCAAACACTGTCAGAGACAACGTTATGGTGGAGGGAATGTGAAATGTGTCTGATGCTATGAGGCTGGGGTTAGTCTGTTCAGCAACAGACTAACCCTACAGGCCCTACAGACCCTACAGGCCCGGGTCTAAAGTAGTCCACTATGCAGGGAATAGGGCCCTGGTCAAAAGTAGTTCACTATATACCCTGGTCTGAAGTAGTGCACTATACAGGGAATAGGGCCCTGGTCGAAAGTAGTGCACTATACAGGGAACAGGGTGCCATTTTGGGAGCAGTCTCTGACGTCAAAGCAGTCACACGTGCCTCATACAAAATATCCTGTAGGTAATATCCTGTAGGTAATATCCTGTAGGTAATATCCTGTAGGTAATATCCTGGACCGTAGGTAATATCCTGTAGGTAATATCCTGTAGGTAATATCCTGTAGGTACCGAGGTGTCCTGTAGGTAGCCGAGGTAGTCCTGTAGGTAATATCCGTGGTAGCGGGACGAGGTAGTCCGTGGTACCGGGAATATCCTGTAGGTAACCGTGATCCTGTAGGCCGTGGGAACCGTGGATCCTGTAGGTAATATCCGTGGTAGCCGGGTAATATCCGTGGTACCGAGGTAATATCCTGTAGGTACCGAGGTGTCCTGTAGGTAATATCCTGTAGGTAACCGTGGGATCCTGTAGGTAATGTCCTGTAGGTAATATCCTGTAGGTACCGAGGTAGTCCTGTAGGTAATATCCTGTAGGTAATATCCTGTAGGTAACCGTAGGTCCTGTAGGTAATGTCCGGGCTGTAGGGAATATCCTGTAGGTAATATCCTGTAGGTAATATCCTGTAGGTAATATCCTATAGGTAATATCCTGTAGGTAATATCCTGTAAGTAATATCCTGTAGGTAATGTCCTGTAGGTGATATCCTGTAGGTAATATCCTGTAGGTAATACCCTGTAGGTAATATCCTGTAGGTAATATCCTATAGGTAATATCCTGTAGGTAATATCCTGTAGGTAATATCCTGTAGGTAATGTCCTGTAGGTAATGTCCTGTAGGTAATGTCCTGTAGGTAATATCCTGTAGGTAATGTCCTGTAGCTAATATCCTGTAGGTAATATCCTGTAGGTAATATCCTGTAGGTAATATCCTGTAGAGGTAATAGGTAATATCCTGTAGGTAATATCCTGTAGGTAATGTCCTGTAATATCCTGTAGGTAATATCCTGTAGGTAATCGACTATACTGACTTGCAGAGGTGTTTTTACGGCTGCAACATTTCAGTAACTTTCCCAGAATTCCCAGGATATCTCGATTGCTGTATTTCCTGCTTATTCTCTCCAGATTCCAGGAATCTTTCAACTTGGGTTTTTGTTTGTAGATTTTTGCAACCCAAGGCGTCATGCACCCACCATCAGATATTATCTGTCCTTATCAAGCTGTTCTACTTGTTCTCCCCAGCCTACTGTAGCTGCTACCATTCTATCCCACTGGCTTCAATAGCCTAATTCAATTGAATATCCAACAACATGTGTTAAGGCTGCTCCTGTGAGCCTGATTCAATTCTGTCTCTGCTAATATGCATCCTTTAGTGTGTTTTATGGTCTGTTGCCAGGAGACAGATGCGACGAATAGAGGAAAACGAGACCCAGGATAGTTCTGAGCCTTCTATTGAGCTGTTAGAGGACACAGTGGAGACAGGTTCAGCAGAGTCACTGGATGGGAGACCAGATGCTGCGCTAAGCAGGGTCGGTCCTGGTCAGTCCCTGGATGGGAGACCAGATGTTGCGCTAAGCAGGGTCGGTCCTGGTCAGTCCCTGGATGGGAGACCAGATGCTGCGCTAAGCAGGGTCGGTCCTGGTCAGTCCCTGGATGGGAGACCAGATGCTGCGCTAAGCAAGGTCGGTCCTGGTCAGTCCCTGGATGGGAGACCAGATGGTGCGCTAAGCAGGGTCGGTCCTGGTCAGTCCCTGGATGGGAGACCAGATGCTGCGCTAAGCAGGGTCGATCCTTGTCAGTCCCTGGATGGGAGACCAGATGCTGCGCTAAGCAGGGTCGATCCTGGTCAGTCCCTGGATGGGAGGCCAGATGCTGCGCTAAGCAGGGTCGGTCCTGGTCAGTCCCTGGATGGAGGCTAGAAGCTGCTGGAGGTGGTGTTGGAGGACCAGGCCACTAGGAGGCACTCTTTCTTCTGGACGAAAACATATCCCAGGGCCGTGATTGGGGACATTGCCCTGTGTAGGGTGCCGTCTTTCAGATGGAGTAGGGGTGTTATTAAATTCTTGTTAATCTAACTGCACGGTCCAATTTACAATAGCTATTACAGTGAAAGAATACCATGCTGTTGTTTGAAGAGAGTGCACAGTTTTGAACATGAAAAGTTATTAATAAACAAATTAGGCCCATTTGGGCAGTCTTGACACAAAAGTTTGAACAGAAATGCACTGATGCCATCTAGTGGCCAAAATCTAAATTGCACCTGGGCTGGAATAATACATTATGGCCTTTCTCTTGCATTTCAAAGATGATGGTACAAAAAAAATACAAAAGAACGGTTAGTTTGTTCTTTGTATTATCTTTTACCAGATCTATTGTGTTATATTCTATGACATTTCACATTTCCATAAACTTCAAAGTGTTTCCTTTCAAATGGTACCAAGAATATGCATATCCTTGCTTCAGGGCCTGAGCTACAGGCAGTTAGATTTGGGTATGTCATTTCAGGAGAAAATTGAAAAAAAAAGGGTCTAATCCAGGGTTGCTGCTGCCTTGACAGGAACTAATGAGGATCCTTAATAAATACACAAATATGTATCGGTCTCCCCCATTACCATGTCTGACACTTCTCCCCTCTCTGTCCCCTCCCCCACATCTCTCCCTTCCCTCCCCCCTCTCTGCCCCCTCCACCCAGTGCCAGCTGAATCAGGATGATCAACATTGTGATTGGATAACTGCTCTCTCTCTCTCTCTCTATCACACTCAGCGTTGGCGATTCCCTTGGCAACAAATGCTAATTTACTGGCAGTTAGGTTCATTTGAATCCTCCAGATAGAGATGAATGGGAGAGAGAATTCCATGGAATACTAAACTAGCTCATTGTAGACAAGCCCTGCTGGCGAGACTCATTTGAATGCATTGTAAAGAGGATAACCCTTTAACATATGTGCTTATACTGTAGCAGTAAATACTCCATGTCTATATATTTCACCCTTATTTTACAAGGTAAATTGACCGAGAACACATTCTAATTTACATCTTCAACCTGGGGAATAGTTATAGGGGAGAGGAAGGGGGTATGAATGAGCCAATTAGAAACAGGGGATGATTAGGTGGCCATGATGGTATGAGAGTCAGATTGGGAATTTAGCCAGGACACCAGGGTTAAGGCAGTTATATACAGTTTAAAATATTACATGACATTACATTTCATAACACTTTACACAATACATGTAGTGTGTTCCCTCAGGCCACTACTACACTATCACATATCTACAATACATGTAGCGTGTTCCCTCAGGCCACTACTCCACTATCACATATCTACAATACATGTAGCGTGTTCCCTCAGGCCACTATCACATATCTACAATACATGTAGCGTGTTCCCTCAGGCCCTACTACACTATCACATATCTACAATACATGTAGCGTGATCCCTCAGGCCACTACTCCACTATCACATATCTATAATACATGTAGCGTGTTCCCTCAGGCCACTACTCCACTATCACATATCTACAATACAACATCCATGTGTACGTGTAGAGTGTGTGTCTTATCATGTGTATGTGTGTCTGTGCCTGTGTGTGTCTCTTCACAGTCCCCGCTGTTCCATAAGGTGTATTTTTATCAGTTTTTTAAATCTGATTCTACTGCGTGTATCAGTTACCTAATGTGGAATAGAGTTCTATGTAGTCATGGCTCTATGTAGTAATGTGCGCCTCCCATAGTCTGTTCTGGACTTGGGGACTGAGAAGAGACCTCTGGTGGCAGGTCTTGTGGGGTATGGATGGGTGTCTGAGCTGTGTGCTAGTAGTTTAAACAGACACCTCGCTGCATTCAGTTTGTCAGCACTTCTTACAAAAATAAGTAGTGATGAAGTCAATCTCTCCTCCACTTTGAGCCATGAGAGATTGACATGCATATTATTAATATTAGCTCTCTGTGTACATTTAAGGGCCAGCCGTGCTGCCTTGTTCTGAGACAATTGTAATTTTCCAAGGTCCCTCTTTGTGGCACCTGACCACACGACTGAACAGTAGTCCAGCGCTTTATTATGAACATATTTCTCCCCATCTTAGCTACTGTTGTATCAACATGTTTTGACCATGACAGTTTACAATCCAGGGTTACTCTAAGCAGTTTAGTCATCTCAACTTGCTCAATTTCCACATTATTTATTACAAGATTTATTTGACGTTTAAGGTTCAGTGAATGATTTGTTCCAAATACAATGATTTTAGTTTTTTAAATATTTAGGACAAACTTATTCCTTGCCACCCGTTCTGAAACTAACTGCAGCTCTTTGTTAAGTGTTGCAGTGATTTCACTTGCTGTAGTAGCCGACATGTATAGTGTTGAGTCATCCGCATACGAAAGACACATTGGCTCAAAGCCAGTGGCATGTCATTAGTAAAGATTGAAAAAAGTAAGGGGCCTAGACAGTTGCCCTGGGGAATTCCTGATTGTACCTGGATATTGTTGGAGAGGCTTCCATTAAAGAACACCCTCTGTGTTATGTTAGACAGGTAACTCTTTATCCACAATATATCAGGGGGTGTAAAGCCATAACACATATGTTTTTCCAGCTGCAGGCTATGATCGATAATGTCAAAAGCCGCAAGTCTAACAAAACAGCTCCCACAATCTTTTTATCATCAATTTCTCTCAGCCAATCATCACTCATTTGCGTAAGTGCCGTGCTTGTTGAATGTCCTTCTCTATAAGCGTGCTGAAAGTTTGTTGTCAATTTGTTTACAGCAATATAACATTGTATCTGGTCAAACACAATTTTTTCCAAAAGTTTTCTAAGGGTTTTTAACAGACTGATTGGTCGGCTATTTGAGCCAGTAAAGGAGGCTTTACTATTCTTGGGTAGCAGAATTACTTTTTCTTCCATCCAAGCCTGAGGGCACACACTTTCTAGTAGGATTAGATTGAAGACATGGCAATATCATTCGCTATTATCCTCAGTAATTTTCCATCCAAGTGGCTTGTCATTGTTGATAGACAACAATATTTTTTTTTACCTCTTCCACACTCACGGAATTCAAAATTACAATACTTGTCTTTCATAATGTGATCAATTATACTGTCCTCCCCAACCACAGTGTCACAGTGATGGATTAAACCCAAGTAAACTCCAAATCAAATCACATTTTATTGGTCGCATACACATGGTTAGCAGATGTTAATGCGAGTGTAGCAAAATACTTGTGCTTCTAGTTCCGACAGTGCAGTAATATCTAACAAGTAATCTAACAATTCCCCAACCACTACCTAAAACACACAAATCTAAAGGGGTGAATGAGAATATGTACATGTAAGTATATGGATGAGCGATGGCTGAGAGGCATAGGCAAGGTGCAATAGATGGTATAAAATACAGTATATACATGTGATATGAGTAATGTAAGATATGAAAACATTATTAAAGTGGCATTGTATTAACTGACTAGTGATCCATTTATTAAAGTGGCTAGAGATTGAGTCAGTATGTTGGCAGCAGCCACTGTATGTTAGTGATGGCTGTTTAGCAGTCTGATGGCCTTGAGATAGAAGCTGTTTTTCAGTCTCTCTGTCCCAGCTTTGTTGCACCTGTACTGACCTCGCCTTCAGGATGATAGCGGGGTGAACAGGAAGTGGCTCGGGTGGTTGTTGTCCTTGATGATATTTTTGGCCTTCCTGTGACATCGGGTGCTGTAGGTGTCCTGGAGGGCAGGTAGTTTGCCCCCGGTGATGCGTTGTGCAGACCGCACCACCCTCTGGAGAGCCTTACGGTTGCGGGCAGTGCAGTTGCCGTACCAGGCGGTGATACAGCCCGACAGGATGCTCTCGATTGTGCATCTGTAAACGTTTGTGAGTGTTTTTGGTGACAAGCCAAATTTCTTCAGCCTCCTGAGGTTGAAGAGGAGCTGCTGCGCCTTCTTCACCACGCTGTCTGTGTGGGTGGACCATTTCAGTTTGTCCGTGATGTGTACGCCGAGGAACTTAAAACTTTCCACCTTTTCCACTGCTGTCCCTTCGATGTGGATAGGGGGGTGCTCCCTCTGCTGTTTCCTGAAGTCCATGATCATGTCCTTTGTTTTTTTGACATTGAGTGAGAGGTTGTTTTCCTGACACCTCACTCCAAGAGCCTACAGGGAGGAGGTGAGGGCAGTCTCGTCGTTGTTGGTAATCACGCCCACTATTGTTGTGTCGTCTGCAAACTTGATGATTGGGTTGGAGGCGTGCATGGCCATGCAGTCGTGGGTGAACAGGGAGTACAGGAGGGGGCTGAGCATGCACCCTTGTGGGGCCCCAGTGTTGAGGGTCAGCGAAATGGAGATGTTGTTTCCTACCTTCACCAACTGGGGGCGGCCCATCAGGAAGTCCAGGACCCAATTGCACAGGGCGGGGTTGAGACCCAGGGCCCCCAGCTTGATAATGAGCTTGGAGGGTACTATGGTGTTGAATGCTGAGCTGTAGTCAATGAACAGCATTCTTACATAGGTATTCCTCTTGTACAGATGGGATAGAGCAGTGTGATGCGATTGTGTCATCTGTGGACCTGTTGGGGCGGTATGCAAACTGAAGTGTGTCTAGGGTGACCGATAAGGTGGAGGTGATATGATCCTTGACTAGTCTCTCAAAGCATTTCATGATGACAGAAGTGAGTGCTATGGGGCAATAGTCATTTAGTTAAGTAATTTGTTTGTCTTTCAATTAAAGAAAACACAGAGAAAGTGGTATGGATTTTGAAGCAATCTACACACAGAGGGTCGAGAGGGATGGAGGGAGGGTGAGAGAGGGAGGGAGGGTGGGGGAGAGAGGGTGGGGGAGAGAGGGAGGGAGGGAGGGTGAGAGAGGGAGGGAGGGAGGGGGAGGGAGGGTGAGAGAGGGAGGGAGGGTGGGTGAGAGAGGGAGGGAGGGAGGGTGAGAGAGGGAGGGAGGGAGGGGGAGGGAGGGTGAGAGAGGGAGGGAGGGAGGGAGGGGAGGGAGGGTGAGAGAGGGAGGGAGAGAGGGTGGGAGAGGGAGGGAGGGTGAGAGAGGGAGGGTGAGAGAGGGAGGGAGGGAGGGTGAGAGGGAGGGAGGGTGGGTGGGTGAGAGAGGGAGGGAGGGAGGGAGGGAGGGAGGGAGGGAGGGAGGGAGGGAGGGAGGGAGGGAGGGAGGGAGGGAGGGAGGGAGGGAGGGAGGGTGAGAGAGAGGGAGGGTGGGTGAGAGGGAGGGAGAGTGAGTGAGTGGGTGGGAGGGAGGGTGGGTGGGTGGGTGAGAGAGAGAGGGAGGGAGGGTGGGTGGGTGAGAGGGAGGGAGGGTGGGTGGGTGGGTGGGTGGGTGAGAGAGGGAGGGAGGGAGGGTGGGAGAGGGAGGGAGGGAGGGTGAGAGAGGGAGGGAGGGTGGGAGAGGGAGGGAGGGAGGGTGGGAGAGGGAGGGAGGGAGGGTGAGAGAGGGAGGGAGGGTGAGAGAGGGAGGGAGGGTGAGAGAGAGCGAGAGAGACCCAACTATTAAAATATCACTCCCCCAATCCGAAGAACTCAGCAAACACCACCGCCCACGTCTGTACACATAAAAACTCACAGATTCACTCAGCGTTGCCTCCCGGTGATTTGATTCATTTGATTATCTACATTATTTATTTCTTAAAGCTGGAAACCAAAGCGGTGAAACTGCCACGTCCGTTAGCGATATTACAACAAGAAAGACGTTAGTTCAATAAACACTGTGTTTTTCCCTCAGACATCATTGCACATCAGTCTGTAGGGCTGTTTAATATATTCTGTCTGGCTGGAGTCAGTGTTTCAGTCTGGGGCGGCCAGTAGGACTGTTTAATATGTTCTGTCTGGCTGGAGTCAGTGTTTCAGTCTGGAGCGACCAGTAGGACTGTTTAATATGTTCTGTCTGGCTGGAGTCAGTGTTTCAGTCTGGGGCGGCCAGTAGGACTGTTTAATATATTCTGTCTGGCTGGAGTCAGTGTTTCAGTCTGGGGCGGCCAGTAGGACTGTTTAATATGTTCTGTCTGGCTGGAGTCAGTGTTTCAGTCTGGGGCGGCCAGTAGGACTGTTTAATATATTCTGTCTGGCTGGGGTCAGTGTTTCAGTCTGGGGCGGCCAGTAGGACTGTTTAATATGTTCTGTCTGGCTGGGGTCAGTGTTTCAGTCTGGGGCGACCAGTAGGACTGTTTAATATGTTCTGTCTGGCTGGGGTCAGTGTTTCAGTCTGGGGCGACCAGTAGGACTGTTTAATATGTTCTGTCTGGCTGGGGTCAGTGTTTCAGTCTGGGGCGGCCAGTAGGACTGTTTAATATGTTCTGTCTGGTCTGGGGTCAGTGTTTCAGTCTGGGGCGACCAGTAGGACTGTTTAATATGTTCTGTCTGGCTGGGGTCAGTGTTTCAGTCTGGGGCGACCAGTAGGACTGTTTAATATATTCTGTCTGGTCTGGAGTCAGTGTTTCAGTCTGGGGCGACCAGTAGGACTGTTTAATATGTTCTGTCTGGCTGGAGTCAGTGTTTCAGTCTGGGGCGGCCAGTAGGACTGTTTAATATGTTCTGTCTGGCTGGAGTCAGTGTTTCAGTCTGGGGCGGCCAGTAGGACTGTTTAATATGTTCTGTCTGGCTGGGGTCAGTGTTTCAGTCTGGGGCGGCCAGTAGGACTGTTTAATATGTTCTGTCTGGCTGGAGTCAGTGTTTCAGTCTGGGGCGGCCAGTAGGACTGTTTAATATGTTCTGTCTGGCTGGGGTCAGTGTTTCAGTCTGGGGCGACCAGTAGGACTGTTTAATATGTTCTGTCTGGCTGGAGTCAGTGTTTCAGTCTGGAGCGGCCAGTAGGACTGTTTAATATGTTCTGTCTGGTCTGGGGTCAGTGTTTCAGTCTGGGGCGACCAGTAGGACTGTTTTGCCTAACTCAGCTTTAAGAGTGATTTATACGTTCTGTTTGGCTGGAGTCAGTGTTTTAGAGGCAATTGTGTGTGTGTGTGTGTGTGTGTGTGTGTGTGTGTGTGTGTGTGTGTGTGTGTGTGTGTGTGTGTGTGAGGATGTTCTGAGGTGCTGCCCTCCACCATAATATCCTTCATAGAACACAGAGCTGTTATTTAGGCTCAGTGTGACTACTCTATATTTAACTTTTATATTAATGATTCAGACTTTGGTCATCAATACCTCTTCAAAGGAGCCAGGATGATAGAAACCACATTTCCTAAACTAGCTGATGATAGTGAACAAGTTACACCGTATGTTTATGCATTTCAGTGTCGTATTTCCTTTTTGTAGGTGAAATGTTTCTCCCCACTGCTCTGAGGGTTAAGGGACCGTCCTAAAACTGAGGGTTAAGGGACCGTCTTAAAACTGCAATGCCTATTATTGCATGACATCGAGATCTTGAACCAATTTGACTTTGTTCAGTGACCTCTTGTCTTCAATAGCTTCCAACCCATACGACTTGCATGAATACAACCAACTGTTATTGGTTCAGGGATCTCACCTGTCCAATCCACAGCAATAGAATAAAAAATAAAAAACTTGTCTATGTATTTGAATTTGAATTCATTTTGTCAAAAAATATTTCCTTAAAACGTCAATATCTTCAACCCAATATGACTTGCATGAATACAACCAGCTGTTCAGGGACCTCTTCTCTCCGACCCATGGAAATGACTGCAGAACTTTTGGACTTCGTATGTTTTATGCCATTTTGTTCAGAATCAGAATCACCTTCCTCTGGCATGTACATTTGCACATACTCAGCATGTTACTTGGTGAAAGGGTTCTGCTAGTGATGGACATCTTTTCAGGGTGACGTTTATTGGGATGAGTCTTGTCCTGGAGGGTAAAACTGAGCGATTTCCGCACCTGTAGATGTGCCAGCTGCAAAGTTAAAATTGGCTATATTGTAAAAATGTATGCTTTTTAGTCTCAATTTAAGGTTAGGGTTAGGAATTAGATTTAGCAGTGTGGTTAAGGTTTGGTATCAAATCAGATTTTATGACTTTGTGTTCCAGCTAGTGAACCGTCTGCAGAGTTGCCTCCAGAACAATATATAAATATCTACCTGCAGAGGTAGGGATGCTCCGTAACGTAGTGCAATGATAGGGGCCTATGTACAGTGTGTAATGCAGGGTTGTGTTCAGATGAAACAAGTGCAGTTATTATATGTGGCTTGATACAGTGTGCAGCATAGAGTACATAGTCCTTTAGTCTCTGTGGATCAGGTGGAGAGTGGTGAGGGCCACAGCACGGGGAGAGAAACTGTTCAGGTGGAGAGTGGTGAGGGCCACAGCACGGGGAGAGAAACTGTTCAGGTAGAGAGTGGTGAGGGCCACAGCACGGGGAGAGAAACTGTTCAGGTGGAGAGTGGTGAGGGCCACAGCACGGGGAGAGAAACTGTTCAGGTAGAGGGTTTTGAGGGCCACAGCACGGGGAGAGAAACTGTTCAGGTGGAGAGTGGTGAGGGCCACAGCACGGGGAGAGAAACTGTTCAGGTAGAGGGTTTTGAGGGCCACAGCACGGGGAGAGAAACTGCTCAGGTGGAGAGTGGTGAGGGCCACAGCACAGGGAGAGAAACTGTTCAGGTGGAGAGTGGTGAGGGCCACAGCACAGGGAGAGAAACTGTTCAGGTGGAGAGTGGTGAGTGGTGAGGGCCACAGCACGGGGAGAGAAACTGTTCAGGTGGAGAGTGGTGAGGGCCACAGCACAGGGAGAGAAACTGTTCAGGTGGAGAGTGGTGAGTGGTGAGGGCCACAGCACGGGGAGAGAAACTGTTCAGGTGGGGAGTGGTGAGGGCCACAGCACAGGGAGAGAAACTGTTCAGGTGGAGAGTGGTGAGTGGTGAGGGCCACAGCACGGGGAGAGAAACTGTTCAGGTGGAGAGTGGTGAGGGCCACAGCACAGGGAGAGAAACTGTTCAGGTGGAGGCTGGTTTGTCATGATTAACCTGAACCGTTTGCAAGAAGAGAGTCTTCAGGGCATGCTAAAAATGATTTGCATGTCATACAGGATACTGCTGAAGTCTTTGCATAGTCATGCATTTAAATCTAAAACCCTCAAGCTGAGCTCACTGCTCAGACTTTGTTGAAGTAATCTAGCAGACGGCTGAACCAGGGTCAGTTTTTAGATGTGTTTCTTTGTTGAAGTAGTCTAGCAGAGGGCTGAACCAGGGTCAGTTTTTAGACGTGTTTCTTTGTTGAAGTAGTCTAGCAGAGGGCTGAACCAGGGTCAGTTTTTAGACGTGTTTCTTTATTGAAGTAGTCTAGCAGAGGGCTAAACCAGGGTCAGTTTTTAGACGTGTTTCTTTGTTGAAGTAGTCTAGCAGAGGGCTGAACCAGGGTCAGTTTTTAGACGTGTTTCTTTGTTGAAGTAGTCTAGCAGAGGGCTGAACCAGGGTCAGTTTTTAGACGTGTTTCTTTGTTGAAGTAGTCTAGCAGAGGGCTGAACCAGGGTCAGTTTTTAGACGTGTTTCTTTGTTGAAGTAGTCTAGCAGAGGGCTGAACCAGGGTCAGTTTTTAGACATGTCTCTTTGTTGCCGTTGGGGGTTTCACCATAAGGAGAAAACGGTTGGTTTCTGGAATGAGAAGTCAGTAGCCACACCTACAGCTTCGGGTTGTTATTTTTCACTAGGTGACAGATCCGGTACACTCACCCCTCACACAATACATCTTCCAGTTGTTCTGTCACGTCACGTCTTGCCTGGCTGTTGGAAGCTTAGAAGATGGCTGTGAACAAATGTATCAAGTACCTACTCTTTGTTTTCAACCTACTGTTCTGGATGAGTGGATGCATCATCCTTGGGGTCTCCGTCTACCTCAAAGTGAACCCTGTGTTCGGAGGGTTGTTACCGGGGCTGAACCTGCTGATATCCGTCGGTACCATCATCACGGTGCTTGGCTTCCTGGGCTGCTTTGGAGCCGTCAGGGAAAGTCGCGTCTTGCTCATGCTCTTCTTCGTCGGGCTGCTCCTCATCTTCATCCTCCTGATGATCGTTGGAATCCTGGGAGCTGTCGGATTGAAGAAGTTTGAGGAATGGTTGACGGAGCAGCTGCTACCGCTGAGCAACCAGTCGTCTTTGTTCCAGACGTTCATGCAGAAACTGGAAGAGCAGGCAAAGTGTTGTGGACTGATCCATGGACCTTCAGACTGGGGCTCAACAGTCCCCGTCTCTTGTGACTGCCATGACACCAGTCAGGAGTGCAAACTCGCAGATGGACGACGCAAAGTGTACTTGAGACCTTGTATCAAGTTGGTGACGTCAGTCATGGCGAAGGGTACATTCATCACCCTGGGGATTGCATTTGGCATCGCAGGCTTGATGATCTTTGGAATGGCCTTCGCCATGACCCTGTTTTGCCAGATTGGGGAGACGTATACCACCTTAACATAGGTAAAACTGCACTATACCATACCACCTTAACCTAGGTACATCTACACTATACCATACCACCTTAACCTAGGTACATCTACACTATACCACCTTAACCTAGGTACATCTACACTATACCACCTTAACCTAGGTACATCTACACTATACTATACCACCTTAACCTAGGTACATCTACACTATACTATACCACCTTAACCTAGGTACATCTACACTATACCATACCACCTTAACCTAGGTACATCTACACTATACCATACCACCTTAACCTAGGTACATCTACACTATACCACCTTAACCTAGGTACATCTACACTATACCACCTTAACCTAGGTACATCTACACTATACTATACCACCTTAACCTAGGTACAGCTACACTATACTATACCACCTTAACCTAGGTACATCTACACTATACTATACCACCTTAACCTAGGTACATCTACACTATACTATACCACCTTAACCTAGGTACATCTACACTATACCATACCACCTTAACCTAGGTACATCTACACTATACCACCTTAACCTAGGTACATCTACACTATACCACCTTAACCTAGGTACAGCTACACTATACTATACCACCTTAACCTAGGTACATCTACACTATACTATACCACCTTAACCTAGGTACATCTACACTATACCACCTTAACCTAGGTACATCTACACTATACTATACCACCTTAACCTAGGTACATCTACACTATACCACCTTAACCTAGGTACAGCTACACTATACCATACCACCTTAACCTAGGTACATCTACACTATACCACCTTAACCTAGGTACATCTACACTATACCACCTTAACCTAGGTACATCTACACTATACTATACCACCTTAACCTAGGTACAGCTACACTATACTATACCACCTTAACCTAGGTACATCTACACTATACTATACCACCTTAACCTAGGTACATCTACACTATACCATACCACCTTAACCTAGGTACATCTACACTATACCATACCACCTTAACCTAGGTACATCTACACTATACTATACCACCTTAACCTAGGTACAGCTACACTATACTATACCACCTTAACCTAGGTACATCTACACTATACCACCTTAACCTAGGTACATCTACACTATACCACCTTAACCTAGGTACAGCTACACTATACCATACCACCTTAACCTAGGTACATCTACACTATACCATACCACCTTAACCTAGGTACATCTACACTACACTATACCACCTTAACCTAGGTACATCTACACTATACCATACCACCTTAACCTAGGTACAGCTACACTATACTATACCACCTTAACCTAGGTACATCTACACTATACTATACCACCTTAACCTAGGTACATCTACACTATACCATACCACCTTAACCTAGGTACATCTACACTATACCATACCACCTTAACCTAGGTACATCTACACTACACTATACCACCTTAACCTAGGTACAGCTACACTATACCACCTTAACCTAGGTACAGCTACACTATACTATACCACCTTAACCTAGGTACATCTACACTATACCATACCACCTTAACCTAGGTACATCTACACTACACTATACCACCTTAACCTAGGTACAGCTACACTATACCACCTTAACCTAGGTACAGCTACACTATACTATACCACCTTAACCTAGGTACAGCTACACTATACTATACCACCTTAACCTAGGTACAGCTACACTATACCACCTTAACCTAGGTACATCTACACTACACTATACCACCTTAACCTAGGTACAGCTACACTATACCACCTTAACCTAGGTACAGCTACACTATACTAAACTGACTGGAATTGAGGTGGAATTGACTCCAACCCTGCTGAACGTTGCTTTGTATTGTAATGCATCCATTATGTTTATCTATATCATATACATGTGCCAAATGACAATCTGATTTGGGTTTCTGATTTATGATAAATGATGGCAGTTTCTTGACCTGAAGTTGATTAATCCATATCTCATTGAACATGCATTTATGTATTTTTTTTTTTAAAGTTAATTAGTTTTCTACTGCTCAATACTTTTCTCTGAAGTAGGTGCCTGTGATGGTCATACACTCAGTGGTGTAAAAATACTTTAAAGTACTACTTAAGTAGTGTTTTGGGGTATCTGTACTTTACTTTACTATTTATATTTTTGACAACTTTTACTTTTACTTCACTACATTCCTAAAGAAAATAATGTTATTTTGATCCCTGACACCCAAAAGGACTTGTTACATTTTGACAGGAAAATGGTCAAATTTACGCGCTTATCAAGAGAACATCCCTGGTCATCCCTACTGCCTCTGATCTGGCTCACTAAACACAAACGCTTCATTTATAATTGATGGAGTGATGCAGCGTGTCCCTGACTTTCTGTAAATAAATAAAAAAACATGAAAATGGCACCATCTGGTTGTTTTAATATAAAGAATTTGAAATGATTTGTACTTTTACTTATTATAAGTGATGACCTGTCATTCAGGTGTTTGAGTCCCACATTTTTGGGGGGTGGGGGGGGGGGGGTGGTTTGCCTGTTTTGCATGTTATTTTGGCATTAATATGTGTCACATATCATTTTGCAAACAATGTAAAAAAATCATATATATCATTGAGTTAATAAAGGTACATACAAACATGGTCTCTTTCTTTTTGTTGTTGAGTAAAGCAGCTCCAAAATGCAGGTGATTCAGCCCAGCTCAGTGCTTTCTGTGGTGGTGGGGCAAGCCAGCGAAAAATACAGAGCGTTGCGCCGTGATTGGATCAGTGTTCTGTCACTCATGGAGACTTTACGTCACTGCCAAGTGTAAGAGGAGACATTGAACATTCTAGCCCTTCGGCTGCTGCCATAGAGGTACCCATCCAAGAAGGCTCAAGGTCATTGGCCACAGATAAAATGACGTCAAATCACATTATATGTACAGTAGCTTTGATTGGACTGATCATGTCAACATCATACTTTCAAAACCTTAGCTAGCAAGCTAGTAGTCATCATCATGAATCAAGTCGACAATTTACTGGCAAATCCTTTTTAATCCTTGTCATATGAAGAGAAATAATGAAGATAAATTATAAATAAAACGTATCGGTGCTCATCGCCCATAGGACATAAACATTGTACAACAAGTTGGAAATCGCAAATTCAACGAGTGGTTTGGAAGGAATCGGTGACAGTGGCTGTGTGATCCCAAGTCTAAGATTAAGTGTCTCTTTTCCAAGTTTAAAATGATAAACATTCAACGTTGGCCATGCTGTCGATGAAGCATGATTTGTTCCGCGCTCAAGACGACTGCTCTGAGGAACGTTGCGCCACATTCCTGTTCAAGTGACCACAGCACAACAATGTGAGTCCAAAAATGTCTTCTATGAGGCTTCATAAGTGATATAATATGCCAGGGAGATATGTATACTGTAGCTAAGAAAGTAATACTAAGTGTGTGCTGTGTAGTAAGATGTTAGTAGCCTCATCCTAATAATTTGGCTCATCCTAATAATGTGCCTCATCCTAATAATTTGGTCTATTTACCCCTCTTAATTTCGCCTACTGTTCTGACTGTTCTACTGTTGCCTATAACCTGTTTTAGAGAAATGTAGTCATCGAATATTGTAAGAGCTTTCATTGTCTGCTTATATGCCCCCTTTATTTATCCTACGGTTCTAACTTGGTGTACAGGGAGAGCACTGTAAGAACGGCCCATGCTATGAATTCTGTCGCTGTACATTACAAAAGTGCTAAACAAATAGTTATTATTGACTAACGTTACGTCCGTCCTAGCTCGCTCATTGTCTTAATCGAAATGACGGATTGCCTCTTATCCGTTCATCGTCCCCTTATGCCATAGTTTGTACATCTCAATTGTCAGTAGAAATCACATTTGTTTAAGCAAGTCAGCCATATCAGCTATGTTTTTTTAAAGGCAGTAAATGAGGTTGAATGAACTGTTTCGCTGCCAGACAAGGTTCCGCTGATAGCCAGGTGTAGCAGTGGTAAGATGTGGGGACTACTGTTGGGACAGCTTTATGTAGGCCGTATCAGTTTGTGGGAACCGTTTCTCACCGTTATAGTGCAATTCATATATTGTTTAGTGTTTCCCGACGGCTAGTATTACCGTTTCAAATGTTAATTATCATTAAAACCGTGTTTGATTACCGCGGTTTGAAAAACTCCCGGTAAATACTGTCTGACGCAGGCAGAGCTGCAACGTGGGATTTGATTTGTGTGAAAACATGGCGGAAGGCAGCGACAGCGCTCGGGAGATTTTTCAGCCTTCTAAGAGGACCAAATCTGAAGTGTGGTCGTATTTTGAGTTTTACAAGTGTGCTGAGGGAAACTTAATCGAAGATGGTCATCCTGTCTGCAGAACAAAAAACAAAACAAAAATCGCTGCAAAACGTCGACTTGGTTGTAAAAGTGTTGTTGGGCTCATTGCAATTACTATCACTGTCTTCTTAAGACTCATTTGTATTTATGTAAATTGTGCATGGGGTCATTGCAAATACTCAAATGCAACACAGAAGATAGACTCTGTGTGTGTGTGTGTGTGTGTGTGTGTGTGTGTGTGTGTGTGTGTGTGTGTGTGTGTGTGTGTGTGTGTGTGTGTGTGTGTGTGTGTGTGTGTGTGAATAATTATGTAACACCAATAATAATAATAATAATATATTTGTTTGTATATTTGTTATTTATCCCTTGTTTAAAGAGTGGGCGTGCAGCTGATGCTACTGGTCCCTCCTCATCTACAGTTGTGACACAGAAACTCCAGCAAGCATTTAAAAAGGCAGGCTGCTTATGCACCCACATCATAACATACTCAAGACCTCACTGCAGCCCTTTCATATTACATTAGAAAGGACATGATTCCATTTCATATTGTTGAGAGGCCTGGCTTTCTGAGGCTGATGAAGGCTGCCGTGCCTCACTACAAAGTGGCCATCACAAACATTCTTTTCCGAAGCCTGAAATCAGAAACCTGTACAACCAGGTTAAAGCTGATGTTAGAAACAGTTTGGCTCAAGGCACATGGTTTACTGCAACTACTGACCTCTGGACCAACTACTGACCTCTGGACCAACTACTGACCTCTGGACCAACTACTGACCTCTGGACCAACTACTGACCTCTGAACCAACTACTGACCTCTGGACCAACTACTGACCTCTGGACCAGTGAAAGCAGGGGGTGGTTAACCCTACTTCACCTTCACTATCCATTACCTCACCCCAGATTGCCTGGAATCAAACTGCCTGGAAACACAGTTCTTCCCAGAAGATCACTTGTCTCACAACAGAGAGGTTTTTTAGAATATGCTGGAAGAGTGGGGGGGGGGGATCAACACGAAAGACCTGGTCTGCATATCCACAGACAACGCAACAAACATGATCAAGGCTTTTGAAGAGTTCCCAGATCTGTGTGTAACGGTCATCGTATGTAATGGACCAAGGCGCAGCGGGTTGAGTGCTCATTTTATCTTTTATTTAGAACACTTAAATGACAAAACAAGAAAACGTCTGAACGAACAGTATTGCAGGCTAACACAGCAGTGCAACAACAACTTCCCACAAAAACCCATTACAAAAACACCCCTCTATATAGGACCTTCAATCAGAGGCAACGAGGAACAGCTGCCTCAAATTGAAGGTCCATCCAATAACACTAAACATAGAACTAAAAAGACTAGACCAGAACATAGAAATATACTAACATAGAACATAACCAAAAACCCCGGAACACTCTAAACAATCACCCCTCTACCTAAACACATAGCCCAACAAACCCCGAAACACTCTAAACAAATACCCCTGCCACGTCCTGACCAAACTATAATAACAAATACCCCCTGCCACGTCCTGACCAAACTATAATAACAAATACCCCCTGCCACGTCCTGACCAAACTATAATAACAAATACCCCCTGTCACGTCCTGACCAAACTATAATAACAAATACCCCCTGCCACGTCCTGACCAAACTATAATAACAAATACCCCCTGCCACGTCCTGACCAAACTATAATAACAAATACCCCCTGCCACGTCCTGACCAAACTATAATAACAAATACCCCCTGCCACGTCCTGACCAAACTATAATAACAAATACCCCCTGTCACGTCCTGACCAAACTATAATAACAAATACCCCCTGCCACGTCCTGACCAAACTATAATAACAAATAACCCCTTTACTGGTCAGGACGTGACACTGTGACTTCGGTGCTTTGGCCATCATTTGAACCTGGCCATCTCAAAGGCTCTGAAAATTCAGAGAGTTGACACAGCAGTCAAGGCCTGCCATCATCTGGTCCAAGGCTTCTCACGGAGCTGGAAGAGAAGGAGAGAACTGAGAGAAAAGCAAGTTGCCCTCAACATGCCACAGAAGGCTCTGATCCATGATGATGTGGTGACCCGATGGGGATCGACACACAAGATGCTTGAGCGTTTCCTCAGCCAACAGCAGCCAGTCTGTGCGACACCGGCTGGAGAAAGAGGAACATGGCATTCTGATGCCCAAGGATGCCGACATAAGTGTCATGGAGCAACTGTGCCAACCCCTTGAACCTTTGGGAAAGTTTTACAGATGAACTTGTCTCAGAGACACTAGTGACATTGTCAACCATCAAGCCTGTCCTGGACCACATCACCCGTGATGTTCTGGTGGAAAAGGATACGGAATAATCTAGAGGCGAAAGAAACACACACCTATTTAGGCGAGGTGCTGGCTAGCGGAGTGGAACATTTAACAAAAATTATGGAGAGCCGCACACTCTAGGAGATCAGATGCAAAAATATTTATGTCCAACGTTTCGACAGACAAGATGTCTTCATATATACCTTGATGAAGACAGCTTGTCTGTTGAAACGTTGGATATACATATTTTTGCATCTGAGCTCCTAGAGTGTGCGGCTCTCCTTTATGTTTTTAAGGAAAAGGGTACGGAGCCATCCCTGACTAAAGGAGCTGAAAAGGGTAATGAGAGAAGACCTTAATAACAACAGATACACAGAGAAGGCAAAGAGAGTCATGCACATGGCTCGTTTCATTGACCCTCACTTCAAAAGGAAGCTTTTTAGATGAGCCTGAGGCTGCAGAAGTTGACACTGACAGCTGTGTCCAGAAGGCCTTGAAGCTGGAAGCTGTGTCCAGGAGGCCTTGAAGCTGGAAGCTGTGTCCAGAAGGCCTTGAAGCTGGAAGCTGTGTCCAGAAGGCCTTGAAGCTGGAAGCTGTGTCCAGAAGGCCTTGAAGCTGGAAGCTGAGTCCAGAAGGCCTTGAAGCTGGAAGCTGTGTCCAGGAGGCCTTGAAGCTGGAAGCTGTGTCCAGGAGGCCTTGAAGCTGGAAGCTGTGTCCAGGAGGCCTTGAAGCTGGAAGCTGTGTCCAGGAGGCCTTGAAGCTGGAAGCTGTGTCCAGAAGGCCTTGAAGCTGGAAGTTGTGTCCAGAAGGCCTTGAAGCTGGAAGCTGTGTCCAGAAGGCCTTGAAGCTGGAAGCTGAGTCCAGAAGGCCTTGAAGCTGGAAGCTGAGTCCAGAAGGCCTTGAAGCTGACAGCTGTGTCCAGGAGGCCTTGAAGCTGGAAGCTGTGTCCAGGAGGCCTTGAAGCTGGAAGCTGTGTCCAGGAGGCCTTGAAGCTGGAAGCTGTGTCCAGGAGGCCTTGAAGCTGGAAGCTGTCAATCAATACTTTTTGAACATTTCCAGCACATTTTAACAATACCGCGATAATACTGATAATACTGATAATACTGCAAATACTGATAATACTGATAATACAGATAATACTGCAAATACCGATAATACCGATAATACCGATAATACCGATAATACAGATAATACAGATAATACTGCAAATACCGATAATACCGATAACACTGATAACACTGATAATACTGATAATACTGCAAATACTGCAAATACTGATACTACTGATTATACAGATAATATAGATAACACTGATAATACAGAACACTGATAATACAGATAACACTGATAATACAGATAACACTGATAATACTGATAATACAGATAATACAGATAACACTGATAACACTGATAATACTGATAATACAGATAATACAGATAACACTGATAATACTGATAATACAGATAACACTGATAATACAGATAACACTGATAATACAGAACACTGATAATACAGATAACACTGATAATACAGATAACACTGATAATACTGATAATACAGATAATACAGATAACACTGATAACACTGATAATACTGATAATACAGATAATACAGATAACACTGATAATACTGATAATACAGATAATACAGATAACACTGATAATACTGATAATACAGATAATACAGATAACACTGATAACACTGATAATACTGATAATACTGATAATACAGATAACACTGATAATACTGATAATACAGATAATACAGATAACACTGATAACACTGATAATACTGATAATACAGATAACACTGATAATACAGATAATACTGATAATACAGATAACACTGATAATACTGATAATACAGATAATACTGCAAATACCGATAATACCGATAACACTGATAACACTGATAATACTGATAATACAGATAACACTGATAATACTGATAACACTGATAACACTGATAACACTGATAACACTGATAACACTGATAATACAGATAATACCGAAAACACTGATAATCGTGATCATTTTGGTCACTATAATTGTGATGTTACATTTTTATCTCCGCTTCATCGTTTCATCTCTAAATTGTATTATAGTTGTATAAAGATTGCAGTACATGTCAGGATATATCTTGTTCCAGCCTGTGATCAATGTCTTTACACATTTATTTGAGAAACTTTGGAAAGAAACAGAATTATTCATTGTATAAAAAAAGAGCAGCGTTTTTGGAAAAGGGGGTGTTCGGGGTGTTCGGGTCATCTTCCTTGGCCTGGAGTCTAAAGGGGGTGTTCGGGGTGGGAGGGTCATCTTCCTTGGCCTGGAGTCAAAAGGGGGTGTTCGGGGTGGGAGGGTCATCTTCCTTGGCCTGGAGTCAAAAGGGGGTGGGAGGGGTGGGAGGGTCATCTTCCTTGGCCTGGAGTCAAAAGGGGGTGTTCGGGGAGGGAGGGTCATCTTCCTTGGCCTGGAGTCTAAAGGGGGTGTTCGGGGTGGGAGGGTCATCTTCCTTGGCCTGGAGTCAAAAGGGGGTGTTCGGGGAGGGAGGGTCATCTTCCTTGGCCTGGAGTCAAAAGGGGGTGGGAGGGGTGGGAGGGTCATCTTCCTTGGTCTGGAGTCAAAAGGGGGTGTTCGGGGTGGGAGGGTCATGTTCCTTGGCCTGGAGTCAAAGCGGGTGGGAGGGGTGGGAGGGTCATCTTCCTTGGTCTGGAGTCAAAAGGGGGTGTTCGGGGTGGGAGGGTCATCTTCCTTGGCCTGGAGTCTAAAGGGGGTGTTCGGGGTGGGAGGGTCATCTTCCTTGGCCTGGAGTCAAAAGGGGGTGGGAGGGGTGGGAGGGTCATCTTCCTTGGCCTGGAGTCAAAAGGGGGTGTTCGGGGTGGGAGGGTCATCTTCCTTGGCCTGGAGTCAAAAGGGGGTGTTCGGGGTGGGAGGGTCATCTTCCTTGGCCTGGAGTCAAAAGGGGGTGTTCGGGGTGGGAGGGTCATCTTCCTTGGCCTGGAGTCAAAAGGGGGTGTTCGGGGTGGGAGGGTCATCTTCCTTGGCCTGGAGTCATGCATGTCCTCGATGGAGGGCAGGTGGCAGTCCGACGCCCCTCTCTGCAGACCGGACAATGCGTTGCAGTTTGCCCTCGGAGCGGGCGGACGCATTCCCAAACCAGACGGTAATGGAAGAGCTGGTGATAGACGGGTACAACCGGATTCAGGATTGACTGGGAGATGTTGAGTTTTTTTTCAGCTGGCGCAAGTAGTACATCCGTTGGTGTTCCTTCTTGGTGACCGCTGTGATGTTAATCCACCCGCTTGAAGTTGTGGGAGATGATGGTCTTCAGGAATTTTGGAGCGTAGGCTGCTATGCCACCCATTTTGGAGCGTAGGCTGCTATGCCACCCATTTTGGAGCGTAGGCTGCTATGCCACCCATTTTGGAGCGTAGGCTGCTATGCCACCCATTTTGGAACGTAGGCTGCTATGCCACCCATTTTGGAGCGTAGGCTGCTATGCCACCCATTTTGGAGCGCAGGCTGCTATGCCACCCATTTTGGAGCGTAGGGTGCTATGCCACCCATTTTGGAGCGTAGGCTGCTATGCCACCCATTTTGGAGCGTAGGCTGCTATGCCACCCATTTTGGAGCGTAGGGTGCTATGCCACCCATTTTGGAGCGTAGGCTGCTATGCCACCCATTTTGGAGCGTAGGCTGCTATGCCACCCATTTTGGAGCGGAGGGTGCTATGCCACCCATTTTGGAGTGTAGGCTGCTCTGCCACCCAATATACTAATGGAATCTACAGCAGCATGGCGTGTGGTGGTCATGGGTAATATATTAATGGAATCTACAGCAGCGAGGCGTGTGGTGGTCATGGGTAATATATTAATGGAATCAACAGCAGCATGGCGTGTGGTGGTCATGGGTAATATATTAATGGAATCTACAGCAGCATGGCGTGTGGTGGTCATGGGTAATATATTAATGGAATCTACAGCAGCATGGCGTGTGGTGGTCATGGGTAATATATTAATGGAATCTACAGCAGCATGGCGTGTGGTGGTCATGGGTAATATATTAATGGAATCTACAGCAGCATGGCGTGTGGTGGTCATGGGTAATATATTAATGGAATCTACAGCAGCATGGCGTGTGGTGGTCATGGGTAATATATTAATGGAATCTACAGCAGCAAGGCGTGTGGTGGTCATGGGTAATATATTAATGGAATCTACAGCAGCGAGGCGTGTGGTGGTCATGGGTAATATATTAATCGAATCTACAGCAGCGTGGCGTGTGGTGGTCATGGGTAATATATTAATGGAATCTACAGCAGCATGGCGTGTGGTGGTCATGGGTAATATATTAATGGAATCTACAGCAGCGAGGCGTGTGGTGGTCATGGGTAATATATTAATGGAATCTACAGCAGCGAGGCGTGTGGTGGTCATGGGTAATATATGAATGGAATCTACAGCAGCATGGCGTGTGGTGGTCATGGGTAATATATTAATGGAATCTACAGCAGCGAGGCGAGGCGTGTGGTGGTCATGGGTAATATATTAATGGAATCTACAGCAGCGAGGCGTGTGGTGGTCATGGGTAATATATTAATGGAATCTACAGCAGCGAGGCGTGTGGTGGTCATGGGTAATATATTAATGGAATCTACAGCAGCATGGCGTGTGGTGGTCATGGGTAATATATTAATGGAATCTACAGCAGCGAGGCGTGTGGTGGTCATGGGTAATATATTAATGGAATCTACAGCAGCGTGGCGTGTGGTGGTCATGGGTAATATATTAATGGAATCTACAGCAGCGAGGCGTGTGGTGGTCATGGATAATATATTAATGGAATCTACAGCAGCGAGGCGTGTGGTGGTCATGGGTAATATATTAATGGAATCTACAGCAGCATGGCGTGTGGTGGTCATGGGTAATATATTAATGGAATCTACAGCAGCGTGGCGTGTGGTGGTCATGGGTAATATATTAATGGAATCTACAGCAGCATGGCGAGGCGTGTGGTGGTCATGGGTAATATATTAATGGAATCTACAGCAGCATGGCGAGGCGTGTGGTGGTCATGGGTAATATATTAATGGAATCTACAGCAGCATGGCGTGTGGTGGTCATGGGTAATATATTAATGGAATCTACAGCAGCATGGCGTGTGGTGGTCATGGGTAATATATTAATGGAATCTACAGCAGCATGGCGTGTGGTGGTCATGGGTAATATATTAATGGAATCTACAGCAGCATGGCGTGTGGTGGTCATGGGTAATATATTAATGGAATCTACCGCAGCGAGGCGTGTGGTGGTCATGGGTAATATATTAATGGAATCTACAGCAGCATGGCGAGGCGTGTGGTGGTCATGGGTAATATATTAATGGAATCTACAGCAGCATGGCGTGTGGTGGTCATGGGTAATATATTAATGGAATCTACAGCAGCATGGCGTGTGGTGGTCATGGGTAATATATTAATGGAATCTACAGCAGCGAGGCGTGTGGTGGTCATGGGTAATATATTAATGGAATCTACAGCAGCATGGCGTGTGGTGGTCATGGGTAATATATTAATGGAATCTACAGCAGCATGGCGTGTGGTGGTCATGGGTAATATATTAATGGAATCTACAGCAGCATGGCGTGTGGTGGTCATGGGTAATATATTAATGGAATCTACAGCAGCATGGCGTGTGGTGGTCATGGGTAATATATTAATGGAATCTACAGCAGCATGGCGTGTGGTGGTCATGGGTAATATATTAGCCTGCTGTTTCTGATTGTATTCCTGTTATGGAACGTCCTTACTGATTCTCTCACATTCCTCTTTCTCTGTTCGCTCTCTGTTTCCCAGAACGTTCAAAGGGTTTTAATTCCAATCTCACACTGAAGCCAGCTGTGCTTGGCGTTCCAGTGACATTCCTGTGATGTTCTGGTGACGTCCCTGTCACCCTGTCCTCTCTGTGTCTTCAGACTGCTGTTATGACTCCCTCTCTTCCTCAGCCAATCATGACTCACAAGATGCCTCATAGAGAACGGAATGTACCACAGGTTCCCAAAACCCTGTTCACATTCAGCACAGCTGGGTCCATGATCTGGACCGGATCTCTGGGTGCTTTAGACTAGAGTGGGGCCACAAGTTATGTGTGTGTGTGTGTGTGTGTGTGTGTGTGTGTGTGTGTGTGTGTGTGTGTGTGTGTGTGTGTGTGTGTGTGTGTGTGTGTGTGTGTGTGTGTGTGTGTGTGTGTGTGTGTGTGTGTGTGTGTGTGTGTGTGTGTGTGTGTGTGTGTGTGTGTGTGTGTGTGTGTGTGTGTGTAGATATGAGTTAGCGACTCCCTGAGAACCATCAGTAAGTCAGTGTAAAGGTCCAGTCAGTTTAGGAAAAGTTCCATCAATGCTTCATTTGTCTGTCTGTTTAGACGTGTGGGTGATTGAAGTTCCCAGTATAAACTGTGAGAGATTTGGAGCCTCGTATTAACATATGTGTGGTGATTTGGCAGAGAGAGGGAAAGAATGAGGCTGGATTGGCTTGTGTGTGAGAATGATGCTGGGTTAGAGAGAGGGGCTGGATTGGCTTGTGTGTGAGAATGATGCTGGGTTAGAGAGAGGGGTGGATTGGCTTGTGTGTGAGAATGATGCTGGGTTAGAGAGAGGGGTGGATTGGCTTGTGTGAGAGAATGATGCTGGGTTAGAGAGAGGGGCGGATTGGCTTGTGTGTGAGAATGATGCTGGGTTAGAGAGAGGGGTGGATTGGCTTGTGTGTGAGAATGATGCTGGGTTAGAGAGAGGGGTGGATTGGCTTGTGTGAGAGAATGATGCTGGGTTAGAGAGAGGGGTGGATTGGCTTGTGTGTGAGAATGATGCTGGGTTAGAGAGAGGGGTGGATTGGCTTGTGTGTGTGAGAATGATGCTGGGTTAGAGAGAGGGGTGGATTGGCTTGTGTGTGAGAATGATGCTGGGTTAGAGAGAGGGGTGGATTGTCTTGTGTGTGTGAGAATGATGCTGGGTTAGAGAGAGGGGTGGATTGGCTTGTGTGTGAGAGAATGATGCTGGGTTAGAGAGAGGGCTGGATTGGTTTGTGGGTGAGAATGATGCTGGGTTAGAGAGAGGGGTGGATTGGCCTGTGTGTGAGAATGATGCTGGGTTAGAGAGAAGGGTGGATTGGTTTGTGGGTGAGAATGATGCTGGGTTAGAGAGAGGGGTGGATTGGCTTGTGTGTGTGAGAATGATGCTGGGTTAGAGAGAGGGGTGGATTGGCTTGTGTGTGAGAATGATGCTGGGTTAGAGAGAGGGGTGGATTGGCTTGTGTGTGAGAATGATGCTGGGTTAGAGAGGGGCGGATTGGCTTGTGTGTGAGAATGATGCTGGGTTAGAGAGAGGGGTGGATTGGCTTGTGTGTGAGAATGATGCTGGGTTAGAGAGAGGGGTGGATTGGCTTGTGTGTGAGAATGATGCTGGGTTAGAGAGAGGGGTGGATTGGCTTGTGTGTGAGAATGATGCTGGGTTAGAGAGAGGGGTGGATTGGCTTGTGTGTGAGAATGATGCTGGGTTAGAGAGAGGGGTGGATTGGCTTGTGTGTGAGAATGATGCTGGGTTAGAGAGAGGGGTGGATTGGCTTGTGTGTGAGAATGATGCTGGGTTAGAGAGAGGGGTGGATTGGCTTGTGTGTGAGAATGATGCTTGCTTAGAGAGAGGGGTGGATTGGCTTGTGTGTGAGAATGATGCTGGGTTAGAGAGAGGGGTGGATTGGCTTGTGTGTGAGAATGATGCTGGGTTAGAGAGAGGGGTGGATTGGTTTGTGTGTGAGAATGATGCTGGGTTAGAGAGAGGGGTGGATTGGCTTGTGTGTGAGAATGATGCTGGGTTAGAGAGAGGGGTGGATTGGCTTGTGTGTGAGAATGATGCCGGGTTAGAGAGAGGGGTGGATTGGCTTGTGTGTAAGAATGATGCTTGGTTAGAGAGAGGGGTGGATTGGCTTGTGTGTGAGAATGATGCTTGGTTAGAGAGAGGGGTGGATTGGCTTGTGTGTGAGAATGATGCCGGGTTAGAGAGAGGGGGTGTTGGGCTGGATGTGATGTGAGTGAATTAGCCCACCCCCCACACACCCTTTTGTGAGACGCCAAATGGTCTCTTTCGTTGCTTCATGAAGGGGGGGGGGGGGGGGGGAGAGAAAGAATGTGTCATGGTAAATACTGGTATTTTGAGGGGGAAACTGTGAGTATGCTTTGTTACAGTAAAACACTGAGTTCTCCCCTCCAGCTTCAAACTTCCTTCTACTCGTGACATTCCTCACAAATTAGTCTGCTGAACTACTGTAAACACTCTTTACTGACGTCCTCATCACACATTACCAGCTTATCGTTGTAGAATCACCTTGTGTCTGAAACCGTTCACATGAGTGGCGGAGAGGGAGGGAGATTCCCAAATGGCTCCCTATTTCCTATTACAGTCCACTACTTCTGACCAGAACCAAATGGATTTCCTTGTGGGTTTCCCTATAGGGCCCTGGTCTTAGGGTAGTGCACTATAAAAGGGAATAGGATGCCATTTGGGATGAAACCCGGAGTCATTTCACAGTTCCGAGGTATAAAAGTCTTACAGCCAGAATGAGAAGAGGAAACATTAACCCAAATGAATGACTAGTGATGACGATCCTCCTCAAACAGCCTCTTCAACACAGCGGAGCAGGTGACTAATGTCTTGTCCCCTCCCCTGGGGCCTCAGGGTGGAGATGTGTTAGACTCTAGGAGTGATTGCCTCCTCTCCCCCTCGCTGTGTAGTGGAGGTAGGTTGCAGGTAATGAATAACCTTCCCTGTTCTCTCCTGTGTTCTCTCCTGTGTTCTCTCCAGTGTTCTCTCCAGTGTTATCTCCAGTGTTCTCTCCAGTGTTATCTCCTGTGTTCTCTCCTGTGTTCTCTCCAGTGTTCTCTCCTGTGTTCTCTCCTGTGTTCTCTCCTGTGTTCTCTCCAGTGTTCTCTCCTGTGTTCTCTCCTGTGTTCTCTCCAGTGTTCTCTCCAGTGTTCTCTCCAGTGTTCTCTCCAGTGTTCTCTCCAGTGTTCTCTCCAGTGTTCTCTCCAGTGTTCTCTCCTGTGTTCTCTCCTGTGTTCTCTCCTGTGTTCTCTCCAGTGTTCTCTCCAGTGTTCTCTCCTGTGTTCTCTCCTGTGTTCTCTCCTGTGTTAGACACCTGACAACTTTGTTTAAGCTCCTCAATTTAATGTTTAGTGACACCTGGGTTCAAACACAGTGGTAATGCGTGGCCTCCTTTCCCCTGGCCTGTATCCATGTCTATAACTAGCTATAACACAGTGGTCATACAGGTCCTCTTACCCCTGGCCTGTATCCATGTCTATAACTAGCTATAACACAGTGGTCATACAGGGCCTCTTTCCCTGGCCTGTATCCATGTCTATAACTAGCTATAACACAGTGGTCATGCAGGGCCTCTTTCCCTGGCCTGTATCCATGTCTATAACTAGCTATAACACAGTGGTCATACAGGTCCTCTTTCCCCTGGCCTGTATCCATGTCTATAACTAGCTATAACACAGTGGTCATGCAGGGCCTCTTTCCCTGGCCTGTATCCATGTCTATAACTAGCTATAACACAGTGGTCATACAGGTCCTCTTTCCCCTGGCCTGTATCCATGTCTATAACTAGCTATAACACAGTGGTCATGCAGGGCCTCTTTCCCTGGCCTGTATCCATGTCTATAACTAGCTATAACACAGTGGTCATGCAGGGCCTCTTTCCCTGGCCTGTATCCATGTCTATAACTAGCTATAACACAGTGGTCATGCAGGGCCTCCTTTCCCCTGGCCTGTATCCATGTCTATAACTAGCTATAACACAGTGGTCATACAGGTCCTCTTACCCCTGGCCTGTATCCATGTCTATAACTAGCTATAACACAGTGGTCATACAGGGCCTCTTTCCCTGGCCTGTATCCATGTCTATAACTAGCTATAACACAGTGGTCATGCAGGGCCTCTTTCCCTGGCCTGTATCCATGTCTATAACTAGCTATAACACAGTGGTCATACAGGTCCTCTTTCCCCTGGCCTGTATCCATGTCTATAACTAGCTATAACACAGTGGTCATGCAGGGCCTCTTTCCCTGGCCTGTATCCATGTCTATAACTAGCTATAACACAGTGGTCATACAGGTCCTCTTTCCCCTGGCCTGTATCCATGTCTATAACTAGCTATAACACAGTGGTCATGCAGGGCCTCTTTCCCTGGCCTGTATCCATGTCTATAACTAGCTATAACACAGTGGTCATGCAGGGCCTCTTTCCCTGGCCTGTATCCATGTCTATAACTAGCTATAACACAGTGGTCATGCAGGGCCTCCTTTCCCCTGGCCTGTATCCATGTCTATAACTAGCTATAACACAGTGGTCATGCAGGGCCTCTTTCCCTGGCCTATATCCATGTCTATAACTAGCTATAACACAGTGGTCATGCAGGGCCTCTTTCCCTGGCCTGTATCCATGTCTATAACTAGCTATAACACAGTGGTCATACAGGTCCTCTTTCCCCTGGCCTATATTCATGTCTGTAACTAGCCCCATACAATCTCTAGTGCAGGACCTTCCAAAGGATGTGATGTTCCCAAGACGTATTCTCTATGAATCATTGTGAAGCATTGTGCTCTCCCAGTTCCTGCAACCTTCCCGCTGAGAATACATCTATAGGGTGTATAGGAGATGGACAGTATTATAAAGCCCTGTAGATATTCTGTTTTGTGTGTCTGGGCTGGAAGAGAGTGGCAAAGTGCTGAATCACCTGCGGTCACCTCCAAACTTCTCTAAGTGACTGAACAACCTTCAATAGAGAGGAGAGGAGAGGAGAGGAGAGGAGAGGAGAGGAGAGGAGAGGAGAGGAGAGGAGAGGAGAGGAGAGGAGAGGAGAGGAGGGAGATAGATGGGGAGATAGAGGTGAGAGAAGAGGGGGAGATAGAGGTGAGAGGAGAGAGGGGGAGATAGAGGGGGAGATAGAGGTGAGAGAAGAGGGGGAGATAGAGGAGAGAGGGGGAGATAGAGGGGGAGATAGTGGTGAGAGAGGAGGGATGGAGATAGAGGTGAGAGGAGAGAGAAGAGGTGAGGGGAAGATGGAGGAGAGGAGAGGAGAGAGGAGAGGAGAGAGGTGAGAGGAGAGGAGAGAGGAGAGGAGAGAGGAGAGGAGAAGATGGAGGAGAGGATAAGGTGAGAAGAGAGGAGAGGAGAGAGGAGAGGAGAAAGGTGAGAGGAGAGGTGAGGTGAGAGGAGAAGGGGAGAGGTGAGAGAGGTAGGGTGAGGAGTGGAGAAGGTGAGAGGAGAGGTGAGAGGAGAAGGGGAGAGGAGAGAGAGGAGAGAGAGGAAGGGTGAGGAGTGGAGAAGGTGAGAGGAGAGGTGAGAGGAGAAGGGGAGAGGAGAGAGAGGTAGGGTGAGGAGTGGAGAAGGTGAGAGGAGAGGTGAGAGGAGAAGGGGAGAGGAGAGAGAGGAGAGAGAGGAAGGGTGAGGAGTGGAGAAGGTGAGAGGAGAGGTGAGAGGAGAAGGGGAGAGGAGAGAGAGCAGAGAGAGGAAGGGTGAGGAGTGGAGAAGGTGAGAGGAGAGGTGAGAGGAGAAGGGGAGAGGAGAGAGAGGAGAGAGAGGAAGGGTGAGGAGTGGAGAAGGTGAGAGGAGAGGGGAGAGGAGAGAGAGGAGAGAGAGGAGAGAGAGGAGAGAGAGGAAGGGTGAGGAGTGGAGAAGGTGAGAGGAGAGGTGAGAGGAGAAGGGGAGAGGAGAGAGAGGAGAGAGAGGTAGGGTGAGGAGTGGAGAAGGTGAGAGGAGAGGTGAGAGGAGAAGGGGAGAGGAGAGAGAGGAGAGAGAGGAAGGGTGAGGAGTGGAGAAGGTGGGAGGAGAGGTGAGAGGAGAAGGGGAGAGGAGAGAGAGGAGAGAGAGGAAGGGTGAGGAGTGGAGAAGGTGAGAGGAGAGGTGAGAGGAGAAGGGGAGAGGAGAGAGAGGAGGGGTGAGGAGTGGAGAAGGTGAGAGGAGAGGTGAGAGGAGAGAGAGGAGAGAGAGGAGAGAGAGGAGAGAGAGGAAGGGTGAGGAGTGGAGAAGGTGAGAGGAGAGGTGAGAGGAGAAGGGGAGAGGAGAGAGAGGAGAGAGAGGAAGGGTGAGGAGTGGAGAAGGTGAGAGGAGAGGTGAGAGGAGAAGGGGAGAGGAGAGAGAGGAGAGAGAGGAAGGGTGAGGAGTGGAGAAGGTGAGAGGAGAGGTGAGAGGAGAAGGGGAGAGGAGAGAGAGGAGAGAGAGGAAGGGTGAGGAGTGGAGAAGGTGAGAGGAGAGGTGAGAGGAGAAGGGGAGAGGAGAGAGAGGAGAGAGAGGAAGGGTGAGGAGAGGAGAGAGAGGAGAGAGAGGAGAGAGAGGAAGGGTGAGGAGTGGAGAAGGTGAGAGGAGAAGGGGAGAGGAGAGAGAGGAGAGAGAGGAAGGGTGAGGAGTGGAGAAGGTGAGAGGAGAGGAGAGAGGAGAAGGGGAGAGGAGAGAGAGGAGAGAGAGGAAGGGTGAGGAGTGGAGAAGGTGAGAGGAGAGAGAGGAGAGAGAGGAAGGGTGAGGAGTGGAGAAGGGGAGAGGAGAGAGGATAGAGAGGAAGGGTGAGGAGTGGAGAAGGTGAGAGGAGAGGTGAGAGGAGAAGGGGAGAGAGAGAGAGAGAGAGAGGAAGGGTGAGGAGTGGAGAAGGTGAGAGGAGAGGTGAGAGGAGAAGGGGAGAGGAGAGAGAGGAGAGAGAGGAAGGGTGAGGAGTGGAGAAGGTGAGAGGAGAGGTGAGAGGAGAAGGGGAGAGGAGAGAGAGGAGAGAGAGGAAGGGTGAGGAGTGGAGAAGGTGAGAGGAGAGGTGAGAGGAGAAGGGGAGAGGAGAGAGAGGAGAGAGAGGAAGGGTGAGGAGTGGAGAAGGTGAGAGGAGAGGTGAGAGGAGAAGGGGAGAGGAGAGAGAGGAGGGGTGAGGAGTGGAGAAGGTGAGAGGAGAGGTGAGAGGAGAGAGAGGAGAGAGAGGAGAGAGAGGAGAGAGAGGAAGGGTGAGGAGTGGAGAAGGTGAGAGGAGAGGTGAGAGGAGAAGGGGAGAGGAGAGAGAGGAGAGAGAGGAAGGGTGAGGAGTGGAGAAGGTGAGAGGAGAGAGAGGAGAGAGAGGAAGGGTGAGGAGTGGAGAAGGGGAGAGGAGAGAGAGGAGAGAGAGGAAGGGTGAGGAGTGGAGAAGGTGAGAGGAGAGGTGAGAGGAGAAGGGGAGAGGAGAGAGAGGAGAGAGAGGAAGGGTGAGGAGTGGAGAAGGTGAGAGGAGAGGTGAGAGGAGAAGGGGAGAGGAGAGAGAGGAGAGAGAGGAAGGGTGAGGAGTGGAGAAGGTGAGAGGAGAGGTGAGAGGAGAAGGGAGAGAGGAGAGAGAGGAGAGAGAGGAAAGGGTGAGGAGTGGAGAAGGTGAGAGGAGAGGTGAGAGGAGAAGGGGAGAGGAGAGAGAGGAGAGAGAGGAAGGGTGAGGAGTGGAGAAGGTGAGAGGAGAGGTGAGAGGAGAGAGAGGAGAGAGAGAGAGAGAGAGAGAGAGAGAGGAAGGGTGAGGAGTGGAGAAGGTGAGAGGAGAGGTGAGAGGAGAAGGGGAGAGGAGAGAGAGAGAGAGAGGAAGGGTGAGGAGTGGAGAAGGTGAGAGGAGAGGTGAGAGGAGAAGGGGAGAGGAGAGAGAGGAGAGAGAGGAAGGGTGAGGAGTGGAGAAGGTGAGAGGAGAGGTGAGAGGAGAAGGGGAGAGGAGAGAGAGGAGAGAGAGGAAGGGTGAGGAGAGGAGAGAGAGGAGAGAGAGGAGAGAGAGGAAGGGTGAGGAGTGGAGAAGGTGAGAGGAGAAGGGGAGAGGAGAGAGAGGAAGGGTGAGGAGTGGAGAAGGTGAGAGGAGAGAGAGGAGAGAGAGGAAGGGTGAGGAGTGGAGAAGGTGAGAGGAGAGAGAGGAGAGAGAGGAAGGGTGAGGAGTGGAGAAGGTGAGAGGAGAGGTGAGAGGAGAAGGGGAGAGGAGAGAGAGGAGAGAGAGGAAGGGTGAGGAGTGGAGAAGGTGAGAGGAGAGGTGAGAGGAGAAGGGGAGAGGAGAGAGAGGAGAGAGAGGAAGGGTGAGGAGAGGAGAGAGAGGAGAGAGAGGAGAGAGAGGAAGGGTGAGGAGTGGAGAGGAGAGAGAGGTGAGAGGAGAGAGAGGAAGGGTGAGGAGTGGAGAAGGTGAGAGGAGAGGAGGAGAGAGAGGAAGGGTGAGGAGTGGAGAAGGTGAGAGGAGAGAGAGGAGAGAGAGGAAGGGTGAGGAGTGGAGAAGGTGAGAGGAGAGAGAGGAGAGAGAGGAAGGGTGAGGAGTGGAGAAGGTGAGAGGAGAGAGAGGAGAGAGAGGAAGGGTGAGGAGTGGAGAAGGGGAGAGGAGAGAGAGGAGAGAGAGGAAGGGTGAGGAGAGAGAGGAGAGAGAGGAAGGGTGAGGAGAGAGAGGAGAGAGAGGAAGGGTGAGGAGTGGAGACACTTTCTGTTCCCCAGCAGATGATATGTCAGACCCCCACTGCTTCAAACTACCTGCAGTGTACACACACACACACACACACACACACACACACACACACACACACACACACACACACACACACACACACACACACACACACACACACACACACACACACACACACACACACACACACACACAGTGGTGGTGGAGGACACTCGTGTTTCTCCCCTGGTTCATTCATCACACAGAGAGACGTCTGGTCTAATTCATCAGGTTTTATGTCTCTGTGCAGAAACTAAATCTCCTTAGATCACCTAGCAGGGGGGAGGAGAGGAAGGAAGAACAGCTGAACACAGTGATCAGATCAGGGGGGAGAGGAGAGGAAGGAAGAACAGCTGAACACAGTGATCAGATCAGGGGGGGGGGAGAGGAAGGAAGAACAGCTGAACACAGTGATCAGATCAGGGGGGAGAGGAGAGGAAGGAAGAACAGCTGAACACAGTGATCAGATCAGGGGGGAGGAGAGGAAGGAAGAACACAGTGATCAGATCAGGGGGGAGAGGAGAGGAAGGGAGAACAGCTGAACACAGTGATCAGATCAGGGGGGAGAGGAGAGGAAGGGAGAACAGCTGAACACAGTGATCAGATCAGGGGGGAGAGGAGAGGAAGGAAGAACAGCTGAACACAGTGATCAGATCAGGGGGGAGGAGAGGAAGGAAGAACACAGTGATCAGATCAGGGGGGAGGAGAGGAAGGGAGAACAGCTGAACACAGTGATCAGATCAGGGGGGAGGAGAGGAAGGGAGAACAGCTGAACACAGTGATCAGATCAGGGGGGAGAGGAGAGGAAGGAAGAACACAGTGATCAGATCAGGGGGGAGAGGAGAGGAAGGGAGAACAGCTGAACACAGTGATCAGATCAGGGGGGAGGAGAGGAAGGAAGAACAGCTGAACACAGTGATCAGATCAGGGGGGAGGAGAGGAAGGAAGAACAGCTGAACACAGTGATCAGATCAGGGGGGAGAGGAGAGGAAGGGAGAACACAGTGATCAGATCAGGGGGGAGAGGAGAGGAAGAGAGAACAGCTGAACACAGTGATCAGATCAGGGGGGAGAGGAGAGGAAGGGAGATCAGGGGGCATCATGGCAACATATTGTCTGCGGTTGGAAAGGTATGAGGTGAACCTGTTGACGACGGTACTGTTGAGACCATGTGTGTTCCTTCAATCCACCCAGGAGGAAGTTGTGGTCAAACTGTGTCAAGGCGGCACTGAGGTCAAGGAGGAAGAGGATATTTGTGAGTCCACATGTCAGCAGACATGAGAAGGTCATCTGTAACTTTACAGAGGCCTGTCTCTGTGCTGTGGACGGGGCCTGTCTCTGTGCTGTGGACGGGGCCTGTCTCTGTGCTGTGGACGGGGCCTGTCTCTGTGCTGTGGACGGGGCCTGTCTCTGTGCTGTGGTCGGGGCCTGTCTCTGTGCTGTGGTCGGGGCCTGTCTCTGTGCTGTGGACGGGGCCTGTCTCTGTGCTGTGGACGGGGCCTGTCTCTGTGCTGTGGTCGGGGCCTGTCTCTGTGCTGTGGTCGGGGCCTGTCTCTGTGCTGTGGTCGGGGCCTGTCTCTGTGCTGTGGACGGGGCCTGTCTCTGTGCTGTGGACGGGGCCTGCCTCTGTGCTGTGGTCGGGGCCTGTCTCTGTGCTGTGGTCGGGGCCTGTCTCTGTGCTGTGGACGGGGCCTGTCTCTGTGCTGTGTACGGGGCCTGCCACTGTGCTGTGGTCGGGGCCTGTCTCTGTGCTGTGGTCGGGGCCTGTTTCTGTGCTGTGGTCGGGGCCTGTCTCTGTGCTGTGGTCGGGGCCTGTCTCTGTGCTGTGGACGGGGCCTGTCTCTGTGCTGTGGACGGGGCCTGCCACTGTGCTGTGGTCGGGGCCTATCTCTGTGCTGTGGTCGGGGCCTGTCTCTGTGCTGTGGACGGGGCCTGTTTCTGTGCTGTGGTCGGGGCCTGTCTCTGTGCTGTGGTCGGGGCCTGTCTCTGTGCTGTGGACGGGGCCTGTCTCTGTGCTGTGGACGGGGCCTGCCACTGTGCTGTGGTCGGGGCCTGTCTCTGTGCTGTGGACGGGGCCTGCCACTGTGCTGTGGTCGGGGCCTGTTTCTGTGCTGTGGTTGGGGCCTGTCTCTGTGCTGTGGTCGGGGCCTGTCTCTGTGCTGTGGACGGGGCCTGCCACTGTGCTGTGGTCGGGGCCTGTTTCTGTGCTGTGGTTGGGGCCTGTCTCTGTGCTGTGGACGGGGCCTGCCACTGTGCTGTGGACGGGGCCTGTTTCTGTGCTGTGGTTGGGGCCTGTTTCTGTGCTGTGGTCGGGGCCTGTTTCTGTGCTGTGGTCGGGGCCTGCCTCTGTGCTGTGGACGGGGCCTGTCTCTGTGCTGTGGACGGGGCCTGTCTCTGTGCTGTGGTCGGGGCCTGTTTCTGTGCTGTGGTCGGGGCCTGTCTCTGTGCTGTGGTCGGGGCCTGTCTCTGTGCTGTGGTCGGGGCCTGTCTCTGTGCTGTGGACGGGGCCTGTCTCTGTGCTGTGGACGGGGCCTGTCTCTGTGCTGTGGTCGGGGCCTGTCTCTGTGCTGTGGTCGGGGCCTGCCTCTGTGCTGTGGACGGGGCCTGTTTCTGTGCTGTGGTCGGGGCCTGTCTCTGTGCTGTGGACGGGGCCTGTCTCTGTGCAGTGGACGGGGCCTGTCTCTGTGCAGTGGACGGGGCCTGTCTCTGTGCAGTGGACGGGGCCTGTCTCTGTGCTGTGGTCGGGGCCTGTCTCTGTGCAGTGGACGGGGCCTGTCTCTGTGCTGTGGTCAGACACACACACACACACACACACACACACACACACACACACACACACACACACACCAGGGTTTCCATTTTGGTGCTGGACAACGTGACCAGCAAAATGTTAATTTACCAGACATTTAAGACATTTCCCGGACATCCACCCACGGCGATGTGTGCGTCCACCCACGGGGATGAGTGCGTCCACCCACGGTGCTGAAAATCACATGGAGATTCTAGTAATTCATCTTATCAGAATATAAATTAGGCTGTAAAGTAGAATGATGTTCTTATATCCAACATGACAGCTTTTATTGAAAAGCAAAACATCGCAATTGTGTCTTTATCCCTGCTGTAAATCATAAATGAATATCATTAAAAAATATATAAAAAAATGTAGCCTAGAAGAACAAGTCAAAATATAATATTTGCATAATATAATTTGCAAACGACCTGTCCTATAGGCTATTTGAATAAACATTTTAATTAATAAAGAAAAAAGAAACTGCTGTTTTTCAAATACAATCTAGTCCTCTAATTAAATGTGGCTCCACATTAAGATGTTAATTAGAACTAATAAATAACAGAACATGGCTGTCTACCAGCACCAGGGCCGGTCGTGGCTAGACAGGATCCAGCATTTGTCAAATTAACGTCAGATTTGACGTTTCCTAGCAGGTTAGGAGAATTCTACGCAGCAGGTTAGGAGAATTAACTTAGCAGGTAATGGGAATTAGGTTAACCGTCCCTTGGCTGTCCCTGTGGCTCAGTTGGTAGAGCATGGTGTGTGCAACGCCAGGGCTGTGGGTTCGATTCCCACGGGGGGCCAGTACTAAAATGCATGAAATGAAATGTATCCATTTACTACTGTAAGTCGCTCTGGATAAGAGCGTCTGCTATATGACTAAAATGTAAAAAAATACAAATGTAGGGTTAGATAAAATCTACTGTCCTTATACTGTTGTTTTTATTTCTTTACTATTGTTCACCTAATACCTATTTTTTTTTTAATTGCACTGTTGGTTAGAGCTTGTCAGTAAGCGTTTCACTGTGAGGTCTACACCTGTTGTATTCCTTCGGCACGTGACAAATAAACGTTGATTTTATTTTATTTGACATTGTAACTCTCTCCGATGTGAATTGGTGGAAACCAGGTTTAATTTAAAAGTGCTAGTGAATAAGCTCAACTGAAATGGATGAATTGTGCAGATACACGTCATTACTCTGATCTAGTCTTAATCAATCCAAAACCTTTTGTACTGTACATGATACAGGGGCTGAATCTGTTGATCTGTCCCAGAGTGTCACGTCCAGACCAGTAAAGGGGTTATTTGTTATTGTAGTTTGGTCAGGACGTGGCAGGAGGGTGTTTGTTTTATGTGGTTCGGGGTTTGTGTTTATGTAGAGGGGTGTTTGTTTAGAGTATTCCGGGGTTTTTGGTTCTATGTTCTATGTTTTGTATTTCTACGCTCTGTCTATGTTGTGTATTTCTTTGTGTTGGCCTGGTATGGCTCTCAATCAGGAACAGCTGTACATCGTTGTTGCTGATTGGGAGTCATACTTAGGTAGCCCTGTTTTCACCTGTCCTTTGTGGGAAGTTGTTTTTGCACTGCTGTGTGTAGCCTGCATTACCGTTCGTTCGTTCGTTCGTTCGTTCGTTCGTTCGTTCGTTCGTTCGTTCGTTCGTTCGTTCGTTCGTTCGTTCGTTCGTTCGTTCGTTCGTTCGTTCGTTCGTTCGTTCGTTCGTTCGTTCGTTCGTTCGTTCGTTCGTTCGTTCGTTCGTTCGTTCGTTCGTTCGTTCGTTCTCTTGTTTTGTTTTGTTTTGTATGTGTTCAAATAAATGTTAAAATGAGCACTCAACCCGCTGCGCCTTGGTCCAGTACATACGACGACCGTTACACAGAGAGGCAGCGGAACTGCTAACACCTTCCTCACACTGGCAGTGCAGGGTTGTGCCAACAGAAAGTCTTCAGTATCATCTGGATGTGAACAACACGTTCAACACCTCTACTGTTCCTGTCAAGTCGTCTACGCTTTCAATTTGTGACGCAAACGTTCGATAAATCCAACTGTACGCACCACCCAGAACGCACTGCAACTGCCTCTTGCAAAGAAATGCTGCGAGGACAAACGCATCGTTGCGTTGGAAATGAATGTACTTCTGGTGTATCAAAATGTCATGACGCTCTCGGTGGGATCGAGGCGGACGAATTGACCTGCGTTGTTTTTTAGGCGGACCTTGGCCTGCTCAATGCGAACCGCTGCTGTTGGAAAGACAAAACCTGTCCAACTCCTCGGAGCAGCTTGATGCACATCAGCCTCGTTGTCGTCAAGAAGGAGCGATCTTGAGGGCCGTCTTTACTCTGTTTTGGAGAAAAGAATCCACTCTTGAAGGGCACTCTGGACACAGGGATAATCAACACAATCTTCCACAGTTTGGCCCAGTCGGGGTACTGGGTCAGTAAGAAAGTCCAACTTGAGGATTTAATATCCTATGAAGTATATTTGCCTTTGAATTTGGAGCACAACCACTGGTATTTACATAAATTAATAAAAAACATTATTTTGCAATGGATTTAATTTTTTTTCGGACAGTTTGGCCTGAAACAATTTTATTTATCTGCTTTAAAAAAATAAAGATTGACCACCGAGATGAGAAGAGAGACCAGAGAAGCTGATACATGGGGGGGGGGGGGGGGGGGGGAGCGAGGAGAGAGAAGGAGGAGAGGAGAGGAGAGAGAGAGAGAGGAGAGGGAGGAGGAGAGGGAGAGAGAGGAGAGAGAGAGAGAAGAGGGGAGTAGTAGAGGAGGAGAGAAGGAGAGAGAAAGGAGAGGAGGAGAGAGGAGAGGAGGAGAGTAGGAGAGGAGGAGAGAAGGAGAGAGAGAAGAGGAGAGAGAGATAGGAGGAGGAGAGTAGTAGAGGAGAGGAGGAGAGAAGGAGAGAGACAGGAGGAGAGAGAGGAGAGGAGAGTAGTAGAGGAGAGAGAGGAGAGAGAAGAGGGAGAGAGAGAGAGAGAGAGAGAGAGAGAGAGGCGAGAGAAGAGGAGAGAGAGAGAGAGGAGGAGGAGGAGGAGGAGGAGGAGAAAGAGAAGAGGAGAGGAGAGTAGTAGAGGAGGAGAGGGAGAGAGAGAAGAGGAGAGAAGGAGAGAGAAGAGGAGAGAGAGAGGAGGAGGAGGAGGAGGAGAGAGAGAGAGGAGAGTAGTAGAGGAGGAAAAAGATGAGACGGTGGATATGAAGTTATTCTACATGAATAGAGCAGTCTCCTCTGGAGGCCTTTCATGAAGCCGTATTAAAAGTCTATTCATCATTAACTCCATGTAGAAGGAATGGTTCATTTAATGGCTGAATCAAAGGGGTGCCACCACGAGGCCCTCCCACCCCCTTCACTGCAGCGCCCTGCCACAGCAGCTCTCTACACCAGCTATCCACACTGTAATCACACACACACACACACACACACACACACACACACACACACACACACCAGACACAGACACAGACACACACACACACACACACACACACACACACACACACACACACACACACACACACACACACACACACACACACACACACAGAGAGACACACAGACACACACACACCCATCCACACACATACACACACACACACCCATCCACACACACACACACACACACACCCATCCACACACACACACACACACACACACACACACACACACACACACACACACACACACACACACACACACACACACACACACACACACACACACACACACACACACACACACACACACACACAGAGACACACACACACACAGAGAGCACCTCAGTGGATTCATTTGAATGATTATTTAAATGAAGCAGAAGATGAAGCGTTTATTAATGTGGTGGACATGTTGCGTTGCAGTAATCTGGTGTTCATTAATGATGGTTGCTGACTACACACACTTTAATCACATACACATTGCTACTCTCAGAATGACAAAGCTGAGAAATCTAACCATTAAAAACATCTCTATCTGGATCTTCTGAATGGTTTTAATCAGTTTCTTCAGCATGAAGTCAATGATGGTTAAGAGAGATATATATAGAGATAGAGATAGAGATATGTGTCCTTCACTATTCACTGGATAATACAACATGTTGGATAATTCAGGGCTGAGTATCTGTGTTGAGGGCTGCCTGTCTAAGGAGTGTAACTCAGGGTTGAGTATCTGTGTTGAGGGCTGTCTGTCTAAGGAGTGTAACTCAGGGCTGAGTATCTGTGTTGAGGGCTGTCTGTCTAAGGAGTGTAACTCAGGGCTGAGTATCTGTGTTTAGGGCTGCCTGTCTAAGGAGTGTAACTCAGGGCTGAGTATCTGTGTTTAGGGCTGCCTGTCTAAGGAGTGTAACTCAGGGCTGAGTATCTGTGTTTAGGGCTGCCTGTCTAAGGAGTGTAATTCAGGGCTGAGTATCTGTGTTTAGGGCTGCCTGTCTAAGGAGTGTAATTCAGGGCTGAGTATCTGTGTTTAGGGCTGCCTGTCTAAGGAGTGTAATTCAGGGCTGAGTTCTGTGTTTAGGGCTGCCTGTCTAAGGAGTGTAATTCAGGGCTGAGTGTCTGTGTTTAGGGCTGCCTGTCTAAGGAGTGTAACTCAGGGCTGAGTATCTGTGTTTAGGGCTGCCTGTCTAAGGAGTGTAACTCAGGGCTGAGTATCTGTGTTTAGGGCTGCCTGTCTAAGGAGTGTAATTCAGGGCTGAGTATCTGTGTTTAGGGCTGCCTGTCTAAGGAGTGTAACTCAGGGCTGAGTATCTGTGTTGAGGGCTGCCTGTCTAAGGAGTGTAACTCAGGGTTGAGTATCTGTGTTTAGGGCTGTCTGTCTAAGGAGTGTAATTCAGGGCTGAGTGTCTGTGTTTAGGGCTGCCTGTCTAAGGAGTGTAATTCAGGGCTGAGTATCTGTGTTTAGGGCTGCCTGTCTAAGGAGTGTAACTCAGGGCTGAGTATCTGTGTTTAGGGCTGCCTGTCTAAGGAGTGTAATTCAGGGTTGAGTATCTGTGTTTAGGGCTGCCTGTCTAAGGAGTGTTCAACAGCCAGTACTATGAGAGAGGAGAGGAAGGTGCGGAGTGTAAAAGTTCTTAATTTGCTTCAAACAACACAACATCTGTAGTTTCTTTCTCTCTTTCCCTCCCTCACTCCTTCTTCTTCTCTCTATTCCTCTCTCATTCTCTATGCCCCACTTCCCCCTCTCAGCAGGTATAGTCCTGACAGGTGGCTCTCTCATTCTTGAGAGACGAGAGAGAGAGAGAGAGAGAGAGAGAGAGAGAGAGCACATGTCGTTTTAATCTGTAGATAAACCCCTGACCTTGAGAGCTCAGCCCTGTAGTCTACTGCAGGATGGTTTGACTGCTGAGAGCACAGCCCTGTAGTCTACTGCAGGATGGTTTGACTGCTGAGAGCTCAGCCCTGTAGTCTACTGCAGGATGGTTTGACTGCTGAGAGCACAGCCCTGTAGTCTACTGCAGGATGGTTTGACTGTTGAGAGAACAGCCCTGTAGTCTACTGCAGGATGGTTTGACTGCTGAGAGCACAGCCCTGTAGTCTACTGCAGGATGGTTTGACTGCTGAGAGCACAGCCCTGTAGTCTACTGCAGGTTGGTTTGACTGCTGAGAGCTCAGCCCTGTAGTCTACTGCAGGATGGTTTGACTGCTGAGAGCACAGCCCTGTAGTCTACTGCAGGATGGTTTGACTGTTGAGAGAACAGCCCTGTAGTCTACTGCAGGATGGTTTGACTGCTGAGAGCACAGCCCTGTAGTCTACTGCAGGATGGTTTGACTGCTGAGAGCTCAGCCCTGTAGTCTACTGCAGGTTGGTTTGACTGCTGAGAGCACAGCCCTGTAGTCTACTGCAGGATGGTTTGACTGCTGAGAGCACAGCCCTGTAGTCTACTGCAGGATGGTTTGACTGCTGAGAGCACAGCCCTGTAGTCTACTGCAGGATGGTTTGACTGCTGAGAGCACAGCCCTGTAGTCTACTGCAGGATGGTTTGACTGCTGAGAGCACAGCCCTGTAGTCTACTGCAGGATGGTTTGACTGCTGAGAGCACAGCCCTGTAGTCTACTGCAGGATGGTACTGCTGAGAGCACAGCCCTGTAGTCTACTGCAGGATGGTTTGACTGCTGAGAGCACAGCCCTGTAGTCTACTGCAGGATGGTTTGACTGCAGAGAGAGAGCGGAGGTGGGTGTGAGATGGTAAGTAAGTCATTATTTTACAGTTTGTCTGCATCTGTTGTTTACAAAGCATCTGCAAAATAATACATTTTGATGTGATTTGGTGTAGCAGAGGGTCGTCCCAATTCCCTATAGGGTTGGTTCCCTATTCCCTATAGGGTTGGCCCCTTCCCTATAGAGTTGGCTCCCTATTCCCTATAGAGTTGGCTCCCTATTCCCTATAGAGTTGGCTCCCTATTCCTTATAGAGTTGGCTCCCTATTCCCTATAGGGTTGGTTCCCTATAGAGTTGGCTCTCTATTCCCTATAGAGTTGGCTCCCTATTCCCTATAGAGTTGGCTCCCTATTCCCTATAGAGTTGGCTCCCTATTCCCTATAGAGTTGGCTCCCTATTCCCTATAGGGTTGGTTCCCTATAGAGTTGGCTCCCTATTCCCTATAGAGTTGGCTCCCTATTCCCTATAGAGTTGGCTCCCTATTCCCTATAGGGTTGGTTCCCTATAGAGTTGGCTCTCTATTCCCTATAGAGTTGGCTCCCTATTCCCTATAGAGTTGGCTCCCTATTCCCTATAGAGTTGGCTCCCTATTCCCTATAGGGTTGGTTCCCTATAGAGTTGGCTCTCTATTCCCTATAGAGTTGGCTCCCTATTCCCTATAGAGTTGGCTCCCTATTCCCTATAGAGTTGGCTCCCTATTCCCTATAGAGTTGGCTCCCTATTCCCTATAGAGTTGGCTCCCTATTCCCTATAGGGTTGGTTCCCTATTCCCTATAGAGTTGGCTCCCTATTCCCTATAGAGTTGGCTCTCTATTCCCTATAGAGTTGGCTCCGTATTCCCTATAGAGTTGGCTCCCTATTCCCTATAGAGTTGTCTCCCTATTCCCTATAGAGTTGGCTCTCTATTCCCTATAGAGTTGTCTCCCTATTCCCTATAGAGTTGGCTCCCTATTCCCTATAGAGTTGGCTCTCTATTCCCTATAGAGTTGGCTCTCTATTCCCTATAGAGTTGGCTCCCTATTCCCTATAGAGTTGGCTCCCTATGCCCTATAGAGTTGGCTCTCTATTCCCTATAGAGTTGGCTCCCTATTCCCTATAGAGTTGGCTCCCTATTCCCTATAGAGTTGGCTCTCTATTCCCTATAGAGTTGGCTCCCTATTCCCTATAGAGTTGGCTCCCTATTCCCTATAGAGTTGGCTCTCTATTCCCTATATAGTTGGCTCCCTATTCCCTATAGAGTTGGCTCTCTATTCCCTATAGAGTTGGCTCCCTATTCCCTATAGAGTTGGCTCCCTATTCCCTATAGAGTTGGCTCTCTATTCCCTATAGAGTTGGCTCCCTATTCCCTATAGAGTTGTCTCCCTATTCCCTATAGAGTTGGCTCCCTATTCCCTATAGAGTTGGCACCCTATTCCCTATAGAGTTGGCTCTCTATTCCCTATAGAGTTGGCTCCCTATTCCCTATAGAGTTGTCTCCCTATTCCCTTTATAGTGCTCTGCTTTTGATCAGGTTGCAGCTCTATAGAGATGAGTTGATGACTTGGAATGAAATAATAAAGTCATCAAATGAAACTAATATAACAAACACGACAACTGAAATATGTTATTAAAGTAAAGTGAATAAATGGTTAATAAGTGATCAGCAGGAAAGGACAGTCACTACCATCAGGGGACTGAGTTGATTCATTCTGTGTTGTTACAGCATTCAACACAAATAACAAGTGAAATCGATCCAACCTAAAAAAAACACTAATTGCTCAGCACTAGATGCCACATGGATTGCAGCCTCAATCTGTGACCTCCAGTCTAGTTCCATTTGGAATGCAGCCTCAATCTGTGACCTCCAGTCTAGTTCCATTTGGAATGCAGCCTCAATCTGTGACCTCCAGTCTAGTTCCATTTGGAATGCAGCCTCAATCTGTGACCTCCAGTCTAGTTCCATTTGGAATGCAGCCTCAATCTGTGACCTCCAGTCTAGTTCCATTTGGAATGCAGCCTCAATCTGTGACCTCCAGTCTAGTTCCATTTGGAATGCAGCCTCAATCTGTGACCTCCAGTCTAGTTCCATTTGGAATGCAGCCTCAATCTGTGACCTCCAGTCTAGTTCCATTTGGAATGCAGCCTCAATCTGTGACCTCCAGTCTAGTTCCATTTGGAATGCAGCCTCAATCTGTGACCTCCAGTCTAGTTCCATTTGGAATGCAGCCTCAATCTGTGACCTCCAGTCTAGTTCCATTTGGAATGCAGCCTCAATCTGTGACCTCCAGTCTAGTTCCATTTGGAATGCAGCCTCAATCTGTGACCTCCAGTCTAGTTCCATTTCACAACTGCATTTATTCTCCTTTCACACACACCCCCTCCCAGAGAGACAGAGATAGGGATAGAGACGAGAGCGCGAGAGAGAGGGAGACGTAGAGGAAGAGAGAGAGACATGGAGAGAGAAGGAGAGAGCGACGGGGAGAGAGGCAGAAGGGAAGGAGGGAGAGCAAGAGAAGGAGAGAGCGAGGGAGGGAGAGAGATGGAAGGGAGGAGAAAGAGAGAGGGAGGGAGACAGAAAGAGTGGAGGAGAAAATCAAAGAAGGTTTCTGCATTGTCATTCGACTTTTCTGGATCTACCTTCAACTGCAAGTTTGCATTTTAACACCAAAGAGAAATGGAAACTAAAATCAATGCTGCCTCTTTCTCTCTCCATCTCTCTCTCTCTGAAGGGGAATATATGAGTTATGAAGCTGTGTGTCTGCCTGCAGTACTTTTATAATTACAATGGAGCCACTCCTATTTCTCCACTCTAATATGGCAGGAAGGTCCCGGAGGGGTCTGTCCAATTCACACTAAACACAGCAGAAAGGGGAAGTCAGGGACTCCATCCAAATCGCACCCTTTTCCCTACATAGTTCACTACTTTTGACCAAGGACCATAAGGGGAGTAGGGTGCCGTTTGGGACACAGACCAGGGAGAGTCAGGTCTGATCACTAACAGGAAGCTTTACTTCTAGAGCTGTTGATCTAGTTAGCTGCTGGTTGCCATGGTGGTTGCCATGGTTGTTGCCATGATGGTTGCCATGGTGGTTGCCATGGTGGTTGCCATGGTGTGCACTCAAGCAAAACATTAAACATTATGTACCAGTAAAGTCTACAGTAGACCTATATAGACAGCCGTGTCCTATCTCCTGTTACTGTAGTGAGACAGCTTGATGTACCAGTACACCCTCTGGACAGGACACTAGTCTATCTCCTGTTTCTGTAGTGAGACAGCTTGATGTACCAGTACACCCTCTGGACAGGACACTAGTCTATCTCCTGTTTCTGTAGTGAGACAGCTTGATGTACCAGTACACCCTCTGGACAGGACTCTAGTCTATCTCCTGTTTCTGTAGTGAGACAGCTTGATGTACCAGTACACCCTCTGGACAGGACACTAGTCTATCTCCTGTTTCTGTAGTGAGACAGCTTGATGTACCAGTACACCCTCTGGACAGGACACTAGTCTATCTCCTGTTACTGTAGTGAGACAGCTTGATGTACCAGTACACCCTCTGGACAGGACACTAGTCTATCTCCTGTTTCTGTAGTGAAGCAGCTTGATGTACCAGTACACCCCCTGTGATGCATGTAAATAGCAGTGGTGCTGTAGGGAAGGTTGAAGAAGTTTGTGAGTTAACTCTCTCTCTCCTCTGCAGTCCCAGAGCCTCACAGAGGTTGGACAAGACTGGCCAGGGGGGAAAACATCGTATTCAACAAAAACCCACTGGTCATAAAACAGATGATATTCCAAACCCTTCCGTCCGTAATTAATACTGTCTGACTCAGAAGGTTGTGATGAGCTGTAAATGGGATTGTTTGGTATAAATTGGACAATTAAACACTAAAGGTGGATAAGGACATATAAGTTAATGTAGCGCGTACGGCCCAGGACATCACTGAGGCCAAGCTTCCTGCCATCCAGGAACTCTACACCAGGCGGTGTCAGAGGAAGGCCCTAAAAATTGTCAAAGACTCCAACCACCCTAGTCATAAACTGTTCTCTCTGCTACCACACAGCAAGCGGTACCGGAGCGCCAAGTCTAGGTCCAAGAGGCTTCTTAACAGCCATAAGACTCCTGAACAGCTAATCAAATGGCTACCCAGATTACTTGCATTGCCCCCCCCCCCCCTATTTTACACCACTGCTACTCTGTTATTATCTATGCATAAGTCACTTTAATAACTCTACATGTACATATTACCTCAATTACCTCGACTAACCGGTGCCCCGCACATTGACTCTGTTCCTGTTCAGAGAGGACAACTAGCACATGGTGCTATGGATGTGTACTGTATGTGAGTATATGGTTATGAATGTATTGATTTGTCACAGTCATTGCATATAAAAATATATATATCGTTATGTACGCCTCACGGAAGAGGGAACGCAACACCCTGCTACACCTCAACTCCCCGTGGAGGTATAGAGGTATGGGACTGTAGGTGGAGGTATGGGACTGTAGGTGGAGGTATAGAGGTATGGGACTGTAGGTGGAGGTATAGAGGTATGGGACTGTAGGTGGAGGTATAGAGGTATGGGACTGTAGGTGGAGGTATGGGACTGTAGGTGGAGGTATAGAGGTATGGGACTGTAGGTGGAAGTATAGAGGTATGGGACTGTAGGTGGAGGTATAGAGGTATGGGACTGTAGGTGGAGGTATAGAGGTATGGGACTGTAGGTGGAGGTATAGAGGTATGGGACTGTAGGTGGAGGTATAGAGGTATGGGACTGTAGGTGGAGGTATAGAGGTATGGGACTGTAGGTGGAGGTATAGAGGTATGGGACTGTAGGTGGAGGTATAGAGGTATGGGACTGTAGGTGGAGGTATAGAGGTATGGGACTGTAGGTGGAGGTATAGAGGTATGGGACTGTAGGTGGAGGTATAGGACTGTAGGTGGAGGTATAGAGGTATGGGACTGTAGGTGGAGGTATAGAGGTGTGGGACTGTAGGTGGAGGTATAGAGGTATAGAGGTATGGGACTGTAGGTGGAGGTATAGAGGTATGGGACTGTAGGTGGAGGTATAGAGGTGTGTGACTATAGGTGGAGGTATAGAGGTATAGAGGTATGGGACTGTAGGTGGAGGTATAGAGGTATGGGACTGTAGGTGGAGGTATAGAGGTGTGTGACTGTAGGTGGAGGTATAGAGGTATGGGACTGTAGGTGGAGGTATAGAGGTATGGGACTGTAGGTGGAGGTATAGAGGTATGGGACTGTAGGTGGAGGTATGGGACTGTAGGTGGAGGTATGGGACTGTAGGTGGAGGTATGGGACTGTAGGTGGAGGTATGGGACTGTAGGTGGAGGTATAGAGGTATGGGATTGTAGGTGGAGGTATGGGACTGTAGGTGGAGGTATTGAGGTATGGGACTGTAGGTGGAGGTATGGGACTGTAGGTGGAGGTATAGAGGTATGGGATTGTAGGTGCGTGTAAGGATGACAAAAGGCAGAGAATTTATCGTTTACTGGGAATTTATTCCTTTGAGGTAAATTTGGGGAAAAGGGGCTGAACGGAACCAAAGCAAAGAAAGTAAATGTCAAAATCCCCTCTCCTATCTTACCTGCCTATCCACTACTGACCTAACTTAGCACCACCTGGTGACCTACCCACTACTGACCTAACTAGCACCACCTGGTGACCTACCCACTACTGACCTAACTTAGCACCACCTGGTGACCTACCCACTACTGACCTAACTAGCACCACCTGGTGACCTACCCACTACTGACCTAACTAGCACCACCTGGTGACCTACCCACTACTGACCTAACTTAGCACCACCTGGTGACCTACCCACAACTTACCTAACTTAGCACTGCCTGGTGACCTACCCACTACTGACCTAACTTAGCACCGCCTGGTGACCTACCCACTACTGACCTAACTTAGCACCGCCTGGTGACCTACCCACTACTGACCTATCTAGCACCACATGGTGACCTACCCACTACTGACCTAACTAGCACCACCTGGTGACCTACCCACTACTGACCTAACTTAGCACCACCTGGTGACCTACCCACTACTTACCTAACTAGCACCACCTGGTGCGCTAACCAAAATACAGGGGCTGGTCCTTCCAGGTCTTACCTAGTGTGTATATGTAACAGTGTAGGTCCCGCCCCTCTCTTCGCCCCAACCCGGGCTCGAACCAGGGACCCTTGCACACATCAACAACTGACACCCCACCGAAGCATCGTTACCCATCGCGCCACAAAAGCCGCGGCCCTTGCAACGCAAGGGGAAACCCTACTTCAAGTCTCAGAGCGAGTGACGTCACTGATTGAAATGCTATTAGCGCGCACCACCGCTAACTAACTAGCCATTTCACATCGGTTACATATAGACAGTAAATACTACGGGTTATGTATACCCGCAGGCCTCTTGCCTAAACACTCCCTATGTGCCTTCCCCTTCCCCCTGGGAACAAAAACACAACACAAACGTTAGTAAACTATTTCAGTAATCAGAAACACTGCCTCCTATGGGGACACACATACCTTAAAAGCAGCAGCTACAAAGTACTTAACAAAAACCTGTCTCTAGGCAACAACCAGCACAGGACATACCAAATATCTCTCCTAACAACAACCAAGACAGGACATACCAAATATCTCACCTAACAACAACAACCAACACAGGACATACCAAATCTCTCTCCTAACAACAACAACCAACACAGGACATACCAAATATCTCACCTAACAACAACAACCAACACAGGACATACCAAATCTCTCTCCTAACAACAACAACCAACACAGGACATACCAAATCTCTCTCCTAGCAACAACCAACACAGGACATACCAAATATCCCTCCTAACAACAACCAACACAGGACATACCAAATATCTCACCTAACAACAACCAACACAGGACATACCAAATCTCTCTCCTAGCAACAACCAACACAGGACATACCAAATATCTCTCCTAACAACAACCAACACAGGACATACCAAATATCTCTCCTAACAACAACCAACACAGGACATACCAAATATCTCTCCTAACAACAACCAACACAGGACATACCAAATCTCTCTCCTAGCAACAACAACCAACACAGAACACACTCATCATCTCTCTTCTGAGCAACAGAACACTGGCTTATATAGCTGGAGAAGGAGTCTGTAATGGGATACAGTGGGATCCTGAGGAGGGGGCGGGGTCAGCTCTCCAATCCTGAAACACGCACATACAAACAAAACCACAACTCAGAAACTGGGGAACGTAACATATATATATATATATATCAAAAGTTTGGACACACCTACTCGTTCAAGGGTTTTTCTTTATTTTTTACTATTTTATACATTGTATAATAACAATGAAGACATCAAAACTATGAAATGACACATGGAATCATGCCAAAACCCAAAAAATGTTAAACAAATCAAAATATATTTTATATTTGAGATTACTCAAAGAAGCTACCCTTTCCCTTGATGACAACTTTGCACACTCTTGGCATTCTCTCAACCAGCTTCATGAGGAATGCATTTCAATTAACAGGTGTGCCTTTTTAAAGTTAATTTATATATATATATATATATACAGTGCCTTGCAAAAGTATTCAGTCCCCTTGGCGTTTTTCCTATTTTGTTGCATTACAACCTGTAATTTAAATGGATTTCTATTTGATTTCATGTAATGGACATTCACAAAATAGTCCAAATTGTTGAAGTGACATTTTTTTTTTTTTTACTTGTTTCAAAAAATTCTAAATACAATATATATGGAAAAGTGGTGCGTGCATATGTGTTCACCCCCTTCGCTATGAAGCCCCTCAATAAGATCTGGTGCAACCATTTACCTCCAGAAGTCACATAATTAGTTAAATAAAGTCCACCTGTGTGCAACCTAACTGTCACATGAACTGTCACATGATCTCAGTATATATACACATGTTCTGAAAGGCCCCAGAGTCTGCAACACCACTAAGCAAGAGGCACCACCAAGCAAGTGGCACCATGAAGACCAAGGAGCTCTCCAAACAGGTCAGGGACAAAGTTGTGGAGAAGTACAGATCAGGGTTGGGTTACAAAAAAATATCAGAAACTTTGAACATCCCACAGAGCACCATTAAATCCATTATTAAAGAATGGAAAGAATATGGCACCACAACAAACCTGCCAAGAGAGGGCCGCCAACCAAAACTCACGGACCAGGCAAGGAGGGCATTAATCAGAGGCACCGAAGATAATACTGAAGGAGCTGCAAAGCTCCACAGCGGAGATTGGAGTATCTGTCCATAGGACCACTTTAAGCCGTACACTCCACAGAGCTGGGCTTTACGGAAGAGTGGCCAGAAATAAATATGCAAACATGTTTGGTGTTCCCCAAAAGGCATGTGGGAGACTCCCCAAACATTTCTATTTTATTATTGTTTTATTTCACCTTTTATTTAACCAGGTAGGCCAGTTGAGAACAAGTTCTCATTTACAACTTTGACCTGGCCAAGATAAAGCAAAGCAGTGCAACACAAACAACAACAGAGTTACACATGGAATAAACAAACATACAGTCAATAATACAATAGAAAAAGTCTATATGCAGTGTGTGCAAATAAGGTACGATAACGGAGGTAAGGTAATAAATAGGCCGTAGTGGAAAATAATTACAATATAGCAATTGAACACTGGAGTGATAGATGTGCAGAAGATAAGTGTGCAAGTAGAGATACTGGGGTGCCAAGGAGCAAAATAAATAAAATAGATAACAGTATGGGGATGAGGTAGATTGCATGGGATAATTACAGATGGGCTATGTACAGGTGCAATGATCTATGAGCTGCTCTGACAGCTGGTGCTTAAAGCTAGTGAGGGAGATATGAGTCTCCAGCTTCAGTGATTTTTGCAGTTCGTTCCAGTCATTGGCAGCAGAGAACTGGAAGGAAAGGCGCCAAAGGAGGAGCGATCGTTTGAAGAGCATGCATTTAGTTTTACTTGTATTTAAGAGCAGTTGGAGGCCACGGAAGGAGAGTTGTATGGCATTGATGCTCGTCTGGAGGTTAGTTAACACAGTGTCCAAAGAAGGGCCAGAAGTATACAGAATGGTGTCGTCTGCGTAGAGGTGGATCAGAGAGTCACCAGCAGCAAGAGTGACATCATTGATGTATACAGAGAAAAGAGTCGGGCTGAGGTTTGAACCCTATGGCACCCCCATAGAGAGGTCCCCCATAGGGGACCCCCATATGTCCGGACAACAGGCCCTCCGATTCGACATACTGAACTCTGTTTGAGAAGTTGTTGGTGAACTAGGCGAGGCAATCATTTGAGAAACCAAGGTTGTTGAGTCTGCCGATAAGAATGTGGTGATTGACAGAGTCGAAAGCCTTGGCCAGGTCGATGAATAGAGCTTCACAGTATTGTCTCTTATCGATGGCGGTTATGATATAATTTAGGACCTTGAGCGCGGCTGAGGTGCACCCATGACCAGCTCGGAAACCAGATCGCATAGCGGAGAAGGTACGGTGGGATTTGAAATGGTCGGTGATCTGTTTGTTAACTTGGCTTTCGAAGACCTTCGAAAGGCAGGGTAGGATAGATATAGGTCTGTAGCAGTTTGGGTCTAGAGTGTTTCCCCCTTTGAAGAGGGGGATGACCGCGGCAGCTTTCCAATCTTTGGAGATCTCAGACAATACTAAAGAGAGGTTGAACAGGCTAGTAACAGGGGTTGCAACAATTTCGGCTGATCATTTTAGAAAGGGAGGGTCCAGATTGTCTAGCCCGGCTGATTTGTAAGGGTCCAGATTTTGCAGCTCTTTCAGAACATCAGCTATCTGAATTTGGGTGAAGGAGAAATGGGGGAGGCTTGGGAAAGTTGCTGTGGGCTTTTGCTGCAGGGCTGTTGACCGGGGTAGGGGTAGCCAGGTGGAAAGCATGGCCAGCCGTAGAAAAATGCTTATTGAAATTCTCAAATATAGCGGATTTATCGGTGGTGACAGTGTTTCCTAGCCTCAGGGCAGTTGGCAGCTGGGAGCAGGTGCTCTTATTCTCCATGGACTTTACAGTGTCCCCAAACTTTTTGGAGTGCAAATTTCTGTTGGAAAAAGTTAGCCTTTGCTTTCCTAACTGCCTGTGTATATTGGTTCCTATGGAAGAAGGTACTCTGGTCAGATGAGACTAAAATTGACCTTTTTGGCCATCAAGGAAAACGCTATGTCTGGCGCAAACACAACACCTCTCATCACCCCGAGAACACCATTCCCACAGTGAAGCATGGTGGTGGCAGCATCATGCAGTTGGAATGTTTTTCATCAGCAGGGACTGGGAAACTGGTCAGAATTGAAGGAATGATGGATGGCGCTAAATACAGAGAAATTCTTGAGGGAAACCTGTTTCAGTCTTCCAGACATTTGAGACTGAGACGGAGGTTCACCTTCCAGCAGGACAATGACCCTAAGCATACTGTTAAAGCAACACTCAAGTGGTTTAAGGGGAAACATTTAAATTTCTTGGAATGGCCTCATCAAAGCTCAGACCTCAATCCAATTGAGAATCTGTGGTATGACTTAAAGATTGCTGTACACCAGCAGAACCCATCCAACTTGAATGAGCTGGAGCAGTTTTGCCCAGTGGCTAGATGTGCCAAGCTTATAGAAACATACCCCAAGAGACTTGCAGTTGTAATTGCTGCAAAAGGTGGCTCTACAAAGTATTTCGGGGGGGTGAATAGTTATGCATGCTCAAGTTTTCAGTTTTTTGGTCTTATTTCTTGTTTGTTTCAAAAGAAAAAATATTTAGCATCTTCATAGTGGCAAGCACGTTGTATAAATCAAATGTTACAAACCCCCCCAAAAATCAATTTTAAT
>NC_138292.1:2137500-2182500 GCF_965601325.2 Salmo salar
CAGCAAGACTCCAGTCGGATCTGACACTGTACACGCATCGTGAAAGCGAGAGACAGAGGAGAGAACAGAAGTGAAGTCAGGGCATGAGAGAGAAAGCGAAAGAGAGAGAGCAGCTTTTTAGAGTATTTCAAGCTACAAACACCCCCCATCTCCTCTCCTCTCCTCTCCTCTCCTCTCCTCTCCTCTCCTCTCCTCTCCTCTCCTCTCCTCTCCTCTCCTCTCCTCTCCTACCCTCCTCCTCCCTCCTCCTCTCTCCTCCTCTCACTCCCTTCTTTATTTCTCTCCTATTCCTCCTCTTCCTGGATCCCCTCCTACTATCCCAGCCTTGTTTTCCTCCTCCTCTTCTCCTTCCTTCCCTCGCTCCTCCCTCCTCCTCTTCTCCTTCCTTCTCTCGCTCCTCTCCTCCTCCTCTTCTCCTTCCTTCCCTCGCTCCTCTCCTCCTCCTCTTCTCCTTCCTTCCTTCCCTCGCTCCTCTCCTCCTCCTCTTCTCCTTCCTTCCTTCCCTCGCTCCTCTCCTCCTCCTCTTCTCCTTCCCTCCTTCCCTCGCTCCTCTCCTCCTCCTCTTCTCCTTCCTTCCCTCGCTCCTCTCCTCCTCTTCTCCCTCCTTCCTTCCCTCGCTCCTCTCCTCCTCTTCTCCCTCCTTCCTTCCCTCGCTCCTCTCCTCCTCTTCTCTCCTCCTCCCAGCTAGGAGAGTGGGATTCTGGGACTCCCACTGAGCAGACAGACAGAAGAACAGCTAGAGGTCCCATCCATCCCTCTCTCTGTCCATCCCTCTCTCTCTCTCTCTCACACATCTCTCTGTTTTGAGAAGAGGATCTTGCCTCCGCCCCGACCCAGGGATAGGAACCAGGGGTCCAGGCCAAGAGGGAGTCACTGTGTTACTGGAACTCAGCCAGAGAGACTCTGTCTCCTGCTACGGCCAGAAGGATTCCTGCTACATGGGTAAACGCTTGGAACAGCAACAGATGTACCCCCAATACATCTACTATTACCCCCACTACCTCCAGACTAAGGTAAGATGGTCCAGGGTGTCTCCTCTATCTAAGGAAGGATGGTTCAGGGTGTCTCCTCTATCTAAGGAAGGATGGTTCAGGGTGTCTCCTCTATCTAAGGGAAGGATGGTTCAGGGTGTCTCCTCTATCTAAGGAAGGATGGTTCAGGGTGTCTCCTCTATCTAAAGGAAGGATGGTTCAGGGTGTCTCCTCTATCTAAAGGAAGGATAGTTCAGGGTGTCTCCTCTATCTAAGGTAAGATGGTCCAGGGTGTCTCCTCTATCTAAGGAAGGATGGTTCAGGGTGTCTCCTCTATCTAAGGAAGGATGGTTCAGGGTGTCTCCTCTATCTAAGGAAGGATGGTTCAGGGTGTCTCCTCTATCTAAAGGAAGGATGGTTCAGGGTGTCTCCTCTATCTAAGGAAGGATGGTTCAGGGTGTCTCCTCTATCTAAGGAAGGATGGTTCAGGGTGTCTCCTCTATCTAAAGGAAGGATGGTTCAGGGTCTCTCCTCTGTCTTACCCCCATACTAGTCCTTCTAACGTTACCTCCAGACTAAGGTAGGGTGTCCCACCTCTGTCATAGCCCAGACTACCCGACCTTCTCCAGGCTTAGGTATGGTACTGAGTCTATCCTCTGTCTTAGCCCAGACCACCCTGACCTTCTCCAGGCTGTGTCTCTCTGCTGTTTACTCTGTCCTACAAGTCTAATATTGACGGGGGGAAAAAATCGATACTTACAGTTGAAGTCGGAAGTTTACATACACCTTAGCCAAATACATTTAATCTCAGTTTTTCACAATTCCTAACATTTAATCCTAGTAAAAGTTTCCTGTTTTAGGACAGTTAGGATCACCACTTTATTTTAAGAATGTGAAATGTCAGAATAATAGTAGAGAGAATGATTTATTTCAGCTTTTATTTCTTTCACCACATTCCCAGTGGGTCAGAAGTTTACATACACTCAATTAGTATAATTGTTTATCTTGAGTCAAACATTTCGGGTAGCCTTCCACAAGCTTCCCACAATAAATTGGGTGAATTTTGACCCATTCCTCCTGACAGAGCTGGTGTAACTGAGTCAGGTTTGTAGGCCTCCTTGCTCGCACACGGTTTTTCAGTTCTGCCCACAAAATATCTATAGGATTGAGGTCAGGGCTTTGTGATGGCTACTCCAATTTTGTTGTCCTTAAGCCATTTTGCAACAACTTTGGAAGTATGCTTGGGGTCATTGTTCATTTGGAAGACCCATTTGCAACAAAGCTTTAACTTCCTGACTGATGTCTTGAGATGTTGCTTCAATATATCCACATAATTTTCCGTCCTTATGATGCCATTTATTTTGTGAAGTGCACCAGTCCCTCCTGCAGCAAAGCACCGCCACAACATGATGCTGCCACCCCTGTGTTTCACGGTTGGGATGGTGTTCTTCGGCTTGCAAGCCTCCCCGTTTTTCCTCCAAACATAACGATGGTCATTATGGCCAAACAGTTCTATTTTTGTTTCATTAGACCAGAGGACATTTCTCCAAAAAGTACGATCTTTGTCCCCATGTGTAGTTGCAAACCGTAGTATGTATTTTTTATGGCGGTTTTGGAGCAGTGGCTTCTTCCTTGCTGAGCGGCCTTTCAGGTTATGTCGATATAGGACTTTTGTACCTGTTTCCTCCAGCATCTTCACAAGGTCCTTGCTGTTGTTCTGGGATTGATTTGCACTTTTCGCACCAAAGCACGTTCATCTCTAGCAGACAGAACGCATCTCCTTCTTGAGTGGTATGACGGCTGCGTGGTCCCATGGTGTTTATACTTGCGTACAATTGTTTGTACAGATGAACGTGGTACCTTCAGGCATTTGGAAATTGCTCCCAAGGATGAACCAGACTTGTGGAGGTCTACCATTTTTTTGTCTGAGGTCATGGCTGTTTTCTTTTGATTTTCCCATGATGTCAAGCAAAGAAGCGCTGAGTTTGAAGGTAGGCCTTGAAATACATCCACAGGTACACCTCTAATTGACTCAACTGATGTCAATTAGCCTATCAGAAGCTTCTAAAGCCATGATATAATTTTCTGGAATTTTCCAAGCTGTTTAAAGGCACAGTTAACTTAGTGTATGTAAACTTCTGACCAACTGGAATTGTGATACAGTGAATTATAAGTGAAATAACCTGTCTTTAAACAATTGTTGTAAAAATTACTTGTGTCATGGACAAAGTAGATGTCCTAACCGACTTGCCAAAACTATAGTTTGGTAACAAGAAATTTGTGGAGTGGTTGAAAAACAAGTTTTAATGACTAAGTGTTTGTAAACTTCCGACTTCAACTGTACATATCGCAAACATTATTTTGGACGATACAGTACAGAGTATTGTATGGCGTCTCTACAGTACAGACTATTGTATGGCGTCTCTACAGTACAGAGTATTGTATGGCGTCTCTACAGTACAGACTATTGTATGGCGTCTCTACAGTACAGACTATTGTATGGTGTCTCTACAGTACAGACTGTGTCTCTGCTGGCTCTCCTCACCTCAGCTGGTTCTGTCTCTTAGTCCATACTAGTCCCTCTCTGTCCCTACAGCTGGTTCAGTCTCTTAGTCCATACTAGTCCCTCTCTGTTCCTACAGCTGGTTCAGTCTCTTAGTCCATACTAATCCCTCTCTGTCCCTACAGCTGGTTCTCTTAGTCCATACTAGTCCCTCTCTGTTCCTACAGCTGGTTCAGTCTCTTAGTCCATACTAGTCCCTCTCTGTTCCTACAGCTGGTTCAGTCTCTTAGTCCATACTAGTCCCTCTCTGTCCCTACAGCTGGTTCTCTTAGTCCATACTAGTCCCTCTCTGTCCCTACAGCTGGTTCAGTCTCTTAGTCCATACTAGTCCCTCTCTGTCCCTACAGCTGGTTCAGTCTCTTAGTCCATACTAGTCCCTCTCTGTTCCTACAGCTGGTTCAGTCTCTTAGTCCATACTAGTCCCTCTCTGTCCCTACAGCTGGTTCTCTTAGTCCATACTAGTCCCTCTCTGTCCCTACAGCTGGTTATCTTAGTCCATACTAGTCCCTCTCTGTCCCTACAGCTGGTTCTCTTAGTCCATACTAGTCCCTCTCTGTCCCTACAGCTGGTTCTCTTAGTCCATACTAGTCCCTCTCTGTCCCTACAGCTGGTTCAGTCTCTTAGTCCATACTAGTCCCTCTCTGTCCCTACAGCTGGTTCTCTTAGTCCATACTAGTCCCTCTCTGTCCCTACAGCTGGTTCTCTTAGTCCATACTAGTCCCTCTCTGTCCCTACAGCTGGTTCTCTTAGTCCATACTAGTCCCTCTCTGTCCCTACAGCTGGTTCTCTTAGTCCATACTAGTCCCTCTCTGTCCCTACAGCTGGTTCTCTTAGTCCATACTAGTCCCTCTCTGTCCCTACAGCTGGTTCTCTTAGTCCATACTAGTCCCTCTCTGTCCCTACAGCTGGTTCTCTTAGTCCATACTAGTCCCTCTCTGTCCCTACAGCTGGTTCTCTTAGTCCATCTCCAGGCTCAGTTAAAGAGCATTGAGCCTCTCTCTTCCAGGATGTCTTTCTGTCCCCACCCTTACAGTTGTTCTCTAATCTGACTGTCAGTGTTTTACCTGATGACAGCTCTGTGGATACAGTGGTGTCAGTCCTCCTCTCTGCTGATGTGTGTGTATATATACAGTGGTGTCAGTCCTCCTCTCTGCTGATGTGTGTGTATATACAGTGGTGTCAGTCCTCCTCTCTGCTGATGTGTGTATTTATACAGTGGTGTCAGTCCTCCTCTCTGCTGATGTGTGTATATATACAGTGGTGTCAGTCCTCCTCTCTGCTGATGTGTGTGTATATATACAGTGGTGTCAGTCCTCCTCTCTGCTGATGTGTGTGTATATATACAGTGGTGTCAGTCCTCCTCTCTGCTGATGTGTGTATATACAGTGGTGTCAGTCCTCCTCTCTGCTGATGTGTGTATATATACAGTGGTGTCAGTCCTCCTCTCTGCTGATGTGTGTGTATATATACAGTGGTGTCAGTCCTCCTCTCTGCTGATGTGTGTGTATATATACAGTGGTGTCAGTCCTCCTCTCTGCTGATGTGTGTGTATATATACAGTGGTGTCAGTCCTCCTCTCTGCTGATGTGTGTATATATACAGTGGTGTCAGTCCTCCTCTCTGCTGATGTGTGTATATATACAGTGGTGTCAGTCCTCCTCTCTGCTGATGTGTGTATATATACAGTGGTGTCAGTCCTCCTCTCTGCTGATGTGTGTGTATATATACAGTGGTGTCAGTCCTCCTCTCTGCTGATGTGTGTGTATATATACAGTGGTGTCAGTCCTCCTCTCTGCTGATGTGTGTGTATATATACAGTGGTGTCAGTCCTCCTCTCTGCTGATGTGTGTGTATATATACAGTGGTGTCAGTCCTCCTCTCTGCTGATGTGTGTGTATATATACAGTGGTGTCAGTCCTCCTCTCTGCTGATGTGTGTATATATACAGTGGTGTCAGTCCTCCTCTCTGCTGATGTGTGTATATATACAGTGGTGTCAGTCCTCCTCTCTGCTGATGTGTGTGTATATATACAGTGGTGTCAGTCCTCCTCTCTGCTGATGTGTGTGTATATATACAGTGGTGTCAGTCCTCCTCTCTGCTGATGTGTGTGTATATATACAGTGGTGTCAGTCCTCCTCTCTGCTGATGTGTGTGTATATATACAGTGGTGTCAGTCCTCCTCTCTGCTGATGTGTGTGTGTATATATACAGTGGTGTCAGTCCTCCTCTCTGCTCATGTGTGTATATATATATATATATATATATATATATATATATAGTGGTGTCAGTCCTCCTCCTAGGGTACCATTTGGTCCTGGTCTAAAGTAGTGCACTATATAGGGAATAGGGTGCCATTGGGTCCTTGTCTATAGTAGTGCACTATATAGGGAATAGGGTGCCATTGGGTCCTTGTCTATAGTAGTGCACTATATAGGGAATAGGGTGCCATTTGGGACTCCTACCAGGTGTTTGGTCCCTTCAACAGCAGAGAGGTGTCTGTCAGGGATGTGCTTTGTCCCCACTCCTGTACATCTCGTTCATTAATAGTTGTACTAGTTTCCATCCTGACAGACGCCTCGTTAAGTTCTCTGACGACGCTGCCTTGATCAGCCTGTTGCATGATGAGGAACAACATGGCTCGGTCCTAAATGACTTGGTAGAGTGGTGTGACCAATCACACGTAGTCCTCAGAACCAACGAGACCAAAGAGATGTGGGTAGACTTCAGGAAGCGAGCAACACTGACCTCGGCAGACATCTACCAGAGGTCAGAACAGGTGGTGGAGGAATACAGATTACCTGGGTGTCCTCTTGGACAATAAGCTTCAGTGGAATAAATGTACAGACCTGATCTACAAAAAAAGAGACTGTACTTCCTCAACAAGCTGGGATCATTTTAATGTTGACTGGACTATACTGACTCTGTTTTACAAATCTTTCATTGAGAGTTTTTGAACTTTTTGTATTGTTTGTTGGTTTGGCAATGCCACTGTCAGCCAGAGAAATATGCTGAGAAGGATTATCACCACAGCAAGCAAGGTACTTGGGGTGAAACAGACAGGCCTGGATGAGATCTTTAATGGTCAGTGCCCTCTGCAAGGTACTTGGAGTGAAACAGACAGGCCTGGATGAGATCTTTAAGGTCAGGGCCCTCAGCAAGGTACTTGGAGTGAAACAGACAGGCCTGGATGAGATCTTTAAGGTCAGGCCCCTCAGCAAGGTACTTGGAGTGAAACAGACAGGCCTGGATGAGATCTTTAAGGTCAGGGCCCTCAGCAAGGTACTTGGAGTGAAACAGACAGGCCTGGATGAGATCTTTAAAGGTCAGGCCCCTCTCCAACACACCGCCTGTACCCGGACTTTGAACTACTCCCCTATGGGTGCAGATATAGAACAACCCTTGGCAGGAAAAATACATCTGGACAATCATTTGTGCCAGGTGATATCCCTCCTAAACAGCTCGGCCTAATGTTCCTATCAACCCAGTGAGGCCAGCAGGCTAGTCTCTTTTTATTGGTTTGTAACTGTTATTAAAGTTGTGTTGTCAATTTATTTTGTATTTAAAATGCCTCTTTAAACGTGTACATGACACTGCAATAAGCCTTCCCCATGGGGGACAATACAGTCTGTAAAGTACAGAGCTTTCTGCCATTAAACAAAGCTGGGGTCCTGGCTATATAGAGAAGGGTGTGATTTCATATTGGTGTGTGTGTGTGTGTGTGTGTGTGTGTGTGTGTGTGTGTGTGGCAGAGCAGCTTACACTCTGCTACGGTCTATTTTCTGTTAATCAGAGCAGCAACCATCAAAGATTTACAATAGCACTATTTCAACAACATTCTATGTACACACACACACACACACACACACACACACACACACACACACACACACACACACACACACACACACACACACACACACACACACACACACACACACACACACACACACACATTTCTGATGATGGTCTCAGTGTTTAACTACCAGTGGTTAGTCTGATGATGGTCTCAGTGTTTAACTACCAGAGGTTAGTCTGATGATGGTCTCAGTGTTTAACTACCAGTGGTTAGTCTGATGGTCTCAGTGTTTAACTACCAGTGGTTAGTCTGGTGATGGTCTCAGTGTTTAACTACCAGTGGTTAGTCTGATGGTCTCAGTGTTTAACTACCAGTGGTTAGTCTGATGATGGTCTCAGTGTTTAACTACCAGTGGTTAGTCTGATGGTCTCAGTGTTTAACTACCAGTGGTTAGTCTGATGATGGTCTCAGTGTTTAACTACCAGTGGTTAGTCTGATGGTCTCAGTGTTTAACTACCAGTGGTTAGTCTGATAGTCTCAGTGTTTAACTACCAGTGGTTAGTCTGATGGTCTCAGTGTTTAACTACCAGTGGTTAGTCTGATAGTCTCAGTGTTTAACTACCAGTGGTTAGTCTGATGATGGTCTCAGTGTTTAACTACCAGTGGTTAGTCTGATAGTCTCAGTGTTTAACTACCAGTGGTTAGTCTGATGATGGTCTCAGTGTTTAACTACCAGTGGTTAGTCTGATGATGGTCTCAGTGTTTAACTACCAGTGGTTAGTCTGATGATGGTCCCAGTGTTTAACTACCAGTGGTTAGTCTGATGATGGTCTCAGTGTTTAACTACCAGTGGTTAGTCTGATGGTCTCAGTGTTTAACTACCAGTGGTTAGTCTGGTGATGGTCTCAGTGTTTAACTACCAGTGGTTAGTCTGATGATGGTCTCAGTGTTTAACTACCAGTGGTTAGTCTGATGATGGTCTCAGTGTTTAACTACCAGTGGTTAGTCTGATGGTCTCAGTGTTTAACTACCAGTGGTTAGTCTGGTGATGGTCTCAGTGTTTAACTACCAGTGGTTAGTCTGATGATCTCAGTGTTTAACTACCAGTGGTTAGTCTGATGATGGTCTCAGTGTTTAACTACCAGTGGTTAGTCTGATGATGGTCTCAGTGTTTAACTACCAGTGGTTAGTCTGATGATGGTCTCAGTGTTTAACTACCAGTGGTTAGTCTGATGATGGTCTCAGTGTTTAACTACCAGTGGTTAGTCTGATGGTCTCAGTGTTTAACTACCAGTGGTTAGTCTGGTGATGGTCTCAGTGTTTAACTACCAGTGGTTAGTCTGATGGTCTCAGTGTTTAACTACCAGTGGTTAGTCTGATGGTCTCAGTGTTTAACTACCAGTGGTTAGTCTGATGATGGTCTCAGTGTTTAACTACCAGTGGTTAGTCTGATGATGTTCTCAGTGTTTAACTACCAGTGGTTAGTCTGATGGTCTCAGTGTTTAACTACCAGTGGTTAGTCTGATGATGACGGATGATGGGTGTGTAAATTGGATGATTGAACACTAGTAACACTATAAATGATCTGATTGGATGATGTGTAGGGACTAGAGTAGGGACTAGTGTAGGGACTAGTGTAGGGACTAGAGTAGGGACTAGTGTAGGGACTAGTGTAGGGACTAGTGTAGGGACTAGTGTAGGGACTAGAGTAGGGACTAGTGTATGGACTAGAGTAGGGACTAGAGTAAAGAGTAGGGACTAGTGTAGGGACTAGTGTAGGGACTAGTGTAGGGAATAGAGTGGGGACTAGTGTGGGGACTAGTGTGGGGACTAGTGTAGGGACTAGTGTGGGGATGAGTGTGGGGACTAATGTAGGGACTAATGTGGGGACTAGTGTAGGGACTAGAGTAGGGACTAGTGTAGGGACTATTGTAGGGACTAGAGTAGGGACTAGAGTAGGGAGTAGTGTAGGAACGAGTGTAGGGACTAGCGTAGGGACTAGAGTAGGGACTAGTGTAGGGGCTAGCGTAGGGACTAGTGTAGGAACGATTGTAGGGACTAGCGTAGGGACTAGAGTAGGGACTAGAGTAGGGACTAGTGTAGGAACGAGTGTAGGGACTAGTGTAGGGACTAGCGTAGGGACTAGAGTAGGGACTAGTGTAGGGGCTAGCGTAGGGACTAGTGTAGGAACGAGTGTAGGGACTAGCGTAGGGACTAGAGTAGGGACTAGTGTAGGGACTAGTGTAGGGACTAGAGTAGGGACTAGAGTAGGGACTAGTGTAGGGGCTAGCGTAGGGACTAGTGTAGGGAATAGGGTAGGGGCTAGGGTAGGGAATAGGGTAGGGGCTAGGGTAGGGACTAGTGTAGGGACTAGAGTAGGGGATAGCGTAGGGACTAGAGTAGGGACTAGAGTAGGGACTAGTGTGGGGATGAGTGTAGGGACTAGTGTAGGGACTAGTGTAGGGTAGGGGCTAGGGTAGGGACTAGTGTGGGGAACATGGTGCCTATTCAGGATGCAACCTAATAAAATTAAAAAGCAGGTTGTAATTCCCATCCAATCATTATCTCATTATAGTCCAGTCCCTTAATGTGGTCAGCAGGACATAATGGTATTTATGGTAATGAGTATTAGTCTAATCAGAAACACCTTTATGTTTAAATTACAGCGGTGACACGGGCAGAAACGATTGGACATTTAAAGTGGGCATCACGTCCCCTCCAATGAGCTCTTCACATGACATTAGTCTGCGAAATGTGATCCAAATACCTGAATGGTCACTTCCAGCAGAGATGACACAACATCATGTATCTAAATGCATTAATAGTCACTCCAGCAGAGATAACACAACATCATGTATCTAAATACATTAATGGTCACTCCAGCAGAGATAACACAACATCATGTATCTAAATGCATTAATGGTCACTCCAGCAGAGATAACACAACATCATGTATCTAAATGCATTAATGGTCACTCCAGCAGAGATAACAGAACATCATGTATCTAAATGCATTAATGGTCACTCCAGCAGAGATAACACAACATCATGTATCTAAATACCTTAATGGTCACTCCAGCAGAGATAACACAACATCATGTATCTAAATGCATTAATAGTCACTCCAGCAGAGATAACACAACATCATGTATCTAAATACCTTAATGGTCACTCCAGCAGAGATAACACAACATCATGTATCTAAATGCATTAATGGTCACTCCAGCAGAGATAACACAACATCATGTATCTGCTTATTTGTCACATGCTGTCACGTCCTGACCAGTAAAAGGGGTTATATGTTATTGTAGTTTGGTCAGGGCGTGGCAGGGTGTGTTTTTATGTGTGTTTTGGGGTTTTGGGCATTCTATGTTCTATTTTCTATGTTTTGTATTTCTTTGTTTTGGCCTGGTGTGGCTCTCAATCAGGGACAGCTGTACTTCGTTGTCGCTGATTGGGAGCCATACTTAGGTAGCCCTTTTTCCCACCTGTCCTTGTGGGTAGTTAACTTTGTTTGTGGCATTTTGCCCTGTAAGCTTCACGGTCGTTTTGTATTGTTTATTGGTTTTGCTGGCGACATTCAATAAAATGGAAAATGTACGCTCACCACGCTGCACCTTGGTCTACTTCATCTGACGGTCGTGACACATGCGCCGAATACAACAGGTGTAGACCTTACAGTGAAATACTTACTTACAAGCCCCTAACCAACAATGCTTTAAGAAGTTTTTAGTAAAAAAGTGTGAAATAGAAAATAAAAGTAACAAATAATTCAACAGCAGCAGTAAAATAACAATAGTGAAGCTATATACAGGGGGTGTAGGTACAGAGTCAATGTGCGGGGGCACCGGTTAGTCGAGGTAATTGAGGTAATATATACATGTAGGCAGAGTTAAAGTGACTAAGCATAGATAATAAACAGAGAGTAGCAGCAGTGTAAAAGAGGAATCTGGGTAGCCCTTTGATTAGATGTTCAGGAGTCTTATGGCTTGGGGGGGTAGAAGCTGTTTAGAAGCCTCTTGGACCTAGACTTGGTGCGCCGGTACCGCTGCCGTGCGGTAGTAGGGAGAACAGTCTATGACTAGGGTGGCTGGAGTCTTGACAATTTTAGGGCCTTCCTCTGACACCACCTGGTATAGAGGTCCTGGATGACAGGAAGCTTGGCCCCAGTGATGTACTGGGCCGTACGCACTACCCTCTGTAGTGCCTTGTGGTCAGAGGCCGAGCAGTTGCAATACCAGGCAGTGATGCAACCAGTCAGGATGCTCTCTGGTGCAGCTATAGAATGTTTTGAGAATCTGGGGACCCATGCCAAATCTTTTCAGTCTCCTGAGGGGGAAAAGGTTTTGTCTTGCCCTCTTCATGACTTTGTCTTGATCACGGTGAGGGAGAGGTTGTTGTCCTGGCACCACACGGCCAGGTCTCTGACCTCCATATAGGCTGTCTCATCTTTGTTGGTGATCAGGCCTACCACTGTTGTGTCATCGGCAAACTTAATGAAGGTGTTGGAGTCGTGCTTGGTCATGCAGTCATGAGTTAACAGCAAGTACAGGAGGGGACTAAGCACACACCCCTGAGGGGCCCCCGTGTTGAAGATCAGCGTGGTGGACGTGTTGTTACCTACCCTTACCACCTGGGGGCAGCCCGTCAGGAAGTCCAGGATCCAGTTGCAGAGGGAGGTGTTTAGTCTCAGGGTCAATAGCTTAGTGATGAGCATCGAGGGCACTATGGTGTTGAACGCTGAGCTGTAGTCAATGAATAGCATTCTCACATAGGTGTTCCTTTTGTCCAGGTGGGAAAGGGCAGTGTGGTGTGCAATAGAGATTGCATCATCTGTGGATCTGTTGGGGTGGTATGCAAATTGGAGTGGGTCTATGGTTTCTGGGATAATGGTGTTGATGTGAGCCATGACCAGCCTTTCAAAGCACTTCATGGCTACAGACGTGAGTGCTACTGGTCGGTAGTCATTTAGGCAGGTTACCTTAGTGTTCTTGGGCACAGGGACTATGGTGGTCTGCTTGAAACATGTTGGTATTACAGACTCAGTCAGGGAGAGGTTGAACATATCAGTGAAGACACTTGCCAGTTGGTCAGCACATGCTCGGAGTACACGTCCTGGTAATCCGTCTGGCCCTGCGGCCTTGTGAATGCTGAACTGTTTATTAAAGGTCTTACTCACATCGGCTGCGGAGAGCATGATCACACAGTCATCCGGAACAGCTGGTGCTCTCATGCTCGCTTCAGTGTTACTTACCTCGAAGCGAGCATAGAAGTAATTTAGCTCGTCTGGTAAGCTCGTGTCACCGGTCACTCCAGCAGAGATAACAGAACATAATCTCTCATGGACAGATGAAACAGAGAGAATCTGTCAAGGCTCACACAGAATTATTTGATTACGAGCAGCAGTAATTCCTGGTTTTGAGTTTGCATCATTGATTATTTGGACGAATCAGGAATGGGCGAAGGTAGTGCTTACAACTGGTAGTGTGAATTTCAAGCCTGTGTGCGTTCTCTGCCTAGATTCCACAGCCACAAAGTTAAAATTGGCCATATCGTGAAAAAATCTGCATGCCAAAAATAAAAACATTTTCTTTTTAACAACGATAAACACGGGTGAAATAAGCAGAAAGACTTGGCCTCGAGTTTCTGTTTTTTAGGGAGGAGACTTCGCTTCTTTCCTTGGTACAAAGATAATCACAATTATTTGATGTAGAGATGTTGTAGGTTTGGTTGAGTCTGTCCCTGGTTATAGAGAGATGTAGGTTTGGGAGAGTCTGTCCCTGGTTATAGAGAGATGTAGGTTTGGTAGAGTCTGTCCCTGGTTACAGAGAGATGTAGGTTTGGTAGAGTCTGTCCCTGGTTATAGAGAGATGTAGGTTTGGTAGAGTCTGTCCCTGGTTATAGAGAGATGAAGGTTTGGTAGAGTCTGTCCCTGGTTACAGAGAGATGAAGGTTTGGTAGAGTCTGTCCCTGGTTATAGAGAGATGAAGGTTTGGTAGAGTCTGTCCCTGGTTACAGAGAGATGTAGGTTTGGTAGAGTCTGTCCCTGGAGTGGTTTATAAATCAAATAATACATTCAAATGACATTTTATTTGTCACATAGAGACTGGAGAGACATACAGCTCTGTTACCGTAGAGAGATGGAGAGACACAGCTCTGTTACCGTAGAGAGATGGAGAGACATACAGCTCTGTTACCGTAGAGAGATGGAGAGACATACAGCTCTGTTACCGTAGAGAGATGGAGGGACATACAGCTCTGTTACCGTAGAGAGATGGAGAGACATACAGCTCTGTTACCGTAGAGAGATGGAGAGACATACAGCTCTGTTACCATAGAGAGATGGAGAGACATACAGCTCTGTTACCATAGAGAGATGGAGAGACATACAGCTCTGTTACCATATAGAGATGGAGAGACATACAGCTCTGTTACCATAGAGAGATGGAGAGACATACAGCTCTGTTACCGTAGAGAGATGGAGAGACATACAGCTCTGTTACCATAGAGAGATGGAGAGACATACAGCTCTGTTACCGTAGAGAGATGGAGAGACATACAGCTCTGTTACCGTAGAGAGATGGAGAGACATACAGCTCTGTTACCATAGAGAGATGGAGAGACATACAGCTCTGTTACCATAGAGAGATGGAGAGACATACAGCTCTGTTACCGTAGAGAGATGGAGAGACATACAGCTCTGTTACCATAGAGACTGGAGAGACATACAGCTCTGTTACCGTCGAGAGATGGAGAGACATACAGCTCTGTTGCCATAGAGAGATGGAGAGACATACAGCTCTGTTACCGTAGAGAGATGGAGAGACATACAGCTCTGTTACCATAGAGAGATGGAGAGACATACAGCTCTGTTACCATAGAGAGATGGAGAGACATACAGCTCTGTTACCATAGAGAGATGGAGAGACATACAGCTCTGTTACCATAGAGAGATGGAGAGACATACAGCTCTGTTACCGTAGAGAGATGGAGAGATGGAGAGACATACAGCTCTGTTACCATAGAGAGATGGAGAGACATACAGCTCTGTTACCGTAGAGAGATGGAGAGACATACAGCTCTGTTACCATAGAGAGATGGAGAGACATACAGCTCTGTTACCATAGAGAGATGGAGAGACATACAGCTCTGTTACCGTAGAGAGATGGAGAGACATACAGCTCTGTTACCATAGAGAGATGCAGAGACATACAGCTCTGTTACCATAGAGAGATGGAGAGACATACAGCTCTGTTACCGTAGAGAGATGGAGAGACATACAGCTCTGTTACCGTAGAGAGATGGAGAGACATACAGCTCTGTTACCATAGAGAGTGAATTAAACATGTACACTAACTCCACACTGGGGGCTCTATGGGAGGATGAGGTGTGTGTGTGTGTGTGTGTGTGTGTGTGTGTGTGTGTGTGTGTGTGTGTGTGTGTGTGTGTGTGTGTGTGTGTGTGTGTGTGTGTGTGTGTGTGTGTGTGTGTGTGTGTGTGTGTGTGTCTTCCCCAGAGGTCTAGAGAGGCCTAGACCATCCATCCTTCAGGCTGTTTATCACACACAGCTCTTCAGAGACCACTGGCTGGCTAGATGTACAGGGAGATTAACACACACACACACACACTCAGAGACCGCTGGCTAGATGTACAGGTAGATAATACACAAACTCATTGGAAAACATCTCAAATGTTTTTTTGTCATGTATAGTGTAAAAAGTAGGCAGTAGGGAAACCTTGTATCTAACGTAGCGTGTCAGAAATGAACTGATCCCAGACTGTGGAACAGCTGTTACAGCAGGAGAGGAAACTGTTAGAAATGACTTGAAACTGTTTGTTTAGGAGCAGTAACGGTGCTATGTCATGTGTTGTTGAATACTGTCAGTCTTCGTTAAGGCAGTACGCTGCTTGTCTGTTCTGTCAGTCTTCGTTAAGGCAGTATGCTGCTTGTCTGTTCTCCGTCAGTCTTCATTATGCAGTATGCTGCTTGTCTGTTCTGTCAGTCTTCATTAAGGCAGTAGCTTGTCTGTTCTGTCAGTCTTCATTAAGGCAGTATGCTGCTTGTCTGTTCCCCGTCAGTCTTCATTAAGGCAGTATGCTGCTTGTCTGTTCTGTCAGTCTTCATTAAGGCAGTATGCTGCTTGTCTGTTCTGTCAGTCTTCATTAAGGCAGTATGCTGCTTGTCTGTTCTCTGTCAGTCTTCATTAAGGCAGTATGCTGCTTGTCTGTTCTGTCAGTCTTCATTAAGGCAGTATGCTGCTTGTCTGTTCTCTGTCAGTCTTCATTAAGGCAGTATGCTGCTTGTCTGTTCTGTCAGTCTTCGTTAAGGCAGTATAGTATGCCTTCTCTCTCTCTCTGTCTCTCTCTCTCTCTCTGTCTCTCTCTCTCTCTCTGTCTCTCTCTGTCTTTCTCTCTGTCTCTCTTTGTCTCTCTCTCTCTCTCTCTGTCTCTCTGTGCTTGTGCAGAAAAGGGATGGTTAGAAACACAACTTAACCACTCTCTAGTGCATATAGAAAGGATGGTAATGTTTCTTCTCTCATGTAAGACATAAACTACCACAATTATGCAAATCACTTCCCATGCACTGAGTGGTGTGGATGTACAGGGAGAGGGAGACTGGCACTGAGTGGTGTGGATGTACAGGGAGAGGGAGACTGGCACTGAGAGGTGTGGATGTACAGGGAGAGGGAGACTGGCACTGAGTGGTGTGGATGTGCAGGGAGAGGGACACTGGCACTGAGTGGTGTGGATGTGCAGGGAGAGGGAGACTGGCACTGAGTGGTGTGGGTGTACAGGGAGAGGGACACTGGCACTGAGTGGTATGGATGTACAGGGAGAGGGAGACTGGCACTGAGTGGTGTGGATGTGCAGGGAGAGGGACACTGGCACTGAGTAGTGTGGATGTGCAGGGAGAGGGAGACTGGCACTGAGAGGTGTGGATGTGCAGGGAGAGGGAGACTGGCACTGAGTGGTGTGGATGTGCAGGGAGAGGGAGACTGGCACTGAGTGGTGTGGATGTGCAGGGAGAGGGAGACTGGCACTGAGTGGTGTGGATGTGCAGGGAGAGGGACACTGGCAGTGAGGTGTGTGGATGTGGAGGGAGAGGGAGACTGGCAGTGAGGTGTGTGGATGTGGAGGGAGAGGGAGACTGGCAGTGAGGTGTGTGGATGTGGAGGGAGAGGGAGACTGGCAGTGAACGGCTGCGTTGTAGCTACATGGGCTTCTCTCTCTGCAGCTCTCTGACTCTCAGGTGGTGGTACAGGGAATGCAGTGGAGCGTATTTCTTTCCATGAAGTCCAGAGGTTTTAGGTGCAGGTTGTCGTATCATATCTATAGGAATATCTATAGGAATATCTATAGGAATATCTATAGGAACGTATCTATAGGAATATCTATAGGAATATCTATAGGAATATCTATAGGAATATCTATAGGAATATCTATAGGAACGTATCTATAGGAATATCTATAGGAATATCTCATAGGAATATCTATAGGAATATCTATAGGAATATCTATAGGAATATCTATAGGAATATCCATAGGAATATCTATAGGAATATCTATAGGAATATCTATAGGAATATCCATAGGAATATCTATAGGAATATCCATAGGAATATCTTTTGGAATATCTATAGGAATACTGTATCCATAGGAATATCTATAGGAATATCTATAGTAATATCTATAGGAATGTCTATAGGAATATCCATAGGAATATCTATAGGAATATCCATAGGAATATCCATAGGAATATCCATAGGAATATTTATAGGAATATCTATAGGAATATCAAAAAAGGCTTTATAAGTATGCTTCCCTACACCCCCCTCTCTTTTCTCTCCCATCTCTTTCTCCCTCCCTCCTTTCCCACATCTTTCTCTCCCGCCCTCTTTTCCCATCTCTCTCTCCCTCCCTCCTTTCCCATATCTCTCTCTCCCTCCCTCCTTTCCCATATCTCTCTCTCCCTCCCTCCTTTCCCACATCTCCCTCTCCCTCCATTCTTTCCCATATCTCTCTCTCCCTCCCTCCTTTCCCATATCTCTCTCTCCCTCCATTCTTTCCCACATCTCTCTCTCCCTCCATTCTTTCCCATATCTCTCTCTCCCTCCCTCCTTTCCCATATGTCTCTCTCTCCCTCCATTCTTTCCCACATCTCTCTCTCCCTTCCTCTTTTCCCATCTCTCTCTCCCTCCTTCCTTCCTTTCCCATCATCTCTCTCTCCCTCCATTCTTTCCCATATCTCTCTCTCCCTCCATTCTTTCCCACATCTCTCTGTGTGTGTTTCCCCACTGTGTCCTGGGCACCCTCTCTAACCATCTATTGGGTGGGATGGGATGCTGACTGCCAGCCTAAGAGCCTCTCTCTCCCAACTTATACCCATATATGTACAAATGACCCTGTATGATCGGTTATATTCTTATTTAAGAACCACTGGCTGCCGGCTCAATCCTCTCTTAATTAAATAACGGGGGAGAGGGGGAGGGAGAGGGGGAGGGAGAGGGGGAGAGGGGGAGAGGGAGAGAGGGGGAGAGGGGGAGAGAGAGAGAGAGAGAGAGAGAGAGAGAGAGGTGAAGAGAGAGAGAGAGGGGGAGGGGGAGAGGGAGAGGGAGAGAGAGGTGAAGAGAGAGAGAGGGGGAGGGGGAGAGGGAGAAGGAGAGAGGAGGGAGAGAGGGAGGTGAAGAGAGAGGTGAAGGGAGAGGGAGAGAGGGAGAGGGAGAGAGAGGTAAAGAGAGAAGTAAAGAGGGAGGGAGAGAGAGAGGTGTGTGTGTGGGTGGGATTTGAGCATATTCTCCCTATTATAGTATTATAAAGAGGACTTCCCTATTGTATTATCAGAAAGTGCCTGTCTGTCTGCCTGTGAAAGCTGGTCATTAGAGTCTGCATTGCAGTGTATGTAAGCTTTCTGATTGACAGGCAGTGAGGAAGATAAGGATGTGTCAGTCTCCTTAGTAGTCTCCTAGACAGCTAGTAGTTTCCTAGACAGCTAGTAGTCTCCTAGACAGCTTAGTAGTCTCCTAGACAGCTAGTAGTCTCCTAGACAGCTGGTAGTCTCCTAGACAGCTAGTAGTCTCCTAGACAGCTTAGTAGTCTCCTAGACAGCTAGTAGTCTCCTAGACAGCTAGTAGTCTCCTAGACAGCTTAGTAGTCTCCTAGACAGCTAGTAGTCTCCTAGACAGCTAGACACCTATCTTGACTCGACTCGACTCTCATCTATCCTGCTCTGCTCTACTCTACTCTACCTGTTGCTTCTACTCTACTCTACTCTGCTCTACCCTTCCTCTACCCTGCTTCTACCCTGCTTCTACAAAGCAGCACTAAGCAGACAACAGCACAGAGTAACATCTTCGGTCGGCCACAGAATAATGGGCTTGTTGCATTTTTAATGCAGGTCCACTTTGTAACAAGCAGAAAAGCAGTCTGATGTATCCAGGGCATTTAAAGGCCCCGTTATGATGATATTCCTTAACCCCCGGCTCTAAAAGCAAGTGGACTAAGTGACCAACAAAGACTATATCATAAATTGAGAAGATTGAGGATAGTGCACTACTTTTGACGAGAGCCCTACTTTTGACCAGAGCCGTGTGGGACCTGTTCAAAAGTAATGCACTACATAGGAATTTGGGACGCATGGCAGAGAGATGTAACCTCCAGCTAGGAGGAGAGAGATGTAACCTCCAGCTAGGAGTAGAGATGTAACCTCCAGCTAGGAGTAGAGAGATGTAACCTCCAGCTAGGAGGAGAGAGATGTAACCTCCAGCTAGGAGTAGAGAGATGTAACCTCCAGCTAGGAGTAGAGAGATATGTAACCTCCAGCTAGGAGTAGAGAGATGTAACCTCCAGCTAGGAGTAGAGAGATGTAACCTCCAGCTAGGAGTAGAGAGATGTAACCTCCAGCTAGGAGTAGAGAGATATGTAACCTCCAGCTAGGAGTAGAGAGAGATGTAACCTCCAGCTAGGAGTAGAGAGATGTAACCTCCAGCTAGGAGGAGAGAGATGTAACCTCCAGCTAGGAGTAGAGAGAGATGTAACCTCCAGCTAGGAGTAGAGAGAGATGTAACCTCCAGCTAGGAGTAGAGAGAGATGTAACCTCCAGCTAGGAGTAGAGAGATGTAACCTCCAGCTAGGAGGAGAGAGATGTAACCTCCAGCTAGGAGTAGAGAGATGTAACCTCCAGCTAGGAGTAGAGAGAGATGTAACCTCCAGCTAGGAGTAGAGAGAGATGTAACCTCCAGCTAGGAGTAGAGAGATGTAACCTCCAGCTAGGAGTAGAGAGAGATGTAACCTCCAGCTAGGAGGAGAGAGAGATGTAACCTCCAGCTAGGAGTAGAGAGATGTAACCTCCAGCTAGGAGTAGAGAGAGATGTAACCTCCAGCTAGGAGGAGTAGAGAGATGTAACCTCCAGCTAGGAGTAGAGAGAGATGTAACCTCCAGCTAGGAGTAGAGAGATGGAACCTCCAGCTAGGAGGAGAGAGAGATGTAACCTCCAGCTAGGAGTAGAGAGATGTAACCTCCAGCTAGGAGGAGAGAGATGTAACCTCCAGCTAGGAGTAGAGAGAGATGTAACCTCCAGCTAGGAGTAGAGAGAGATGTAACCTCCAGCTAGGAGTAGAGAGAGATGTAACCTCCAGCTAGGAGTAGAGAGAGATGTAACCTCCAGCTAGGAGTAGAGAGAGATGTAACCTCCAGCTAGGAGGAGAGAGAGATGTAACCTCCAGCTAGGAGTAGAGAGAGATGTAACCTCCAGCTAGGAGTAGAGAGATGTAACCTCCAGCTAGGAGTAGAGAGATGTAACCTCCAGCTAGGAGTAGAGAGAGATGTAACCTCCAGCTAGGAGTAGAGAGATGTAACCTCCAGCTAGGAGGAGAGAGATGTAACCTCCAGCTAGGAGGAGAGAGATGTAACCTCCAGCTAGGAGTAGAGAGATGTAACCTCCAGCTAGGAGGAGAGAGATGTAACCTCCAGCTAGGAGTAGAGAGAGATGTAACCTCCAGCTAGGAGTAGAGAGATGTAACCTCCAGCTAGGAGTAAAGAGATGTAACCTCCAGCTAGGAGGAGAGAGATGTAACCTCCAGCTAGGAGTAGAGAGATGTAACCTCCAGCTAGGAGTAGAGAGATGTAACCTCCAGCTAGGAGGAGAGAGATGTAACCTCCAGCTAGGAGTAGAGAGAGATGTAACCTCCAGCTAGGAGTAGAGAGAGATGTAACCTCCAGCTAGGAGGAGTAGAGAGATGTAACCTCCAGCTAGGAGTAGAGAGAGATGTAACCTCCAGCTAGGAGTAGAGAGATGTAACCTCCAGCTAGGAGTAGAGAGATGTAACCTCCAGCTAGGAGTAGAGAGATGTAACCTCCAGCTAGGAGTAGAGAGAGATGTAACCTCCAGCTAGGAGTAGAGAGAGATGTAACCTCCAGCTAGGAGGAGAGAGAGATGTAACCTCCAGCTAGGAGTAGAGAGAGATGTAACCTCCAGCTAGGAGTAGAGAGAGATGTAACCTCCAGCTAGGAGTAGAGAGATGTAACCTCCAGCTAGGAGTAGAGAGATGTAACCTCCAGCTAGGAGTAGAGAGATGTAACCTCCAGCTAGGAGTAGAGAGAGATGTAATCTCCAGCTAGGAGTAGAGAGTTGTAACCTCCAGCGGGTGGAGGCCCAGCTGGAGAGAGAGATGTAACCTCCAGCTAGGAGTAGAGAGATGTAACCTCCAGCTAGGAGGAGGGAGATGTAACCTCCAGCTAGGAGTAGAGAGAGATGTAACCTCCAGCTAGGAGGAGAGAGAGATGTAACCTCCAGCTAGGAGTAGAGAGATGTAACCTCCAGCTAGGAGTAGAGAGATGTAACCTCCAGCTAGGAGTAGAGAGATGTAACCTCCAGCTAGGAGTGAGAGAGATGTAACCTCCAGCTAGGAGTAGAGAGAGATGTAACCTCCAGCTAGGAGGAGAGAGATGTAACCTCCAGCTAGGAGTGAGAGAGATGTAACCTCCAGCTAGGAGTAGAGAGATGTAACCTCCAGCTAGGAGTAGAGAGAGATGTAACCTCCAGCTAGGAGTGAGAGAGATGTAACCTCCAGCTAGGAGGAGAGAGAGATGTAACCTCCAGCTAGGAGTAGAGAGAGATGTAACCTCCAGCTAGGAGTAGAGAGAGATGTAACCTCCAGCTAGGAGTAGAGAGAGATGTAACCTCCAGCTAGGAGTAGAGAGATGTAACCTCCAGCTAGGAGGAGAGAGATGTAACCTCCAGCTAGGAGTAGAGAGAGATGTAACATCCAGCTAGGAGTAGAGAGATGTAACCTCCAGCTAGGAGGAGAGAGATGTAACCTCCAGCTAGGAGTAGAGAGATGTAACCTCCAGCTAGGAGTAGAGAGATGTAACCTCCAGCTAGGAGGAGAGAGAGATGTAACCTCCAGCTAGGAGGAGAGAGAGATGTAACCTCCAGCTAGGAGGAGTAGAGAGATGTAACCTCCAGCTAGGAGTAGAGAGAGATGTAACCTCCAGCTAGGAGGAGAGAGAGATGTAACCTCCAGCTTAGAGGGATGGATCAGTGTGTATAAGTGATGTACAGCAACAGTATCCTGTAGTGAATGTTATACCGTCATAGGACTGGGGCAGACTTTAGACTGGATGCAGACTAGAACGGATGCAGACTTTAGACAGGATGCAGACTTTAGACAGGATGCAGACTAGAACGGATGCAGACTTTAGACAGGATGCAGACTTTAGACAGGATGCAGACTTTTGACAGGATGCAGACTTTTGACAGGATGCAGACTTTAGACTGGATGCAGACTTTAGAATGGATGCAGACTTTAGAACGGATGCAGACTTTAGACGGGATGGGGACGTTAGACGGGATGCAGACTTTAGACAGGATGCAGACTTTAGACAGGATGCAGACTTTAGACAGGATGCAGACTTTAGACAGGATGCAGACTTTAGAACGGATGCAGACTTTAGACAGGATGCAGACTTTAGACTGGATGCAGACGTTAGACTGGATGCAGACGTTAGACTGGATGCAGACTTTAGACTGGATGCAGACTTTAGACAGGATGCATTCATTAGACAGGATGAAGACTTTAGACAGGATGCAGACGTTAGACAGGATGCAGACTTTAGAACGGATGAAGACTTTAGACAGGATGCAGACTTTAGACAGGATGCAGACTTTAGACAGGATGCAGACGTTAGACAGGATGCAGACTTTAGAACGGATGCAGACTTTAGAACGGATGCAGACTTTAGACAGGATGCAGACTTTAGACAGGATGCAGACTTTAGACAGGATGCAGACTTTAGACAGGATGCAGACTTTAGACAGGATGCAGACTTTTGACAGGATGCAGACTTTAGAACGGATGCAGACGTTAGACAGGATGCAGACTTTAGAACGGATGCAGACTTTAGAACGGATGCAGACTTTAGAACGGATGCAGACTTTAGAACGGATGCAGACTTTTGACAGGATGCAGACTTTAGAACGGATGCAGACTTTAGAACGGATGCAGACTTTAGAACGGATGCAGACTTTAGACAGGATGAAGACTTTAGACAGGATGCAGACTTTAGAATGGATGCAGACTTTAGACTGGATGCAGACTTTAGACTGGATGCAGACTTTAGACAGGATGCAGACTTTAGACTGGATGCAGACTTTAGACTGGATGCAGACTTTTGACAGGATGCAGACTTTAGAACGGATGCAGACTTTAGACAGGATGCAGACGTTAGACAGGATGCAGACTTTAGAACGGATGCAGACTTTAGAACGGATGCAGACTTTAGAACGGATGCAGACTTTAGACAGGATGCAGACTTTAGACAGGATGCAGACTTTAGACTGGATGCAGACTTTAGACTGGATGCAGACGTTAGACAGGATGCAGACGTTAGACTGGATGCAGCCTTTAGACAGGATGCAGCCTTTAGACAGGATGCAGCCTTTAGACAGGATGCAGACTTTAGAACGGATGCAGACTTTAGACAGGATGCAGACTTTAGACAGGATGCAGACTTTAGACAGGATGCAGACGTTAGACAGGATGCAGACGTTAGACAGGATGCAGACGTTAGACAGGATGCAGACTTTAGACAGGATGCAGACATTAGACAGGATGCAGACTTTAGACAGGATGCAGACCTACTCTGTCATGTCATCCTCTGTCCACTCCCTCTAGGCTGTTTCAACATGAAGCAGGATCCACTCTGTCTCTCCTCCTGAAATGACCCAATCAAACCCAAGGACAGCTCCGTCCAGCCAGTCAGACGAGTAGAGAATCCAAATAGATGAAGAGTAATACATCTTAGAGCCTATTCTGTTCCCCGGTCTCCCTCCTGCCCTCCTCCCTCCTGCCTCCTGCCCTCCTCCCTCCTGCCTCCTGCCCTCCTCCCTCCTGCCTCCTGCCCTCCTCCCTCATGCCTCCTGCCCTCCTCCCTCCTGCCTCCTGCCCTCCCTAAAACAAAGCTTCAGAACTCACAAAGCTTCATATCCCTGGAGCCTCTAACCGCTGGAGCTTCATATCCCTGGAGCCTCTCACCGCTGGAGCTTCATATCCCTGGAGCCTCTCACCGCTGGAGCTTCATATCCCTGGAGCCTCTCACCGCTGGAGCTTCGTAGCCCTGGAGCCTCTCACCGCTGGAGCTTCGTATCCCTGGAGCCTCTCACCGCTGGAGCTTCATATCCCTGGAGCCTCTCACCGCTGGAGCTTCGTAGCCCTGGAGCCTCTAACCGCTGGAGCTTCGTAGCCCTGGAGCCTCTCACCGCTGGAGCTTCGTAGTGCTGGAGCCTCTCACCGCTGGAGCTTCATATCCCTGGAGCCTCTCACCGCTGGAGCTTCATATCCCTGGAGCCTCTCACCGCTGGAGCTTCGTAGCCCTGGAGCCTCTAACCGCTGGAGCTTCGTAGCCCTGGAGCCTCTCACCGCTGGAGCTTCATATCCCTGGAGCCTCTCACCGCTGGAGCTTCATATCCCTGGAGCCTCTCACCGCTGGAGCTTCGTGCTGGAGCTTCATAGTCCCTGGAGCCTCTCACCGCTGGAGCTTCGTAGCCCTGGAGCCTCTCACCGCTGGAGCTTCGTAGCCCTGGAGCCTCTCACCGCTGGAGCTTCGTAGTGCTGGAGCCTCTCACCGCTGGAGCTTCATATCCCTGGAGCCTCTCACCGCTGGAGCTTCGTAGCCCTGGAGCCTCTCACCGCTGGAGCTTCATATCCCTGGAGCCTCTCACCGCTGGAGCTTCATATCCCTGGAGCCTCTCACCGCTGGAGCTTCATATCCCTGGAGCCTCTCACCGCTGGAGCTTCATATCCCTGGAGCCTCTCACCGCTGGAGCTTCGTAGCCCTGGAGCCTCTAACCGCTGGAGCTTCGTAGTGCTGGAGCCTCTCACCGCTGGAGCTTCGTAGTGCTGGAGCCTCTCACCGCTGGAGCTTCGTAGCCCTGGAGCCTCTCACCGCTGGAGCTTCGTAGCCCTGGAGTCTCTAACCGCTGGAGCTTCGTAGCCCTGGAGCCTCTCACCGCTGGAGCTTCATATCCCTGGAGTCTCTCACCGCTGGAGCTTCGTAGTGCTGGAGTCTCTCACCGCTGGAGCTTCATATCCCTGGAGCCTCTCACCGCTGGAGCTTCATATCCCTGGAGTCTCTCACCGCTGGAGCTTCGTAGCCCTGGAGTCTCTCACCGCTGGAGCTTCATATCCCTGGAGCCTCTCACCGCTGGAGCTTCATATCCCTGGAGTCTCTCACCGCTGGAGCTTCGTAGCCCTGGAGTCTCTCACCGCTGGAGCTTCATATCCCTGGAGCCTCTGACCGCTGGAGCTTCATATCCCTGGAGTCTCTCACCGCTGGAGCTTCGTAGCCCTGGAGCCTTGGTGTCGGCAGGCTGGGATGTCCATGTGTAAACTGTGGTTTTGTTGGTCTTCAATCTAATGACTTTACTGAGCTTTACTGAGCGCTGGACATGCTTTTATCAGGGCAATTAGCTGGGCAGACAGACAGACAGACAGACAGACAGACAGACAGACAGACAGACAGACAGACAGACAGACAGACAGACAGACAGACAGACAGACAGACAGACAGACAGACAGACAGACAGACAGACAGACAGACAGACAGACAGACAGACAGACAGACAGACAGACACTAGTAGCCTTGTGCCAACAGAGAGAGAGAGAGAGAGAGAGAGAGAGAGAGAGCGCAGCAGGGCTGAGGGCCCAAGGCCAAACACAACTATCACTAATGACACTACAATATCAGTCCATTGGTGTCATTTTCTCCTCACAGCCTCAGACGCTGTGCAGCAGTCAGGGACAGTGGCAGTGCTGAGTTCTGTGGTTGGCCTGTTTCAATTCAATCTATTGAACACGGATCAAACCACTTGTTCCTAACTGTTGGTCATCTGATGATGTGTTTCTATCAGAATGTAGTATTGTCCATTCTCTGTAGTACACTAGGATGTGTTTCTATCAGAATGTAGTATTGTTCATTCTCTGTAGTACACTAGGAAGTGTTTCTATCAGAATGTAGTATTGTTTATTCTCTGTAGTACACTAGGATGTGTTTCTATCAGAATGAATTGTTGTTCATTTTCTGTAGTACACTAGGATGTGTTAGTTATTCTATATAACTAACTGGTAGAAGTTCCTCCAGAGAGGTTCAGATCCTGTAGAGACAGAGCAGTTGGATTGTATAGAGAGAAGAGAAGAAGGCCCAGGGCCCACAGCTGGTACTGTATGGTATATCTGGTACTGTACAGTATATCTGGTACTGTATGGTATATCTGGTACTGTGTAGTATATCTGGTACTGTACAGTATATCTGGTACTGTATGGTGTATCTGGTACTGTACAGTATATCTGGTACTGTATGGTATATCTGGTACTGTGTAGTATATCTGGTACTGTATAGTATATCTGGTACTGTACAGTATATCTGGTACTGTATGGTATATCTGGTACTGTGTAGTATATCTGGTACTGTACAGTATATCTGGTACTGTATGGTGTATCTGGTACTGTACAGTATATCTGGTACTGTATGGTATATCTGGTACTGTGTAGTATATCTGGTACTGTACAGTATATCTGGTACTGTATGGTATATCTGGTACTGTGTAGTATATCTGGTACTGTACAGTATATCTGGTACTGTATGGTGTATCTGGTACTGTACAGTATATCTGGTACTGTATGGTATATCTGGTACTGTGTAGTATATCTGGTACTGTATAGTATATCTGGTACTGTACAGTATATCTGGTACTGTATGGTATATCTGGTACTGTGTAGTATATCTGGTACTGTACAGTATATCTGGTACTGTATGGTGTATCTGGTACTGTACAGTATATCTGGTACTGTATGGTATATCTGGTACTGTGTAGTATATCTGGTACTGTATAGTATATCTGGTACTGTACAGTATATCTGGTACTGTATGGTATATCTGGTACTGTATAGTATAGCTGGTACTGTGTAGTATAGCTGGTACTGTACAGTATAGCTGGTACTGTGCAGTATAGCTGGTACTGTGTAGTATAGCTGGTACTGTACAGTATAGCTGGTACTGTGCAGTATAGCTGGTACTGTGCAGTATAGCTGGTACTGTATGGTATATCTGGTACTGTATAGTATAGCTGGTACTGTATGGTATATCTGGTACTGTATAGCATAGCTGGTACTGTATGGTATATCTGGTACTGTGCAGTATAGCTGGTACTGTGTAGTATAGATGGTACTGTACAGTATAGCTGGTACTGTATGGTATATCTGGTACTGTATAGCATAGCTGGTACTGTATGGTATATCTGGTACTGTACAGTATATCTGGTACTGTATAGTATAGCTGGTACTGTGTAGTATAGCTGGTACTGTACAGTATATCTGGTACTGTATAGTATAGCTGGTACTGTGTAGTATAGCTGGTACTGTATTGTATAGCTGGTACTGTGTATATCTGGTACTGTACAGTATATCTGGTACTGTATGGTATATCTGGTACTGTATAGCATAGCTGGTACTGTATGGTATATCTGGTACTGTGCAGTATAGCTGGTACTGTGTAGTATATCTGGTACTGTACAGTATAGCTGGTACTGTATGGTATATCTGGTACTGTATAGCATAGCTGGTACTGTATGGTATATCTGGTACTGTACAGTATATCTGGTACTGTATAGTATAGCTGGTACTGTGTAGTATAGCTGGTACTGTACAGTATATCTGGTACTGTATAGTATAGCTGGTACTGTGTAGTATAGCTGGTACTGTGTAGTATAGCTGGTACTGTATTGTATAGCTGGTACTGTATGGTATATCTGGTACTGTATTGTATAGCTGGTACTGTATGGTATATCTGGTACTGTATAGTATATCTGGTACTGTATAGCATAGCTGGTACTGTATGGTATATCTGGTACTGTACAGTATATCTGGTACTGTATAGTATAGCTGGTACTGTGTAGTATAGCTGGTACTGTACAGTATATCTGGTACTGTATAGTATAGCTGGTACTGTGTAGTATAGCTGGTACTGTGTAGTATAGCTGGTACTGTATTGTATAGCTGGTACTGTATGGTATATCTGGTACTGTATTGTATAGCTGGTACTGTATGGTATATCTGGTACTGTATAGTATATCTGGTACTGTATAGCATAGCTGGTACTGTATGGTATATCTGGTACTGTATTGTATAGCTGGTACTGTGTATATCTGGTACTGTACAGTATATCTGGTACTGTGCAGTATAGCTGGTACTGTGTAGTATAGCTGGTACTGTATTGTATAGCTGGTACTGTATTGTATAGCTGGTACTGTGTAGTATAGCTGGTACTGTGTAGTATAGCTGGTACTGTGTGGTATAGCTGGTACTGTGTAGTATAGCTGGTACTGTGTAGTATAGCTGGTACTGTGCAGTATAGCTGGTACTGTGTAGTATAGCTGGTACTGTGTAGTATAGCTGGTACTATGTAGTATAGCTGGTACTGTGTTGTATAGCTGGTACTGTGTAGTATAGCTGGTACTGTGTAGTATAGCTGGTACTGTGTAGTATAGCTGGTACTGTGTAGTATAGCTGGTACTGTGTAGTATAGCTGGTACTATGTAGTATAGCTGGTACTGTGTAGTATAGCTGGTATTGTGTAGTATAGCTGGTACTGTGAAATATAGCTGGTACTGTATAAAATTGCTGGTACTGTGTAGTATAGCTGGTACTGTGTAGTATAGCTGGTACTGTATGGTATATATGGTACTGTGTAGTATAGCTGGTACTGTGTAGTATAGCTGGTACTGTATAGTATAGCTGGTACTGTGTAGTATAGCTGGTACTGTGTAGTATAGCTGGTACTGTGTAGTACAGCTGGTACTGTGTAGTATAGCTGGTACTGTGTAGTACAGCTGGTACTGTGTAGTATAGCTGGTACTGTGTAGTATAGCTGGTACTGTGTAGTACAGCTGGTACTGTGTAGTATAGCTGGTACTGTGTAGTATAGCTGGTGCTGTACAGCTACAGTAAAGCTGCTGTGGCCAGTGTTTAGTACTCTAGTTCTGTAGCTGGCCTGTGCCCAGTGTTTAGTACTCTGGTTCTGTAGCTGGCCTGTGCCCACTGTTTAGTACTCTGGTTCTGTAGCTGGCCTGTTAAATCACTCAGATCTGTACAGGCCTCTAAGCACCAACAAGGTATCACAGTCTGACTTCAGTATTCAACGTTTGAATCGAACTTTGTCTTTCAGATTTCCACGGTTAAGTTTTGCCACTAATTCCAACTGGTTAAAGATGTACTTTTCCTTGTTGCAAAAATGAAACTTATGACCAGGAAGCATAGAAAGAGCATACATAGAACAGATCTATCACTTCTAATACCCTGACTACACCGCTCGCGTCGCGTGCACAAGCGTTCCAAAATAAATGTAGGAATACATGTTATTCAATTATTGCACCCACACTGCTCGCACGCGCCAACGAGCGTCTGCGATACCAAGTGCTAAAACAGAAGTCAGTTCTATTTCTGACGCAGATCGCGCGGCAAGTCCTGCCTCTCCCATCTCCTCATTGGTTTATAGAAGCAGGTACCCACGTGTCATCTCCTCATTGGTTATACCCATGTGGGTGATTGAAAGACGAACTGTTTTGCCGGTTGTCGTGGTAATACGATGAACGTGTAGATGCCAATCACCATATAAGGTCAAAGATGAAAAAGCCTGGAAGGAGGAGAGATGACTAGAAACGATTCGGTTGACTGTTTTATGTGTTGGTTAATTGGTGGAGTAGAGGACCTTGTGCATTTCAGGTAAAATAACAATTCAATGTTTATATCCCAGGACAAATTAGCTAGCAACAGCAAGCTAGCTAAATAGGACAAATTAGCTAGCAAGTGCAAGCTAACTAGCCAAATTGCCATACACGTTTAATGCTTTTCGACCTGTCCCCAAATGAATGTCATTGGTTCAGAGTTTGTTTTGATATTTTAACCTGCGTGTCGTGATCGTGTTTGGTGTAGAGGGACAAAATACATTTATGCACGATGGCGCACGCGCGCAGCCGGTCTGGGTTCCGTGTTAGATGTGCTTTCAATGATAACGACAGATCTATAACTCATATTTCTGTGTCAATTTAGTCGGGTGACCCAGAAAGGGACATATTGCAGCTTAAGGTAAGGGTTAAGGTTAGCACGCCGCCAGCCTACTAGAGGATAATGGGTGCTCACGTTGCACCCTAGTGGACGGTATTGAAGGCAGCTTCCAACGTCCTGAGGACCTGGACAAACGTTGAATACTGAAGTCGATCTGGTGTGACCTGGGTGCTGAGGACGGGGTTCCTTCCTGACTGTTAGTCAGCTGATTATGTTTCACATATTCATTAACAGAAGAGATTGAAAATATTATCTGTCTGACTGGAGTCAGAGGAGCTGGATGGCTGCCTCCTCAGAGCTGGTAGCTGGGAAATCTCAATTCAATTCAAGGGCTTTATTGGCCTAAGGAACATGTTAACATTACCAAAGCAAGTGAAATAGATAATAAACAAAAGTGAAATAAACAAACAATAACAGTATTACACTCATAGAAGTTATAATCTCTCTCTCTCTCACTCTCTCTCCTCTCCCTCTCCCTATCTCTCCCCTCCCTGTCTCTCCCTGTCTCTCTCTGTCTCTCTCTCTCTCTCCCCTCCCTGCCTCTCTCTCTCTCCCCTCCCTGCCTCTCTCTCTCTCCCTCCCTGTCTCTTTCTCCCCGTCTCTCTCTCTCCCCCGTCTCTCTCTCTCCCTGTCTCCCTCTACCTCTCCCTCTCCTCCTCTCTCTCTCCCTCTCTTTTCCCCTCCCTCTCTCTCTCTCTCCCTGTCTCTCCCTCTACCTCTCCCTCTCCTCCTCTCTCTCTCTCTCTCTCTCCCCTGTCTCTCTCTCTCCCTGTCTCTCTCTCCCTCTCTCTCTCTCTCTCACTCTCTCTCCTCTCCCTCTCCCTATCTCTCCCTCCCTGTCTCTCCCTGTCTCTCTCTGTCTCTCTCTCTCTCTCCCTCCCTGCCTCTCTCTCTCTCCCCTCCCTGCCTCTCTCTCTCTCCCCTCCCTGTCTCTTTCTCCCCGTCTCTCTCTCTCCCCGTCTCTCTCTCTCCCTGTCTCCCTCTACCTCTCCCTCTCCTCCTCTCTCTCTCCCTCTCTTTCCCCTCCCTCTCTCTCTCTCTCCCTGTCTCTCCCTCTACCTCTCCCTCTCCTCCTCTCTCTCTCTCTCTCTCTCCCTGTCTCTCTCTCTCCCTGTCTCTCTCTCCCTCTCCCTCTCCTCCTCCCTCTCTCACTCTCTCTCTCCCCTCCCTCCCTCCCTCTCTCTCCCTCTCTCTCTCTCTCTCTCTCTCTCTCTCCCTGTCTCTCTCTCTTTCTCCCTCTCTCTCTCTGTGCCTCTCTCTCCGTCTCTCTCGTCCCTGTTTGTCTCTCTCTCTCTCTCCCTGTCTCCCTTTCCCTCTCCCTCTCCCTCTCCCCTCTCTCTCTACCTCTACCCCTCTACTTCTCTGTCTACCTCTACCTCTCCCTCTACCGCTCTACCTCTCCCCCTCTCTCTCTGTCCCCTCTCTCTCTCTCCCTCTCCCTCTCCCTCTCCCTCTCCCTCTACCTCTACCTCTACCGCTCCCTCTACCTCTCTCTCTCTCCTCTCTCTCTCTCTCTCTCTCTCCTCTCTCTCTCTCTCTCTCCTCTCTCTCTCTCTCTCTCTCTCCCTCTCTCTCTCCCTGTCTCTCTGTCACACTACAGATCACTGTGCGGCAGAGCGTTTCCTCTCATACAAACTTCTGAGTATCTCTGATGAGTGTGCTGGGCTTAGAAACAAACCCTTACTGGTGCCCTCAGAACAACGCCTTAGTAGGGCCCTAAGAACAAACCCTTCCAATGAGCCCTCAGAAAAACGCCTTAGTAGGGGCCTAAGAACAAACCCTTCCAATGAGCCCTCAGAACAAGACCTTAGTAGGGCCCTAAGAACAAACCCTTCCAATGAGCCCTCAGAACAAGACCTTAGTAGGGCCCTAAGAACAAACCCTTCCAATGAGCCCTCAGAACAAGACCTTAGTAGGGCCCTAAGAACAAACCCTTCCAATGAGCCCTCAGAACAAGACCTTAGTAGGGCCCTAAGAACAAACCCTTCCAATGAGCCCTCAGAACAAGACCTTAGTAGGGCCCTAAGAACAAACCCTTCCAATGAGCCCTCAGAACAAGACATTAGTAGGGCCCTAAGAACAAACCCTTCCAATAAGCCCTCAGAACAAGACATTAGTAGGGCCCTAAGAACAAACCCTTCCAATGAGCCCTCAGAACAAGACCTTAGTAGGGCCCTAAGAACAAACCCTTCCAATAAGCCCTCAGAACAAGACATTAGTAGGGCCCTAAGAACAAACCCTTCCAATGAGCCCTCAGAACAAGACCTTAGTAGGGCCCTAAGAACAAACCCTTCCAATGAGCCCTCAGAACAAGACCTTAGTAGGGGCCTAAGAACAAACCCTTCCAATAAGCCCTCAGAACAAGCCCATGTCGGTCTTCGCTCTGCCTGAGAGAGCTGAGTCAGATTGGGAGGATGAGGTGAGGATAAGGAGGGGAGGAAGGGTAGATGAGGGTGCTTGGAGAGCTGATCTCTCTCCCTCCCTGACTACTGAGGGTAGTGAGACTGTCCTCTACCACAGACTACTGAGGGTAGTGAGACTGTCCTCTACCACAGACTACTGAGGGTAGTGAGACTGTCCTCTACCACAGACTACTGAGGGTAGTGAGACTGTCCTCTACCACAGACTACTGAGGGTAGTGAGACTGTCCTCTACCACAGACTACTGAGGGTAGTGAGACTGTCCTCTACCACAGACTACTGAGGGAAGTGAGACTGTCCTCTGTCCTCCACCACAGATTACTGTCTAGAGAAGATAAAACATTTATATCTAGAGACATGGTATAAACATACAGATTACTGTCTATATAGGATAAAACATTTATATCTAGAGACATGGTATAAACATACAGATTACTGTCTATATAGGATAAAACATTTATATCTAGAGACATGGTATAAACATACAGATTACTGTCTATATAGGAAAAAACATTTATATCTAGAGACATGGTATAAACATACAGATTACTGTCTATAGAAGATAAAACATTTATATCTAGAGACATGGTATAAACATACAGATTACTGTCTATATAGGATAAAACATTTATATCTAGGGACATGGTATAAACATACAGATTACTGTCTATAGAAGATAAAACATTTATATCTAGAGACATGGTATAAACATACATATTACCGTCTACAGAGGATGAAACCCGATGTTTTCATCGTGTACGTTACGGTACTGTATGGACTGTGAGGAATACAGCCATTTCCACCGTATAACCAAGTCTTTGTGTTGCCATTCTGCTTTCAGCGCTGTTACAATGGGGATGCTGGCTACCCCTCTTTAGTCTGTTAGAGTGTAACAACTGGAGCGCTGGAGGGCTCTGGCTGCCTGGTGTATCACAGCTGTGTGTGTGTGTGTGTGTGTGTGTGTGTGTGTGTGTGTGTGTGTGTGTGTGTGTGTGTGTGTGTGTGTGTGTGTGTGTGTGTGTGTGTGTGTGTGTGTGTGTGTGTGTGTGTGTGTGTGTTAGAGTGTAACAACTGGAGTGCTTTGTCTGCCTGATGTGTCACAGCAGCAGCAGCCCTACATATTTCATCACCTACACTCTCTGTATGAATCATTAAGACCTTGGGTCTGTGGTGAGGGGGGTTGTAGTAACATCAGAACTGTGTGGACTGGGAGTAGTTCTGGTTTGATTCCTGGGTCTGTGGTGAGGGGGTTGTAGTAACATCAGAACTGTGTGGACTGGGAGTAGTTCTGGTTTGATTCCTGGGTCTGTGGTGAGGGGGGTTATAGTAACATCAGAACTGTGTGGACTGGGAGTAGTTCTGGTTTGATTCCTGGGTCTGTGGTGAGGGGGTTGTAGTAACATCAGAACTGTGTGGACTGGGAGTAGTTCTGGTTTGATTCCTGGGTCTGTAGTGAGGGGGTTGTAGTAACATCAGAACTGTGTGGACTGAGAATTAGTTCTGGTTTGATTCCTGGGTCTGTGGTGAGGGGGGTTGTAGTAACAGCCAAACTGTGTGGACTGGGAGTAGTTCTGGTTTGATTCCTGGGTCTGTGGTGAGGGGGGTTGTAGTAACATCAGAACTGTGTGGACTGGGAGTAGTTCTGGTTAGAAGAACATTCTAGAATGAACATTGAAAGCAGATAATGTGAGAGTTGGAAAAGATAAATGGACACCTTGCAATCATGACGCAGTAGTGGCACCTACACATGCAGACCGCACCTACACATGCAGACCGTACCAGCTCCAAAATTACAGAAAGCTAAACCAATAACCACACAAACTGAAATAGGACACATTGTAAACGCAGGTCCAAGGAGAAAACACTTAGCTAGCTAGCATTGATATGTTTTTGGAAGAGACATATTGTTTTGGAGCATCTGATGACCTAACATGGTGAGTGATGAACCTAGGTTCTGGCCTTTCTAGGGAGTTTTTCCTAGCCACTGTGCTTCTACACCTGCATTGCTTGCTGTTTGGGGGTTTTAGGCTGGGTTTCTGTACAGCACTTTGTGAAAATCAGCTGATGTAAGAAGGGCTTTATAAATACATTTGATATTATTTGATGACCATGAATTTCTCTGGCGCCTACTGTTGCAGACGTGATGCTGTGCTGTCAAATTCTCCCACATGTTTCTAGTATCACCAGCTGTTTTCAGCAACTGGTATTTTTTGAATTCGGTTGTCACATTGGCATGTTTGCTAGCAACAAACTATTTAGCTAGCATCCAGCCTAGTGTATGATATGCAATGTGATCTCCCTCGTAATGAACAGTGTCAAGTGTCCTGACGAGAAGGCAAACTTTTCTAGCTATGCCTAAACTACGCTACACTACACTAAACTACACTACACTAAAGTACACTACGCTAAAGTACACTACGCTAAAGTACACTACACTAAACTACACTACACTACACTACACTAAACTAAACTACACTACACTACACTACACTACACTACGCTACACTACACTACACTACGCTATGCTAAACCACACTACACTACGCTACACTACACTACGCTACACTACACTACACTACGCTATGCTAAACCACACTACACTACGCTAAACCACACTACGCTACACTACACTACACTACGCTATGCTAAACCACACTACACTACGCTAAACCACACTATGCTACACTACACTACACTACGCTACACTACACTACACTACGCTATGCTAAACCACACTACACTACGCTAAACCACACTACGCTACACTACACTACACTACGCTATGCTATGCCACACTACACTACGCTAAACCACACTATGCTACACTACACTATGCTATGCTAAACCACACTACACTACGCTAAACTACGCTACGCTACCCGGCACTACGCTACACGGCACTACGCTAAACTACGTTAAACTACACTAAACTACACTACACTACGCTAAACTAAGCTATGCTACACTAAACTACGCTGAACTACACTAAACTATGCTACACTATGCTAAACTACGCTACGCTACACTAAACTACGCTAAACTACGCTAAACTACACTAAACTATGCTAAACTACACGATGCTAAACTACACTACGCTAAACTACACTAAACTATGCTAAACTATGCTAAACTACACTAAACTATGCTAAACTACACGACGCTAAACTACACTAAACTACGCTAAACTACACTACGCTAAACTACACTAAAATATGCTAAACTACACTACGCTAAACTACACTACACTACGCTAAACTACACTACGCTAAACTACACTAAACTACGCTAAACTACACTACGCTAAACTACACTAAAATATGCTAAACTACACTACGCTAAACTACACTACACTACGCTAAACTACACTACGCTAAACTACACTACACGACACTACGCTAAACTACACTACGCTAAACTACACTACGCTAAACTACACTACACGACACTACGCTAAACTACACTACGCTAAACTACACTACGCTAAACTACACTACACGACACTACGCTAAACTACACTAAACTATGCTACGCTACACGGCACTACGCTACACGGCACTACGCTAAACTACGTTAAACTACGCTAAACTACACTACACTACGCTAAACTACACTAAACTACGCTACGCTACACGGCACTACGCTACACGGCACTACGCTAAACTACGTTAAACTACGCTAAACTACGCTAAACTACACTACGCTAAACTACACTAAACTAAACTACGCTACGCTACATGGCACTACGCTAAACTACGTTAAACTACACTAAACTAATCTATGCTAAACTACGCTACACTACGCTAAACTACGCTATGCTAAACTAAACTACGCTGAACTACACTAAACTAATCTATGCTACACTACACGACACTACGCTAAACTACACTAAACTAATCTATGCTACACTACACAACACCATGCTAAACTAAACTAAACTTAACTATGCTATGCTAAACTACACGACACTACGCTAAACTACACTACACTACGCTACACAACGCAACACTACGCTACACTAGATGACACTACCCAAACCGACACAACACTACGCTAAACTACACTACTCGACACGACACTACTCGACACGACACTACTCGACACTACACTACTACTCTACGCTACAGATGTAGAGTATTTCCCCCCAGACAACACAACACAACACTACACTACACAACAACACTGTACGCAGACACAATACAGTCCACAGCCAGAATGTATCCATCCAGGTACAGATCTGAAACCTCTTGCCTTCTCTGAAACGTGGAGGGAGCCTAGCTCCATCTGAAACCTCTTGTCATGTCTGAAACGTGGAGGGAGCCTAGCTCCATCTGAAACCTCTTGCCTTGTCTGAAATGTGGAGGGAGCCTAGCTCCATCTGAAACCTCTTGTCATGTCTGAAACGTGGAGGGAGTCTAGCTCCATCTGAAACCTCTTGCCTTGTCTGAAATGTGGAGGGAGCCTAGCTCCATCTGAAACCTCTTGCCTTGTCTGAAACGTGGAGGGAGCCTAGCTCCATCTGAAACCTCTTGTCATGTCTGAAACGTGGAGGGAGCCTAGCTCCATCTGAAACCTCTTGTCATGTCTGAAACGTGGAGGGAGCCTAGCTCCATCTGAAACATCTTGTCATGTCTGAAACGTGGAGGGAGCCTAGCTCCATCTGAAACCTCTTGTCATGTCTGAAACGTGGAGGGAGCCTAGCTCCATCTGAAACCTCTTGTCATGTCTGAAACGTGGAGGGAGCCTAGCTCCATCTGAAACCTCTTGTCATGTCTGAAACGTGGAGGGAGCCTAGCTCCATCTGAAACCTCTTGTCATGTCTGAAACGTGGAGGGAGCCTAGCTCCATCTGAAACATCTTGTCATGTCTGAAACGTGGAGGGAGCCTAGCTCCATCTGAAACCTCTTGTCATGTCTGAAACGTGGAGGGAGCCTAGCTCCATCTGAAACCTCTTGTCATGTCTGAAACGTGGGAGGGAGCCTAGCTCCATCTGAAACCTCTTGTCATGTCTGAAACGTGGAGGGAGCCTAGCTCCATCTGAAACCTCTTGTCATGTCTGAAACGTGGAGGGAGCCTAGCTCCATCTGAAACCTCTTGTCATGTCTGAAACGTGGAGGGAGCCTAGCCTGGTGTCTTTCTGCTTTACTATTCTCTGAGTGACCGTCCCAGAGGGAGCTACTGTAGCCAGCTGCTCTCCTCTCCAGGAGAAGTAACAGCTGCTCACTGGGTCTCTGGGGGTAATACCAGGAATAACCCACAACTCCAATTAAATCACAGATTATCCCTTTTAAAGCAGGAGTTAATAACAGCAGGAGACTGTGGCTGCTCTGGTAGTGGCTCCTCTCTTCTGTCCTATCCTCTCCTCCTCCCACTGCTCTGGTAGTGGCTCCTCTCTTCAGTCCTCTCCTCTCCTCCTCCCACTGCTCTGGTAGTGGCTCCTCTCTTCAGTCCTCTCCTCTCCTCCTCCCACTGCTCTGGTCCCATCTTCAGTCCTCTCCTCTCCTCCTCCCACTGCTCTGGTCCCATCTTCAGTCCTCTCCTCTCCTCGTCCCACTGCTCTGGTCCCATCTTCAGTCCTCTCCTCTCCTCCGACCGTTCTGGTCCCATCTTCAGTCCTCTCCTCTCCTCCGACCGTTCTGGTCCCATCTTCAGTCCTCTCCTCTCCTCTGACCGTTCTGGTCCCATCTTCAGTCCTCTCCTCTCCTCCTCCCACCTCCAATTATCGGTATCGGTGTTGAAAACTCATAATAGGTCGACCTCTAGTCTGTTATCATATTGTAACCCTCAGGTACAGGGCATTCTGAAAGTATTCAGACCCCTTCCCCCTTTTCCACATTTTGTTACGTTACAAGCTTATTCTAAAATGGATTAAATAAATGTTTTTCCTCATCAGTCCTACACACAATACGCCATAATGACAAAGAGAAAACAGGTTTATAGAAACGTATGCAATGTGTAAAAAAGAAGAAAAAACGAATTGCATCAGTATTCAGACCCTTTGCTATGAGATTCAAAATGAAGCTCAGGTGCATCCTGTTTCCATTGATCATCCTTGAGATGTTCCCCATCCAACCTGATAAATTTGCTAAAATAAAAATAAAAAATATACTGTTTTTGCTTTGTCATTATGGGCTATTGTGTTTAGATTGATGAGGGGGGAAAACTATTTAATCCATTTTAGAATAAGGCTGTAAAGTAACAAAATGTTGTAAAAGTCAAGGTGTCTGAATACTTTCAGGATGCCCTGTACAGAAAGGGATTCTTGAACAGTATTTCCCTCACTGCTTTCCTCACAGCTTTCTATTGCACAGGTGAGCACATCCAGATGTCAGCCCTCTCTCGCTCCCACACACACACTCCTGCCCTGGGATTAATGATGCATCATGGGAGATGTACTGTATGGATGCCACCCACTCTGCTGATTAACAAGTCATGCAGGGACTGTGTCTTTACATGCCTGAGTAACAATGCAGCTTACATCAATGCTGGTGTGTTTGTCTGCTTAGTGTGTGTGTGTGTGTGTGTGTGTGTGTGTGTGTGTGTGTGTGTGTGTGTGTGTGTGTGTGTGTGTGTGTGTGTGTGTGTGTAGGCCCCCAGTTTAAAGAGCTGTAACTCATTATCTAGTCTAACTAGTAGCAGGTTAGTCAGTGGTGGTGGCAGCGACAGGATACAATACACCTCTACATGTTCTACCTGTCTGTAATAGGCTGTTAGAAGGTTCTATGTGTTCTACCTGTCTGTAATAGGCTGTTAGAAGGTTCAACCTGTCTGTAATAGGCTGTTAGAAGGTTCTATGTGTTCTACCTGTCTGTAATAGGCTGTTAGAAGGTTCTATGTGTTCTACCTGTCTGTAATAGGCTGTTAGAAGGTTCTATGTGTTCTACCTGTCTGTAATAGGCTGTTAGAAGGTTCTATGTGTTCTACCTGTCTGTAATAGGCTGTTAGAAGGTTCTATGTGTTCTACCTGTCTGTAATAGGCTGTTAGAAGGTTCTACCTGTCTGTAATAGGCTGTTAGAAGGTTCTATGTGTTCTACCTGTCTGCAATAGGCTGTTAGAAGGTTTTATGTGTTCTACCTGTCTGTACTAGTCTGTTAGAAGGTTCAATGTGTTCTACCTGCCTGTAATAGGCTGTTAGAAGGGGTTCTATGTGTTCTACCTGTCTGTAATAGGCTGTTAGAAGGTTCTATGTGTTCTACCTGTCTGTAATAGGCTGTTAGAAGGTTCTATGTGTTCTACCTGTCTGTAATAGGTTCTTAGAAGGCAGGTAGACAGAGTGGGAGGGGATGGCTGTTTGTAGGAGAGATTGCCGGAGTGTATTACACAGCTATTATTATGCTGAAATAATTGGATCCCCCCCCCCCCGACACACACCTCACACACCTCACACACCTCCTCTGCAGCAGCTATGCATTAAAAACCATGTGAGGAGAGGAGAGGAGAGGAAACAGGAGTTAGTATTTGGGAGTTAGCGGGTAGTGTCTTTAAGGCTGAAACAGAATTGATTAACCTTTTCACCCACTTATTGTGAAACGTAATCTACAATCTTACCGTATATAATCTTAACACAGTATAAACAATAGGAAAAAACATTTAGTGACGTTAGTATGTTTTCTAGTTTCTGTTTGTCTGTCTTCAATAAGGATCCCTTCTAGACGTGTTCTAAAATCCTCCTTTATGGGGAAGAGAGTAGTCGTACAGGGATACTGACCCTCAGGTTAATATACTGACCCTCAGGTTAATATACTGACCCTCAGGTTAATATACTGACCCTCAGGTTAACATACTGACCCTCAGGTTAATATACTGACCCTCAGGTTAATATACTGACCCTCAGGTTAACATACTGACCCTCAGGTTAACATACTCACCCTCAGGTTAACATACTGACCCTCAGGTTAATATACTGACCCTCAGGTTAATATACTGACCCTCAGGTTAACATACTGACCCTCAGGTTAATATACTGACCCTCAGGTTTAGATACTGACCCTCAGGTTAATATACTGACCCTCAGGTTAATATACTGACCCTCAGGTTAACATACTGACCCTCAGGTTAATATACTGACCCTCAGGTTAATATACTGACCCTCAGGTTAATATACTGACCCTCAGGTTAATATACTGACCCTCAGGTTTAGATACTGACCCTCAGGTTTAGATACTGACCCTCAGGTTAATATACTGACCCTCAGGTTAACATACTGACCCTCAGGTTAACATACTGACCCTCAGGTTAATATACTGACCCTCAGGTTAACATACTGACCCTCAGGTTAATATACTGACCCTCAGGTTAACATACTGACCCTCAGGTTTAGATACTGACCCTCAGGTTTAGATACTGACCCTCAGGTTAATATACTGACCCTCAGGTTAATATACTGACCCTCAGGTTTAGATACTGACCCTCAGGTTAATATACTGACCCTCAGGTTAACATACTGACCCTCAGGTTAATATACTGACCCTCAGGTTAACATACTGACCCTCAGGTTAATATACTGACCCTCAGGTTAATATACTGACCCTCAGGTTAACATACTGACCCTCAGGTTTAGATACTGACCCTCAGGTTTAGATACTGACCCTCAGGTTAACATACTGACCCTCAGGTTAATATACTGACCCTCAGGTTAACATACTGACCCTCAGGTTAATATACTGACCCTCAGGTTAATATACTGACCCTCAGGTTAATATACTGACCCTCAGGTTAATATACTGACCCTCAGGTTAACATACTGACCCTCAGGTTTAGATACTGACCCTCAGGTTTAGATACTGACCCTCAGGTTAACATACTGACCCTCAGGTTAATATACTGACCCTCAGGTTAACATACTGACCCTCAGGTTTAGATACTGACCCTCAGGTTAATATACTGACCCTCAGGTTAATATACTGACCCTCAGGTTAATATACTGACCCTCAGGTTAATATACTGACCCTCAGGTTAATATACTGACCCTCAGGTTAACATACTGACCCTCAGGTTAATATACTGACCCTCAGGTTAATATACTGACCCTCAGGTTAATATACTGACCCTCAGGTTAATATACTGACCCTCAGGTTTAGATACTGACCCTCAGGTTAATATACTGACCCTCAGGTTTATATACTGACCCTCAGGTTAATATACTGACCCTCAGGTTAATATACTGACCCTCAGGTTAATATACTGACCCTCAGGTTTAGATACTGACCCTCAGGTTAATATACTGACCCTCAGGTTAATATACTGACCCTCAGGTTAATATACTGATCCTCAGGTTAATATACTGACCCTCAGGTTAATATACTGACCCTCAGGTTAATATACTGACCCTCAGGTTAATATACTGACCCTCAGGTTAATATACTGACCCTCAGGTTAAGATACTGACCCTCAGGTTAATATACTGACCCTCAGGTTAATATACTGACCCTCAGGTTAATATACTGATCCTCAGGTTAATATACTGACCCTCAGGTTAATATACTGACCCTCAGGTTAATATACTGACCCTCAGGTTAATATACTGACCCTCAGGTTTAGATACTGACCCTCAGGTTAATATACTGACCCTCAGGTTAATATACTGATCCTCAGGTTAATATACTGACCCTCAGGTTTAGATACTGACCCTCAGGTTAATATACTGACCCTCAGGTTAATATACTGACCCTCAGGTTTAGATACTGACCCTCAGGTTAATATACTGACCCTCAGGTTAATATACTGACCCTCAGGTTTAGATACTGACCCTCAGGTTAACATACTGACCCTCAGGTTAATATACTGACCCTCAGGTTTAGATACTGACCCTCAGGTTAACATACTGACCCTCAGGTTAATATACTGACCCTCAGGTTTAGATACTGACCCTCAGGTTAATATACTGACCCTCAGGTTAATATACTGACCCTCAGGTTTAGATACTGACCCTCAGGTTAACATACTGACCCTCAGGTTAATATACTGACCCTCAGGTTAACATACTGACCATCAGGTTAATATACTGACCCTCAGGTTTAGATACTGACCCTCAGGTTAATATACTGACCCTCAGGTTAATATACTGACCCTCAGGTTAATATACTGACCCTCAGGTTTAGATACTGACCCTCAGGTTTAGATACTGACCCTCAGGTTAATATACTGACCCTCAGGTTTAGATACTGACCCTCAGGTTAATATACTGACCCTCAGGTTAATATACTGACCCTCAGGTTAATATACTGACCCTCAGGTTAATATACCGACCCTCAGGTTTAGATACTGACCCTCAGGTTTAGATACTGACCCTCAGGTTAATATACTGACCCTCAGGTTAATATACTGACCCTCAGGTTAATATACTGACCCTCAGGTTAATATACTGACCCTCAGGTTTAGATACTGACCCTCAGGTTAATATACTGACCCTCAGGTTAATATACTGACCCTCAGGTTAACATACTGACCCTCAGGTTAATATACTGACCCTCAGGTTTAGATACTGACCCTCAGGTTAATATACTGACCCTCAGGTTAATATACTGACCCTCAGGTTTAGATACTGACCCTCAGGTTAATATACTGACCCTCAGGTTAACATACTGACCCTCAGGTTTAGATACTGACCCTCAGGTTAATATACTGACCCTCAGGTTAACATACTGACCCTCAGGTTAATATACTGACCCTCAGGTTAATATACTGACCCTCAGGTTAATATACTGACCCTCAGGTTAACATACTGACCCTCAGGTTAATATACTGACCCTCAGGTTTAGATACTGACCCTCAGGTTAATATACTGACCCTCAGGTTAATATACTGACCCTCAGGTTAATATACTGACCCTCAGGTTAATATACTGACCCTCAGGTTTAGATACTGACCCTCAGGTTAATATACTGACCCTCAGGTTAATATACTGACCCTCAGGTTTAGATACTGACCCTCAGGTTAACATACTGACCCTCAGGTTAACATACTGACCCTCAGGTTAATATACTGACCCTCAGGTTTAGATACTGACCCTCAGGTTAATATACTGACCCTCAGGTTAACATACTGACCCTCAGGTTAACATACTGACGCTCAGGTTAATATACTGACCCTCAGGTTAATATACTGACCCTCAGGTTAATATACTGACCCTCAGGTTAATATACTGATCCTCAGGTTAATATACTGACCCTCAGGTTAACATACTGACCCTCAGGTTAATATACTGACCCTCAGGTTAATATACTGACCCTCAGGTTAACATACTGACCCTCAGGTTAATATACTGACCCTCAGGTTAATATACTGACCCTCAGGTTTAGATACTGACCCTCAGGTTAATATACTGACCCTCAGGTTTAGATACTGACCCTCAGGTTAACATACTGACCCTCAGGTTAACATACTGACCCTCAGGTTTAGATACTGACCCTCAGTTTAATATACTGACCCTCAGGTTAATATACTGACCCTCAGGTTTAGATACTGACCCTCAGGTTTAGATACTGACCCTCAGGTTAATATACTGACCCTCAGGTTTAGATACTGACCCTCAGGTTAATATACTGACCCTCAGGTTAATATACTGACCCTCAGGTTAACATACTGACCCTCAGGTTAATATACTGACCCTCAGGTTAATATACTGACCCTCAGGTTAACATACTGACCCTCAGGTTAACATACTGACCCTCAGGTTAATATACTGACCCTCAGGTTAATATACTGACCCTCAGGTTAACATACTGACCCTCAGGTTAACATACTGACCCTCAGGTTAATATACTGACCCTCAGGTTAACATACTGACCCTAAGGTTAATATACTGACCCTCAGGTTAATATACTGACCCTCAGGTTTAGATACTGACCCTCAGGTTAATATACTGACCCTCAGGTTTAGATACTGACCCTCAGGTTAATATACTGACCCTCAGGTTAATATACTGACCCTCAGGTTTAGATACTGACCCTCAGGTTAATATACTGACCCTCAGGTTTAGATACTGACCCTCAGGTTTAGATACTGACCCTCAGGTTAACATACTGACCCTCAGGTTTAGATACTGACCCTCAGGTTTAGATACTGACCCTCAGGTTAATATACTGACCCTCAGGTTAATATACTGACCCTCAGGTTAATATACTGACCCTCAGGTTTAGATACTGACCCTCAGGTTAATATACTGACCCTCAGGTTAATATACTGACCCTCAGGTTAATATACTGACCCTCAGGTTAATATACTGACCCTCAGGTTAACATACTGACCCTCAGGTTAATATACTGACCCTCAGGTTAATATACTGACCCTCAGGTTAATATACTGACCCTCAGGTTAACATACTGACCCTCAGGTTAACATACTGACCCTCAGGTTTAGATACTGACCCTCAGGTTAATATACTGACCCTCAGGTTAATATACTGACCCTCAGGTTAATATACTGACCCTCAGGTTAACATACTGACCCTCAGGTTAATATACTGACCCTCAGGTTAATATACTGACCCTCAGGTTAATATACTGACCCTCAGGTTAATATACTGACCCTCAGGTTAACATACTGACCCTCAGGTTAATATACTGACCCTCAGGTTAATATACTGACCCTCAGGTTTAGATACTGACCCTCAGGTTTAGATACTGACCCTCAG
>NC_138292.1:2190000-2285000 GCF_965601325.2 Salmo salar
GTCTCTCTGTCTCTCTGTCTGTCTCTCTGGCTCTCTATCTCTCTGTCTGTCTCTCTGGCTCTCTGGCTCTCTGTCTCGCTCTGTCTCTCTGTCTGTCTCTCTGTCTGTCTCTCTGGCTCTCTATCTCTCTGGCTCTCTGGCTCTCTGTTTCTCTGTCTCTCTTTCTCTGTCTCTCTGTCTGTCTCTCTCTGTCTCTATGTCTCTATGTCTCTATGTCTCTGTCTGTCTGTCTGTCTGTCTGTCTGTCTGTCTGTCTGTCTGTCTGTCTGTCTGTCTGTCTGTCTGTCTGTCTGTCTGTCTGTCTGTCTGTCTGTCTGTCTGTCTGTCTGTCTGTCTCTCTCTGTCTCTCTCTGGCTCTCTCTGGCTCTCTCTGGCTCTCTCTGGCTCTCTCTGGCTCTCTCTGGCTCTCTCTGGCTCTGTCTCTCTCCGTCTCTCTCTCTCTCTCTCTCTCTCTCTCTCTCTGTAGTACCCTGTATGAACTCTCTCTGTCTGCTGTTCAACTTTGATTCAGGGCAGAGTGGAGGAGAAAAAACTACTTATTGAATATACTAATGTGTGATTTGCATAAATATCCATAATAAAGAGACTTTGTGTGAAGCTGCTACTGTTCAATATTCATGTTTTCAGACTGAGAAGCCAGAGGTCAGAAATATAAGAAGGAAGAATGAGACTGGATACTTTTGTGTGTGTGTGTGTGTGTGTGTGTGTGTGTGTTTTTGTGTGTTTTTGTGTGTGTGTATGTGTAATAGGTAAGGAAAGACAGAGGAGGGTAACCTACTAGCTCAGTGAAAATCATTTCAACTACTGAAAAAAGAGACACACACACACACACACACACACACACACACACACACACACACACACACACACACACACACACACACACACACACACACACACACACACACACACAGTCTTGTACAGCGAACTTTGTTGGGACACAATTCAATCCCATTCAAAATTCTATTTGGAGTGTTGTTGTTGACAGAATTAGAGGGTTGTTGTTGTTGACGGCATCAGAGGGTTGTTGTTGTTGACAGCATCAGAGGGTTGTTGTTGTTGACAGCATCAGAGGGTTGTTGTCGTTGACAGCATCAGAGGGTTGTTGTTGTGGTGTCGATGACAGCATCAGAGGGTTGTTGTGGTGTCGATGACAGCATCAGAGGGTTGTTGTTGTTGACAGCATCAGAGGGTTGTCTTGACAGCATCAGAGGGTTGTTGTTGTGGTGTCGATGACAGCATCAGAGGGTTGTTGTGGTGTCGATGACAGCATCAGAGGGTTGTTGTGTTGTCGTTGACAGCATCAGAGGGGTACATGTTAATGAGGTGGAGCACGGTGGGGACAGACAGCCAGGCTTCAGGAACATAATGTTCCTCTTTAACTAAACCCAGGTGACGACGCAGCTTCCTGCTAGAGAGAAGAGAGAAGAGAGAGAGAGAGGACAGGTGACGTGTGTGTGTGTGTGTGTGTGTGTGTGTGTGTGTGTGTGTGTGTGTGTGTGTGTGTGTTTTTGTGTGTGTGTGTGTGTGTGTGTGTGTGTGTGTGTGTGTGTGTGCAGTCCTATGTTTGCTTGTGTGGTCCTCTCTAAGTATGCCTTTTAGTGACTTTAAGAATAAGTAGGGAGAGAGAGACATACATACATAGAGATAGAGAGAGACATTGAATTTCTTAAATGACAGAGAGAAAATTCCAACAGGCAAGAAGCTAAGAGCTGGTTTGTAATAAGCGGAGGGTGAGCATACAGCTGGGAGTTTTAACAGGATGTCTGTGGTATTGACAGACTAAACGTTATAGAAGCACTATCAGTTTGTCTAATAGTTCTTGTTTGAATCCTGTCAGTAAATCCCTGCTCTGGAATAATCTCCAGTCATATTGATTGATGAATTCTATGTTTGGTTGATTGATAACCTCTTACCCAGGTTGTTGCACACATATGGCTGGAACATCAACGATTCAACGCTGGCCTTAGTGGGAGTGACCATATATAAACCTGGTACATCAACGATTCAACGCTGGCCTTAGTGGGAGTGACCATATATAAACCTGGTACATCAACGATTCAACGCTGGCCTTAGTGGGAGTGGCCATATATAAACCTGGTACATCAACGATTCAACGCTGGCCTTAGTGGGAGTGACCATATATAAACCTGGTACATCAACGATTCAACGCTGGCCTTAGTGGGAGTGACTATAGGTATCAGGAGATTCTCCTGCTCTTTCTCTATTGGTTAATGAAGGTGTGACGTGTTGGTCCAGCAGACTCTTTCTGCTGAAGTATTTCTGAATGCGTCCATGGATTCATAACAGATGAATAATGTGTGTGTATGATGAGATGTGTGTGTTCCTCTGTCCCTTCCTCGGTCCCTTCCTCGGTCCCTTCCTCGGTCCCTTCCTCGGTCCCTTCCTCAGTCCCTTCTTCAGTCTCTTCTTCAGTCTCTTCTTCAGTCTCTTCCTCAGTCTCTTCCTCAGTCCCTTCCTCAGTCCCTTCCTCAGTCCCTTCCTCAGTCTCTTCCTCAGTCCCTTCCTCAGTCCCTTCCTCAGTCTCTTCCTCAGTCCCTTCCTCAGTCCCTTCCTCGGTCCCTTCCTCGGTCCCTTCCTCAGTCCCTTCCTCAGTCTCTTCCTCAGTCCCTTCCTCAGTCCCTTCCTCAGTCCCTTCCTCAGTCCCTTCCTCAGTCTCTTCCTCAGTCTCTTCCTCAGTCCCTTCCTCAGTCCCTTCCTCAGTCTCTTCCTCAACTGTTCCTCTGAGAGAAAGGAAAGGATTGCAGCTCTGATCCTAAAATAGACTCAATTATTTCCTTTCTTCAGGAAGCTGTGGACTAGTCCAGAACAGTTCTCTCTCTCTCTCTCTCTCTCTCTCTCTCTCTCTCTCTCTCTCTCTCGCTCATTCTTTCTCTCTCTCTCAATGCATCAGATGGTTGTGTAGATGAGGCTGGGTCTAGTCAGGTTATAGATGGTGGTGTAGATGAGGCTGGGTCTAGTCAGGTTATAGATGGTGGTGTAGATGAGGCTGGGTCTAGTCAGGTTATAGATGGTGGTGTAGCTGAGGCTGGGTCTAGTCATGTTATAGATGGTGGTGTAGATGAGGCTGGTCTAGTCAGGTTATAGATGGTGGTGTAGATGAGGCTGGGTCTAGTCAGGTTATAGATGGTGGTGTAGATGAGGCTGGGTCTAGTCAGGCTATAGATGGTGGTGTAGATGAGGCTGGGTCTAGTCAGGTTATAGATGGTGGTGTAGATGAGGCTGGGTCTAGTCATGTTATAGATGGTGGTGTAGATGAGGCTGGTCTAGTCAGGTTATATATGGTGGTGTAGATGAGGCTGGGTCTAGTCAGGTTATAGATGGTGGTGGTGTAGCTGAGGCTGGGTCTAGTCAGGTTATAGATGGTGGTGGTGTAGATGAGGCTGGGTCTAGTCAGGTTATAGATGGTGGTGTAGATGAGGCTGGGTCTAGTCAGGTTATAGATGGTGGTGTAGATGAGGCTGGGTCTAGTCAGTTTATAGATGGTGTAGATGAGGCTGGTCTAGTCAGGTTATAGATGGTGGTGGTGTAGATGAGGCTGGGTCTAGTCAGGTTATAGATGGGGGTGTAGATGAGGCTGGGTCTAGTCAGGTTATAGATGGTGGTGGTGTAGATGAGGCTGGGTCTAGTCAGGTTATAGATGGTGGTGGTGTAGATGAGGCTGGGTCTAGTCAGGTTATAGATGGTGGTGTAGATGAGGCTGGGTCTAGTCAGGTTATAGATGGTGGTGTAGATGAGGCTGGGTCTAGTCATGTTATAGATGGTGGTGGTGTAGATGAGGCTGGGTCTAGTCAGGCTATAGATGGTGGTGTAGATGAGGCTGGTCTAGTCAGGCTATAGATGGTGTAGATGAGGCTGGGTCTAGTCAGGTTATAGATGGGGGTGGTGTAGATGAGGCTGGGTCTAGTCAGGTTATAGATGGTGGTGGTGTAGATGAGGCTGGGTCTAGTCAGGTTATAGATGGTGGTGTAGATGAGGCTGGGTCTAGTCAGGTTATAGATGGTGGTGTAGATTAGGCTGGGTCTAGTCAGGTTATAGATGGTGGTGTAGATGAGGCTGGGTCTAGTCAGGTTATAGATGGTGGTGTAGATGAGGCTGGGTCTAGTCAGGTTATAGATGGGGGTGTAGATGAGGCTGGGTCTAGTCAGGCTATAGATGGTGGTGTAGATGAGGCTGGGTCTAGTCATGCTATGGATGGTGGTGTAGATGAGGCTGGGTCTAGTCAGGTTATAGATGGTGGTGTAGATGAGGCTGGGTCTAGTCAGGTTATAGATGGTGGTGGTGTAGATGAGGCTGGGTCTAGTCAGGTTATAGATGGTGGTGTAGATGAGGCTGGGTCTAGTCAGGATATAGATGGTGGTGTAGATGAGGCTGGGTCTAGTCAGGTTATAGATGGTGTAGATGAGGCTGGGTCTAGTCAGGCTGGTGGTGTAGATGAGGCTGGGTCTAGTCAGGTTATATATGGTGGTGTAGATGAGGCTGGGTCTAGTCAGGCTATAGATGGTGGTGTAGATGAGGCTGGGTCTAGTCAGGTTATAGATGGTGGTGTAGATGAGACTGGGTCTAGTCAGGTTATAGATGGTGGTGGTGTAGATGAGGCTGGGCCTAGTCAGGTTATAGATGGTGTAGATGAGGCTGGTCTAGTCAGGTTATAGATGGTGGTGTAGATGAGTCTGGGTCTAGTCAGGTTATAGATGGTGGTGTAGATGAGTCTGGGTCTAGTCAGGTTATAGATGGTGGTGGTGTAGATGAGGCTGGGTCTAGTCAGGTTATAGATGGTGGTGTAGATGAGTCTGGGTCTAGTCAGGTTATAGATGGTGGTGTAGATGAGGCTGGGTCTAGTCAGGTTATAGATCATGATGTAGATGAGGCTGGGTCTAGTCAGGTTATGCTAGTGGATGAGGAGAGTATAGTGGGGAAGGGGAAGCGACTAGGGGTGGTGGAAGAGGGTGTCATGCGGAAGAGGAAAAAGGGGGAGAAGAAAGGAGGTGGGAGGGGAGAGGAACCTTTGCCTGGTGCTGGGGGGGAGGCCCCAACTAGAAAGAAAAGGTAGGTGATCAGGATGGGAGGATCAAGGTGTTTCTGAGGAAGAGGATGATAAGGAGGCTATCTTTTCAGACTCCTATTCAATGGGTCCAGAGCTGACAGCCAGCCAGGCAGAGGGGTCAAAGCACACGGTGAGGGAACTGTCAAGGTTCCTAATCTTTAAGCTTTTTTTTTTGCAATCCGTGGAAAGTTTGTAAGATCAGTACAACACTCTATTGAAAATTAGGGGCACGGTGTCCTCTCACCCAGGAAGTGTTTTAGGTTGAGGAAGTGAGTCACAACAGTGTGTAAGGGTCTATTTTCAGACGCTGTTTACATGAAAACATTTTTTTCTGGCACTGGGGCTTTTTGAGCTTTGCTTTTGGTCTCTTTCTTTGCTGGCTTTTCTCCCACTTCTTATGGAGACTCTACGTGTAGGCTCGCTTAATATAAATGGCGCCAGAGATGCGGGAAAGAAGAGTCTGTTGGGTGAATACGTAAAACAAAAAGAAATTACAGATGTTGTTTCTGCAGGAGATGCATAGTGATGTGGTGAATAAAGTTGATTGGGGGCTCTGGAGGAAAGGGGCAAGTGTGTTGAGTCATGGAACAAATGTTAGTGCAGGGGAGGCTTTCCTTTTTTGTACCGGGTCTGGCTGTAAAAAATGTGCTCCTCAAAGGAGGTGTGTAGGGTAGACTGCTTGTAGTAAAAGCAGAAATTAATAAAAGGGGTTTTGTCTTTATAAATGTGTATGTTCCTAACACAGGGAGAGAGAGGAGGTGTCTGTTTGGGTGTCTTAGACAGAAACTCTCACAGGTAACGCCTGAGGAGACGCTGGTGGTCGGCGAGGACTAGAACTGTACGATGGATTTTACGAAAGTCAGACATGTGGAGGAGCCTCATTCAGGCTCAGTGGGGGTGTTAAGGGACATCATTAATCAGTTTGACCTAGTGGATGTTTGGAGAAATAGACATCCCAACACATGGGTGAAGGTCTTTGGAGCTAGGGTGAGCGCAGCCTGACTTGATCGGTTTTACACGTCCAGGAATCAGAGCAATAGGCTGTTGGGCACTACCATTCTCCCGGTGGGGTTTTTCGGATCATCACATAACCATGGCTCGGCTGTCTATTTCACCAGGGCCTCGGACAGGCATCCTATTAGAAGTTTAATGTAAAGCTCTTACAGGATGCCACTTTTTGCTCAGGTTTCCAGACTTTTTGGGAAAAGGTGGGGGCAGCGAAGAGAGGAGTATGAGTCTCTGAGTCAATGATGCGATGTGGGCAAAGTCGTCTTTTCTGTCAACAGTATACATCTCTCTCATCCTCAGAGGCTAGGACAGTATTGGGGGAACTACGAGCTTAGCATTAGTGAGGTGGGGGTAGAGCTGGTGGGGCAAGGCAATGTAGGCCTCTGGACTCTATAGTACACAAGGACCAGACATATTGTGTACCGGGACACTGAAACACGGACAACTTGTTCTTAATCAGGAACATGTTGGACTTGTCGAACTTTGTTGGAATGTGAACTTTGTTGGAATGTGAACTTTGGACTGGTCTCTATAGACTAAGACTAGGCTTTTGATAGAGTGGACCATGAGTATCTGTTTAATGTGATGTTTGTGTTTGTGTTTGGAGAAAGGATTTTGGCCTGTGTGAAGCTGTTGTATGCTGGGGCGTTGTGTATGGTCAAGGTGAGAGGGGGGCTCAGTAGTCCATTCTGGGTGAGGCGGAGCATTAGACAAGGATGCCCTCTGTTAGAAAGATTATATACACTAGCCATTCAGCCTTTTCTGGACCTGCTACGCAGGAGACTGCAGGGAGTGTGCTGGACAGGCATGAGTGTGTTGACATGTATAGCTGTGTCGGTGTATGCAGACAACATTTCTGGGATGGGCAGGATATGCAGACAACTAAAGACTAGTCTGAAGGTGTACGAGGGAGCTTCGTCCGCTAAGGTGAACTGAGGCAAGAGCAAAGCTCTTTTATGTGGGCCAAGACCTACAACGCAAGCTGGTGGATTTTTTTCTGGTCAGGCCATCACTGGCTGAGGGCAGCAGTGTTGTACATGGAGGGAACCAGCATGCGCGCTGCTGAGGAGAGCTGGCGGATTAGGGTTGGACCGGCAGCTGTTCCTCATGAGGCTGAGTACAGCACGTCTGTCTTATTTTTACTCCGCGGTGCTGAGGGCCTGACAACTGCTAAGGCCCACACGAGAAGGAGGTGTGGAGCCTGGGATGTGGGTGTGGAAGGAGCCTATCTTCCACAACCCAGCCATCCTTTTGAGATGGGTTCAGTCGGCCACCCTGCAGAGGCGACTGATGGCAGCGGGTTTACTAAGGCTGAGTGACCTGCGACTGCTGGGAGAGGAGGGGTGGAAAACCTCGGAAGTCTTGGCACAACAAACAGGACTAACATCTCTTAGGCTGCTGGAGAGATCCTGGAGGACTTGTTAGATTTGAACCCTCTGAGCCTGGGGGAGTTTGAGGGGGCGGGAGGTAAAGCCCAGTAAAATCTCTGCGTTAAGGTGAGGAACATTAGGAGCCTAACAGGAGTGAAGGCACATCAGTGGCAGGGGGTATGTGGGGCAGAGAGTATGGTGGGTTTTAGATGGAGGGGCCTCTACAAACCCCCAGTACCAGAGAGGTCAGGGGATCTCCAGTGGAGGGTTCTACATGGAGCCCTGGCCACTAACAGCTGGTTGGTACGGGTCGACCCGGGAGTCGGGCAGGGGTGTCCTTTCTGTGTCATGAGAGAAACTGTGATTCATGTGTTTTCTGTGTGCACCAGGTTAATGTCATTAATGTCTCTGTTGGAATGTCTGTGTGCACCAGGTTAATGTCATTAATGTCTCTGTTGGAATGTCTGTGTGCACCAGGTTAATGTCTCTGTTGGAATGTCTGTGTGCACCAGGTTAATGTCTCTGTTGGAATGTCTGTGTGAGAGGTTGGGGGTGGAGCTTACTGTTCGGGATGTTTATAATGGGGTTCAGCTATTCTAATAAGGAAAAGGCCAAATGTATGTTGTTAAATTTTCTGTTTGCTCAGACAAAGTTGGCTATTTGGCTAAAAAGTAGGGGTCAAAGGTCAAAGGTCAAGGGACAACAGATGGGATGTTCTCTGCGTGCTTTAGGGTGGAATTTGGTTTTAATGAAATGAAATGAGGATGTATCATTAAAGAAAGGTAAAAAGTATCTCTCTCTCATCCCTCTCCCCTCTCTCTCTCACATCACCCCATCAGAGAAAGAGACAGATGGAAGGAGAGGGAGGAGGGAAGAGGTGAAGGAGAGGGAGGAGGGGAGAGAGAGGAGGGGATAGATTTAGGGAGAGGTGAAGGGAGAGAGAGGAGGGGAGAGGTGAAGGGAGAGGGAGGAAGAAAGGAAGGGAGAGGTGAATGGAGAGGAGGAGGGGAGAGGTGAAGGGAGAGGTGAGGGGAGAGGTGAGGGGAGGGGAGAGGAGAGGTGAAGGGAGAGGTGAAGGGAGAGGTGAGGGGAGAGGTGAGGGGAGGGGAGAGGTGAATGGAGAGGAGGGGAGAGGTGAAGGGAGAGGTGAGGGGAGAGGTGAATGGAGAGAGGAGGTGAATGGAGAGAGAGGAGGGGAGAGGTGAATGGAGAGAGAGGAGGGGAGAGGTGAATGGAGAGAGGAGGGGAGAGGTGAAGGGAGAGGAGGGGAGGTGAAGGGAGAGGTGAAGGGAGAGGTGAAGGGAGAGGTGAAGGGAGAGAGAGGTGGGGATAGGTTTAGGGAGAGGTGAAGGGAGAGAGAGGAGGGGAGAGGTGAAGGGAGAGGGAGGAAGGGAGGAAGGGAGAGGTGAGGGGAGAGGTGAGGGGAGAGGTGAATGGAGAGGAGGATGGGAGAGGTGAGGGGAGAGGTGAATGGAGAGGTGAATGGAGAGAGAGAGGAGGGGAGAGGTGAATGGAGAGAGAGAGGAGGGGAGAGGTGAAGGGAGAGAGAGGAGGGGAGAGGTGATGGGAGAGGAGAGGGGAGAGGAGAGGGGAGAGGAGAGGGGGGAGGTGAAGGGAGAGGTGAAGGGAGAGGGAGGAGGGGAGAGGTGAGGGAGAGGAGGGGAGAGGTGAGGGAGAGGTGAAGGGAGAGGTGAAGGGAGAGGTGAATGGAGAGAGAGGAGGGAGAGGTGAATGGAGAGAGAGGAGGCAGAGGTGAAGGGAGAGGTGAAGGGAGAGGTGAAGGGAGAGGTGAGGGGAGAGGTGAATGGAGAGGTGAAGGGAGAGGTGAGGGGAGAGGTGAGGGGAGAGGTGAATGGAGAGGAGGAGGGGAGAGGTGAAGGGAGAGGTGAATGGAGAGAGGAGGGGAGAGGTGAAGGGAGAGAGAGGAGGTGAGAGGTGTAGGGAGAGGTGAATGGAGAGAGAGGAGGGAGAGGTGAATGGAGAGAGAGGAGAGAGAGGAGAATGGAGAGAGAGGAGGGAGAGGTGAAGGGAGAGGTGAAGGGAGAGAGAAGAGGGGAGAGATGAGGGAGGGAGAGGGAGGAGGGGAGAGGGAGACAGAAACGTTAAAGGGAAGCTCTCCAGTAGGGACTAATTGTTTGGCAACTGGAGAAGCCTTTAGGGAAATGAGGTCAGTCTGTCTGTCTGTCTGTCTGTCTGTATGTCTGTCTGTCTGTCTGTCTGTCTGTCTGTCTGTCTGTCTGTCTGTCTGTCTGTCTGTCTGTCTGTCTGTCTGTCTGTCTGTCTGTCTGTCTGTCTGTCTGTCTGTCTGTCCTCTGGTCTGTCTGTCTGTCTGTCTGTCTGTCTGTCTGTCTGTCTGTCTGTCTGTCTGTCTGTCTGTCTGTCTGTCTGTCTGTCTGTCTGTCTGTCTGTCTGTCTGTCTGTCTGTCTGTCTGTCTGTCTGTCAGGAGAGGAGAGGAGAGGAGAGGAGAGGAGAGGAGAGGAGAGGAGAGGAGAGGAGAGGAGAGGAGAGGAGGAGGAGGAGGAGGAGGAGGAGGAGGAGGAGGGCCAGGCACATTGGGGTAAGGAGAGGAGAAGGTAGAGACAGAGAACTTCAACATGAATAGACTGCAGCTTTGCATCATGTTATTGTTGTGGATGCTGTTGTCTCATCTTTCACATTGTTGCAGTTTCCCCCAATTTCAACTGTGTACTTTCCTAACCTCTTTGGAATCATAGCGAAGTGGATGCTGGAAAATGTTGAAAGAGTGTTATGGTAGGGTGAGGAGGAGGTGAGGGGAGGAGGAGAGGAGGGGAGGGGAGGAGGGGAGGGGGGAGGGGAGGAGAGGAGAGGAGGGAGGGGAGGAGGAGGAGGGGAGGAGAGGAGGAGTGGAGTGTGGGGAGGGGAGGAGGGGAGGGGAGGAGGGGAGGGGAGTTGGGAAGGAGAGGAGAGGAGGATGGGGAGGAGGGGATGGGAGGAGAGGATGGGAAGGGGAGGGTGGGGAGGAAAGGGGAGAGGAGAGGAGGAGAGGGGAGGAGGGAGGGGGGGATGGGAGGAGAGTTGGGGATGGGAGGAGGTGTTGGGGAGGAGAGGAGGGGAGGAGGGGAGGGAGGAGAGTTGGGGAGGGGAGGAGGATGGGAGGAGGGGAGGAGGGGTGAGGAGGAGGGTGGGGAGGAGGAGGGCAGTTGAGGAGGGGAGGAGACTGTCTGCAAACAGGTGACCTGTGTGGCTCAGTTGGTGGAGCAGGAGGGGAGGGTAGAGATGGGGGACAGTTGGCTCAGTTGGTAGAGCAGGAGGGGAGGGTAGAGATGGGGGACAGTTGGCTCAGTTGGTAGAGCAGGAGGGGAGGGTAGAGATGGGGGACAGTTGGCTCAGTTGGTAGAGCAGGAGGGGAGGGTAGAGATGGGGGACAGTTGGCTCAGTTGGTAGAGCAGGAGGGGAGGGTAGAGATGGGGGACAGTTGGCTCAGTTGGTAGAGCAGGAGGGGAGGGTAGAGATGGGGGACAGTTGGCTCAGTTGGTAGAGCAGGAGGGGAGGGTAGAGATGGGGGACAGTTGGCTCAGTTGGTAGAGCAGGAGGGGAGGGTAGAGATGGGGGACAGTTGGCTCAGTTGGTAGAGCAGGAGGGGAGGGTAGAGATGGGGGACAGTTGGCTCAGTTGGTAGAGCAGGAGGGGAGGGTAGAGATGGGGGACAGTTGGCTCAGTTGGTAGAGCAGGAGGGGAGGGTAGAGATGGGGGACAGTTGGCTCAGTTGGTAGAGCAGGAGGGGAGGGTAGAATGGGGGACAGTTGGCTCAGTTGGTAGAGCATGGTGTTGCTACACCAGTATAGTAGGTTCAATTCCTGCTGGGCCACACATACAAAACATGCATGACTGTAAGTGGCTTTGGATAAAAGCGCCCGTTAAATGGCAGATATTCTGACATGATGAAATGGCTTGCTTTCTAGGATGGCCCAGTAGGTTGTTGTCTCTGAATAGTCCAGACGATGAGATTACTGTGAGAGGAGTCAAACAGGTGAAACTGTGAGGTGTTGTTGGAGAGGAGAACATGTCTGTCAACACACTGTATCATTACAGAGAGCTGACTCCCCATCTCTACCTCCTCTCCTCTCTTCACCTCCTCTACCCTCCCCTCCTCTCTCCCCCATCTCTACCCTCCCCTCCTCTCTCCCCCATCTCTACCCTCCCCTCCATACTATATCCTCCCCTGTCACCCCTCCATACTATATCCTCCCCTGTCATCCCTCCATACTATATCCTCCCCTGTCACCCCTCCATACTATATCCTCCCCTGTCATCCCTCCATACTATATCCTCCCCTGTCATCCCTCCATACCAAAACCTCCCCTGTCATCCCTCCATACTATATCCTCCCCTGTCATCCCTCCATACTATATCCTCCCCTGTCACCCCTCCATACTATATCCTCCCCTGTCACCCCTCCATACTATATCCTCCCCTGTCACCCCTCCATACTATATCCTCCCCTGTCATCCCTCCATACTATATCCTCCCCTGTTACCCCTCCATACTATATCCTCCCCTGTCACCCCTCCATACTATATCCTCCCATGTCACCCCTCCATACTATATCCTCCCCTGTCATCCCTCCATACTATATCCTCCCCTGTCATCCCTCCATACTATATCCTCTCCTGTTACCCCTCCATACTATATCCTCCCCTGTCACCCCTCCATACTATATCCTCCCCTGTCACCCCTCCATACTATATCCTCCCCTGTCACCCCTCCATACTATATCCTCCCCTGTTACCCCTCCATACTATATCCTCCCCTGTCATCCCTACATACTATATCCTCCCCTGTCATCCCTCCATACTATATCCTCCCCTGTTACCCCTCCATACTATATCCTCCCCTGTCATCCCTCCATACTATATCCTCCCCTGTCATCCCTCCATACTCTATCCTCCCCTGTCACCCCTCCATACCCTATCCTCCCCTGTTACCCCTCCATACCCTATCCTCCCCTGTTACCCCTCCATACTATATCCTCCCCTGTCACCCCTCCATACTATATCCTCCCCTGTCATCCCTCCATACTATATCCTCCCCTGTTATCCCTCCATACTATATCCTCCCCTGTCATCCCTCCATACCTCATCCTCCCCTGTCACCCCTCCATACTATATCCTCCCCTGTCATCCCTCCATACTATATCCTCCCCTGTCATCCCTCCATACTTTATCCTCCCCTGTCATCCCTCCATACTATATCCTCCCCTGTCACCCCTCCATACTATATCCTCCCCTGTCATCCCTCCATACCATATCCCCCCCTGTCATCCCTCCATACTATATCCTCCCCTGTCATCCCTCCATACCTCATCTTCCCCTGTCACCCCTCCATACTATATCCTCCCCTGTCACCCCTCCATACTCTATCCTCCCCTGTCACCCCTCCATACTATATCCTCCCCTGTTACCCCTCCATACTATATCCTCCCCTGTCATCCCTCCATACCCTATCCTCCCCTGTTACCCCTCCATACTATATCCTCCCCTGTCACCCCTCCATACTATATCCTCCCCTGTCATCCCTCCATACTATATCCTCCCCTGTTATCCCTCCATACTATATCCTCCCCTGTCATCCCTCCATACCTCATCCTCCCCTGTCACCCCTCTATACTATATCCTCCCCTGTCATCCCTCCATACTCTATCCTCCCCTGTCATCCCTCCATACTATATCCTCCCCTGTCACCCCTCCATACTATATCCTCCCCTGTTACCCCTCCATACTATATCCTCCCCTGTTACCCCTCCATACTATATCCTCCCCTGTCATCCCTCCATACTATATCCTCCCCTGTCACCCCTCCATACTATATTCTCCCCTGTCATCCCTCCATACTATATCCTCCCCTGTCACCCCTCCATACTTTATCCTCCCCTGTCATCCCTCCATACTATATCCTCCCCTGTCACCCCTCCATACTATATCCTCCCCTGTCATCCCTCCATACTATATCCTCCCCTGTCATCCCTCCATACTATATCCTCCCCTGTCATCCCTCCATACCTCATCCTCCCCTGTCACCCCTCCATACTATATCCTCCCCTGTCACCCCTCCATACTCTATCCTCCCCTGTCATCCCTCCATACTATATCCTCCCCTGTTACCCCTCCATACTCTATCCTCCCCTGTCATCCCTCCATACTATATCCTCCCCTGTCATCCCTCCATACTATATCCTCCCCTGTCATCCCTCCATACTATATCCTCCCCTGTCACCCCTCCATACTATATCCTCCCCTGTCATCCCTCCATACTATATCCTCCCCTGTCATCCCTCGATACTATATCCTCCCCTGTCACCCCTCCATACTATATCCTCCCCTGTCATCCCTCCATACTATATCCTCCCCTGTCACCCCTCCATACTATATCCTCCCCTGTCATCCCTCTATACTATATCCTCCCCTGTCATCCCTCCATACCCTATCCACCCCTGTCATCCCTCCATACTCTATCCTCCCCTGTCATCCCTCCATACTATATCCTCCCCTGTCATCCCTCCATACTATATCCTCCCCTGTCATCCCTCCATACTATATCCTCCCCTGTCACCCCTCCATACTCTATCCTCCCCTGTCATCCCTCCATACTATATCCTCCCCTGTTACCCCTCCATACTCTATCCTCCCCTGTCATCCCTCCATACTATATCCTCCCCTGTCATCCCTCCATACTATATCCTCCCCTGTCATCCCTCCATACTATATCCTCCCCTGTCACCCCTCCATACTATATCCTCCCCTGTCATCCCTCCATACTATATCCTCCCCTGTCATCCCTCGATACTATATCCTCCCCTGTCACCCCTCCATACTATATCCTCCCCTGTCATCCCTCCATACTATATCCTCCCCTGTCACCCCTCCATACTATATCCTCCCCTGTCATCCCTCCATACTATATCCTCCCCTGTCATCCCTCCATACCCTATCCACCCCTGTCATCCCTCCATACTCTATCCTCCCCTGTCATCCCTCCATACTATATCCTCCCCTGTCATCCCTCCATACTATATCCTCCCCTGTCATCCCTCCATACCCTATCCTCCCCTGTCATCCCTCCATACTTCATTGAGAACATATTTGTTAGAAGGGATGGAATGCTGATCCGTCTCTGCTCTTCCTGTTCTGGGTCGTATTTCTGAGAACTTAATCCAGTCGGTTATAGTACTACCATCGCAGCCTCAGGCACACTGGTGTGTGTGTGTGTGTGTGTGTGTGTGTGTGTGTGTGTGTGTGTGTGTGTGTGTGTGGTTGTTGGAAGTACAGGTAATATATTAATATCAGGGCTTGGCTCAGCCTCTCTGCAGAGTGGTGACAGCTAGTCATTATCACACACACACACACACACACACACACACACACACACACACACACACACACACACACACACACACCTACCTACCTACCTATTAGGGCCTGTTTGGTCTGTTGCCTGTATATCCACTCTGTCTCTGAGAGGGAGTCAGTGTAGTGGTCCCCCTGTATATCCACTCTGTCTCTGAGAGGGAGTCAGTGTAGTGGTCCCCCTGTATAACCACTCTGTCTCTGAGAGGGAGTCAGTGTAGTGGTCCCCCTGTATATCCACTCTGTCTCTGAGAGGGAGTCAGTGTAGTGGTCCCCCTGTATATCCACTCTGTCTCTGAGAGGGAGTCAGTGTATGAATGATAGACAGTGCGTTCTAACAATAGCATATCATAATATCTTAATTGTATTCCCCTTATTTATACAACGGATGCGTCTAATCCTGAATGCGGATTGGTTAAAAGCGCATTCCAGATGGTGTCTATTCCACAAGTTACCACTGGCTAAATCTATGACGTTAAAATGCCTATTTACTCTGTTCCATTGGACTGCTGCAATCCACTGTCTCATCAGCCCAGCCAGGCAATTTATAAACTTGATCTCCACTATAAAAAGCATCTAGACATTAACTCACATTTCTTTAAGACTAACATTTAGTTTTCAACAGCGGAGATTTGTGTAAACCTTGCTGTCTGCCTCTCCGACATTTGCAACATTGTTTAAATATTCAGATTCGATCTGTAGTTGTAATCTCTCTCTCTCTCTCTCTCTCTCTCTCTCTCTCTCTCTCTCTCTCTCCCTCTCTGCCTCTGTCTCTATCTCTCTCTCAGCAGTCCTATGCCCCTCCCCCTTCCACCATGGTCCCTCCCAGTCCCAGCCCTAACAACGGTCACCGAGGAGGAGGAGGAGGTGGAGGCTGTAGTATGGAGCAGCTCAGTCACACTAACCTGTACATCAGAGGACTACCCCCTGGGACCAGTGACCAGGACCTCATCAAACTATGTCAACCGTGAGTGGAGACATCTCTCTATTAGTGATCTGGATATAACAGGTCATTACTTTATGTACTACCTACACTGACTGGACTGACCAGGTGAATCCAGGTGAAAGCTATGATCTGGATATAACAGGTCATTACTTTATGTACTACCTACACTGACTGGACCGACCAGGTGAATCCAGGTGAAAGCTATGATCTGGATATAACAGGTCATTACTTTATGTACTACCTACACTGACTGGACTGACCAGGTGAATCCAGGTGAAAGCTATGATCTGGATATAACAGGTCATTACTTTATGTACTACCTACACTGACTGGACCGACCAGGTGAATCCAGGTTAAAGCTATGATCTGGATATAACAGGTCATTACTTTATGTACTACCTACACTGACTGGACTGACCAGGTGAATCCAGGTGAAAGCTATGATCTGGATATAACAGGTCATTACTTTATGTACTACCTACACTGACTGGACCGACCAGGTGAATCCAGGTTAAAGCTATGATCTGGATATAACAGGTCATTACTTTATGTACTACCTACACTGACTGGACTGACCAGGTGAATCCAGGTGAAAGCTATGATCTGGATATAACAGGTCATTACTTTATGTACTACCTACACTGACTGGACTGACCAGGTGAATCCAGGTGAAAGCTATGATCTGGATATAACAGGTCATTACTTTATGTACTACCTACACTGACTGGACCGACCAGGTGAATCCAGGTTAAAGCTATGATCTGGATATAACAGGTCATTACTTTATGTACTACCTACACTGACTGGACTGACCAGGTGAATCCAGGTGAAAGCTATGATCTGGATATAACAGGTCATTACTTTATGTACTACCTACACTGACTGGACTGACCAGGTGAATCCAGGTTAAAGCTATGATCTGGATATAACAGGTCATTACTTTATGTACTACCTACACTGACTGGACTGACCAGGTGAATCCAGGTGAAAGCTATGATCTGGATATAACAGGTCATTACTTTATGTACTACCTACACTGACTGGACTGACCAGGTGAATCCAGGTGAAAGCTATGATCTGGATATAACAGGTCATTACTTTATGTACTACCTACACTGACTGGACTGACCAGGTGAATCCAGGTGAAAGCTATGATCTGGATATAACAGGTCATTACTTTATGTACTACCTACACTGACTGGACTGACCAGGTGAATCCAGGTGAATCTAGGTGAAAGCTATGATCGCTTATTGATGTCACTTGTTAATTCCACGTCAATCAGTGTAGATCAGGTATTCCCAAACTGGGGTAGGCAGGGGTACGTGCAATGCAGTCGGCGGTATGCCAAATAAAAATTTATATCTTTTTTTAAGTTATAAAAAAACAGTCCTTTTATATTTTCCAACGGGGCTGTACATTTGGGTGAAGTTTTCTTCTCGCCTGAGTAGCCTGGTTTCACTGGCAAAAACAAAATTCAACCATCTGGTGTTCAGCGAAATAACAACACAATGTGAAATACAGGTAGCCTAGTCAAATAATGAACATCCAATCACATCAACCGTTACTCTCTCGCGGGAATTCCACTAACGGTCCGTATGTAGCTGCTGCTCAGTCTGTTTGCGCGAAAATGGATAAATGGTTCAAAAAAGTAAGGCCCGGGTGCATAGAGACACATACCAGCTCTACTGCTAGTGCTGCTACTACCAGCAGTACTACACCTGCTACTACCAGCAGTACTACACCTGCTACTACCAGCAGTACTACACCTGCTACTACCAGCAGTACTACACATGCTACTACCAGCAGTACTACACCTGCTACTACCATCAGTACTACACCTGCTACTACCAGCAGTACTACACCTGCTACTACCAGCAGTACTACACCTGCTACTACCAGCAGTACTACACCTGCTACTACCAGCAGTACTACACCTGCTACTACCAGCAGTACTACACCTGCTACTACCAGCAGTACTACACCTGCTACTACCAGCAGTACTACACCTGCTACTACCAGCAGTACTACACCTGCTACTACCATCAGTACTACACCTGCTACTACCAGCAGTACTACAACTGCTACTACCAGCAGTACTACACCTGCTACTACCATCAGTACTACACCTGCTACTACCATCAGTACTACACCTGCTACTACCAGCAGTACTACACCTGCACCTGTCAGCGACACAAGTTGTTCTGCTTCCAGGAGCACATCCAATGCTAGCATCAATAATTCTACGTTTGTTGTTGACAATTGTGAATCTGATGCAGCCGAAGAGCTACTTCTTAACCGGGAAAGCAATGAACAACAGACAGGGACGGTGGACCATCGAAGAGGCGCAAATATGATGAGAACTACATTGATTTGGGGTTCACTTATATTGGGAGTAGTGCCTTTCCTCAGCCACAGTGTGTTATATGTGTAAAAGTACTATGTCACAACTCGATGAAACCTTCACTCTTGCACAGATATTAAGAAACAAAACATGCCAATTTAAAAAATAAACCACGGGAGTTTTTGGAGCGAGAATTAAGACGACTTTCGAGTAGTAAGACATGTATAAAAGCAACAGATACCATTAATAAGAAGGAGCTAGAAGCATCTTATATGGTGAGCTACCGAGTGGCTAGGACAGGCAAGCCCCATAGTATTGTGGAGGACTTATTTCTTCGTGCTGCTGCGGATATGGCTGCTCGGGGAAAAAGCCAAAAAAACTATACAGACAATGACTTCATCAAACAACACTGTTTCACGACGCATCTATGACATGGCAGGAGATGTTTTGAAACAATTACCGCTTCACATACAAGCCAGTGAATTATATGCGTTACAGCTGGATGAGTTAACAGGCGTGGCCGGCCTGGCACAGCTCCTGGTATATGTCCGTTACGTTTATGGGGGGTCAAATATGGAAGACATCCTCTTCTGCAAACCACTGGAAACCAGGACAAAAGGAGAGAATATTTTTAAGGTAGTGGACAGCTTTGTGACGTCAATTGGACTTTGGTGGTCAAGATGTGTTGGTGTCTGTACTGATGGTGTAAAAGCCATGACAGGGAGACATAGTGGAGTGGTAATGCGCGTTCAAGCAGTTGCTCCCGACACCTCTTGGGTCCACTGCAGCATCCACCGAGAGGCTCTTGCTGCTAAGGGAATGCCTGACGGCTTGAAAGACATTGGTTAACTTTGTTAAAGCAAGGCCCCTGAACTCTTGTGTATTTACTGCACTATGCAATGATATGGGCAGCGACCATGTAACTATTTTACAGCGTACAGAAGTGCGCTGGTTATCAAGAGGCAAAGTATTGACACGTTTTTTTGAATTGAGAGACTAGCTTAAAGTTTTCTTTACTGACCATAATTTTCACTTGTCTGACCGCTTGCATGATGACGAGTTTCTGGACACGACTGGCCAATCTGGGTGATGTTTTTTCTGGCCTGAATGATCTGAATCTAGGATTACAGGGACTCTCTGCAACTATATTCAATGTGCGGGACAAAACTGAGGCTATGATTAAGAAGATGTAACTCTTCTCTGTCTGCATTAACAAGGACAACACACAGGTCTTTCCATCATTGTTTGATTTTTGTTTTGTGCAAATGAACTCGAGCTTACAGACAATGTCCAATGTGATATAGTGAAGCACCTGAGTGAGTTGGGTGCGCAATTATGCAGGTACTTTCCCGAAACGGATGACACAAACAACTGGATTCGTTGTCCCTTTCATGCCCTGCCTCCAGTCCACTTACCGATATCTGAACAAGAGAGCCTCATCGAAATTGCAACAAGCGGTTCTATGAAAATTGCATTTAATCAGAAGCCACTGCCATATTTCTGGATTGGGCTGCGCTCAGAGTATCCTGCCTTGGCAAATCATGCTGTTAAGACACTGATGCCCTTTGCAACCATGTACCTAAGTGAGAGTAGATTCTTAGCCCTCACAAGCATGAAAACTAAATACAGGCACAGACTGTGTGTGGAAAATAATTTAAGACTGAGACTCTCTCCAATACAACCCAACATTGCAGAGTTATGTGCATCCTTTCAAGCACACCTTTCTCATTAACCTGTGGTGAGTTACTCAATTTTCGATGAACACATTCGGTTTTATATGTAAGATGGTTAAATAAAGAGCAAAATGATTTATTATTATATTATTATTTGTGCCCTGGTCCTATAAGAGCTCTTTGTCACTTCCCACAAGCCGGGTTGTGACAAAAACTCACACTCATTCCAGGGGCGAAAATCTGATATCAACTTTGGAGGGGACAATTACATGACATTTTCTCAAGAGCAATTCCTGAGGGGGACACCAAAAGTAGTGCTGTAACACTTAGCCTACATTGTAATATGGTAAATGTATATTGAGGAACCAAAGAAATAAGGTGTTTGCCGTACTCCTAACTACCGGTACCCAAAACTACACAACTAATCACAACAGCAATACCATTGCCTTTAACAAATCTTAGTTCAGTCACCAGTTTAAGTTGAGAGTGGGGGTATCCATGGCATTTTCCAATTATGTTCCCATTTTACAAGTCAAAAAAATTGAGAACCTTTCATAATGTTGCCAAACAAAGACTCAACAAACTTACCTGAGACTCCCTGTCTCTGCCAGTCTGTCCCTGCATATCTGTCCCCAACTCTGCTGTCACAGACATCTGTTGCCTGCTCTGCCTAATGACATCATTGTGAAACATTTCCATTTAGAATTTCATTTCTTTCTTATGAACATTTTATCAACTAGTCTTTGAGATATTAGGCTACTAGGGTTCTTACTTTACGTTTTGGTGTACTGAATAATACTCTGATGTCCGTCTTTTTTATTTTTCTGCCATTTTTCTCCCTGGCTGGCTGGCTGGCTGGCTACACACACACATAGTGTGTAGGTTATTTACAGTAGGAGATGGGCTTCTTTCATCTTATCTTCTATCATTCTATTTGGGCTTCGATCTAAAAGGTAGCTAGCAAATGTGAAACGGATTGCAGTGACAAGAGTTGACAGCTGTATGAGTTCACCATTTACACAACATATGCTGCAACCTTTTGTAATTTTAATAGTTTGTTTCATATTGGCTGGCTTCCAACAATAGCTGAATTTGCAAAGCTAGCGAGCACCAATTCCGTTTCAGTGGTGTTTGCTATAATCTTTGCTACCCGGGTTAAATAAAGGTGAAATAAAATAAAGAAATAAAAGTTCCCTTGCGACAATTTAGCTTTTGCAACGAGACCATTAAATATATTTAAGACAATGGTAGAAGAGAGTGTAGTTCTGTTCAGTTTGGACTTCAGTTTATCGCTAACCTTATCACAGGGACTTTGAAGCACTAACTTACATCATCTGCATGCTGATCTTGGAATAAATTGACGATAGCAAAGATTCCATCTTTGACGACACCACATAAATGGAATAGGTACTAGCTAGCTTAATAGTTCATATTTGTGCGCTAGCTCTGCATATTCAGCTAGTGTGTGTGTGAACCCTGCCAACATAAAACAAAACATTGCTATGGCGCGATTGACTGGATTAACCTCATGTCAGTCACGTGCATTGAGTGCCTTTCAGACAGTAGATACGACCCCTCTGTTACCTTGCCAACTAAGGAACTGGCAGTGGATCAAACCATTGTGAGGCAAAGGGTGGGGGGGTTGCAATCTTTTGAAACTTAAAAACGAGCTATTAAGTGTCTATGATCAGCACAATTGCTTTCATTGCGTATTTTTTATATTATTTAAATTACATTTATGTTTACAGTGATATATTGGGGTGGACAAATCATATTTTTCCCAGGATGGGGGGGGGGGGGGTCGTGTCCCCCCGTCCCCCCCGGGATTTCCACCCCTGACTCATTTTTATGTTTAATAAATGTGTTGTATAGTGTGGCAGGCTATCAGTGATGGCAAAAAACTAATGATGGCAAAACTCTGGTTCTTTTGAACCCTGTCTGAAATGTTCTCCATATCACTGCTCCTCCATCTCAAACTGTAACTACACAGCTATGATACTACGTAGCATGACCCAGTGTGTTGGTGTTTTCTCCTCCATCTCTCTGTGAACTAGCAGCTATGATACTACGTAGCCTGACCCAGTGTGTTGGTGTTTTCTCCTCCATCTCTCTGTGAACTAGCAGCTATGATACTACGTAGCATGACCCCGTGTGTTGGTGTTTTCTCCTCCATCTCCCTGTGAACTAGCAGCTAGTTTAGTGTCTGTTTGTGTGAACTGCTGACTCCATAGAAATCCAGCTACATGACTACTATTCTAATTCACAGATGATATGGCTACTTTATTCTACATTGTAGTTGGACTTGCTGGAGGAGTGAAATCTAGAAAAGGTGTTATATGGCTGGTTATTATAAGACTGGCTGGCTGATTATTATAAGAATGGCTGGCTGGTTATTATAAGAGACTGGCTGGCTGGCTGGTTATTATGAGACTGGCTTGCTGGTTATTTAAGTCTGGCTTGCTGGCTGGTTATAATAAGAGACTGGCTGGCTGGTTATTATAAGAGACTGGATGGCTGGTTATTATAAGACTGGCTGGCTGGCTGGTTATTATACGAGGTTTGGCTGGCTGGCTGGTTATTATACGAGATTGGCTGGCTGGCTGGTTATTATAAGAGACTGGCTGGCTGGTTCTTATAAGAGATTGGTAGGCTGGCTGGATATTATACGAGACTGGCAGGCTGGCTGGTTATTATAAGAGACTGGCAGGCTGGCTGGTTATTATAAGAGACTGGCTGGCTGGTTATTATAAGAGACTGGCTGGCTGGTTATTATAAGAGACTGGCTGGCTGGTTATTATAAGAGACTGGCTGGCTGGTTATTATAATAGACTGGCTGTCTGGCTTTTTATTATAAGAGACAAGCTGGCTGGCTATTATAAGAGACTGGCTGGCTGGTTATTATGAGACTAGCTAGCTGGTTATTATAATAGACTGGCTGGGTGGTTATTTTATGAGACTGGCTCTCTGGCTGGCTGGTTATAATAAGAGTCTGGCTGACTGGTTATTATAAGAGACTGGCTGGCTGGTTATTATATGAGACTGGCTGGCTGGTTATTATAAGAGACTAGCTGGCTGGTTATTATAAGAGACTGGCTGGCTGGCTGGTTATTATAAGAGACTGGCTGGCTGGTTATTTTATGAGACTGGCTCTCTGGCTGGCTGGTTATTATAAGAGGCTGGCTGGCTGGTTATTATAAGAGACTGGCTGGCTGGTTATTATAAGAGACTGGCTGGCTGGCAGGTTATTATAAGAGACTGGCTGGCTGGTTCTTATAAGAGACTGGTTGGCTGGCTGGTTCTGTGAAGAAAGCCTTCTGTATAGTAGTGAGTGGGTAGTAGACTCTGTGAAGCCATGTTATGGTTTATACTGAGTAGGTAGTAGGCTATGTGAAGCCATGTTACGGTTTATACTGAGTAGGTAGTAGGATCTGTGAAGCCATGTTACGGTTTATTATGAGTAGGTAGTAGGATCTGTGAAGCCATGTTATGGTTTATACTGAGTAGGTAGTAGGCTCTGTGAAGCCATGTTATGGTTTATACTGAGTAGGTAGTAGGATCTGTGAAGCCATGTTATGGTTTATACTGAGTAGGTAGTAGGATCTGTGAAGCCATGTTATGGTTTATACTGAGTAGGTAGTAGGATCTGTGAAGCCATGTTATGGTTTATACTGAGTAGGTAGTAGGCTCTGTGAAGCCATGTTATGGTTTATACTGAGTGGGTAGTAGGATCTGTGAAGCCATGTTATGGTTTATACTGAGTGGGTAGTAGGATCTGTGAAGCCATGTTATGGTTTATACTGAGTAGGTAGTAGGCTCTGTGAAGCCATGTTATGGTTTATACTGAGTAGGTAGTAGGATCTGTGAAGCCATGTTATGGTTTATACTGAGTAGGTAGTAGGATCTGTGAAGCCATGTTATGGTTTATACTGAGTAGGTAGTAGGATCTGTGAAGCCATGTTATGGTTTATACTGAGTGGGTAGTAGGATCTGTGAAGCCATGTTATGGTTTATACTGAGTAGGTAGTAGGATCTGTGAAGCCATGTTATGGTTTATACTGAGTGGGTAGTAGGATCTGTGAAGCCATGTTATGGTTTATACTGAGTAGGTAGTAGGATCTGTGAAGCCATGTTATGGTTTACAGTGGGGCAAAAAAGTATTTAGTCAGCCACCAATTGTGCAAGTTTTCCCACTTCAAAAGATGAGAGAGGCCTGTAATTTTCATCACAGGTACACTTCAACTATGACAGACAAAATGAGAAAAAAAATCCAGAAAATCACATTATAGGATTTTTAATGAATTTATTTGCAAATTATGGTGGAAAATAAGTATTTGGTCAATAACAAAAGTTTATCTCAATACTTTGTTATATACCCTTTGTTGGCAATGACACAGGTCAAACGTTTTCTGTAAGTCTTCACAAGATTTTCACACACTGTTGCCGGTATTTTGGCCCATTCCTCCATGCAGATCTCCTCTAGAGCAGTGATGTTTTGGGGCTGTCGCTGGGCAACACGGACTTTCAACTCCCACCAAAGATTTTCTATGGGGTTAAGATCTGGAGACTGGCTAGGCCACTCCAGGACCTTGAAATGCTTCTTACGAAGCCACTCCTTCATTGCCCGGGCGGTGTGTTTGGGATCATTGTCATGCTGAAAGACCCAGCCACGTTTCATCTTCAATGCCCTTGCTGATGGAAGGAGGTTTTCACTCAAAATCTCACGATACATGGACCCATTCATTCTTTCCTTTACATGGATCAGTCATCCTGGTCCCTTTGCAGAAAAACAGCCCCAAAGCATGATGTTTCCACCCCCATGCTTCACAGTAGGTATGGTGTTCTTTGGATGCAACTCAGCATTCTTTGTCCTCCAAACACGACGAGTTGAGTTTTTACCAAACATTTCTATTTTGGTTTCATCTAACCATATGACATTCTCCCAATCCTCTTCTGGATCATCCAAATGCTCTCTAGCAAACTTCAGATGGGCCTGGACATGTACTGGCTTAAGCAGGGGGACACGTCTGGCACTGCAGGATTGGAGTCCCTGGCGGCGTAGTGTGTTACTGATGGTAGGCTTTGTTACTTTGGTCCCAGCTCTCTGCAGGTCATTCACTAGGTCCCCCCGTGTGGTTCTGGGATTTTTGCTCACCGTTCTTGTGATCATTTTGACCCCACGGGGTGAGATCTTGCGTGGAGCCCCAGATCGAGGGAGATTATCAGTGGTCTTGTATGTCTTCCATTTCCTAATAATTGCTCCCACAGTTGATTTCTTCAAACCAAGCTGCTTACCTATTGCAGATTCAGTCTTCCCAGCCTGGTGCAGGTCTACAATTTTGTTTCTAGTGTCCTTTGACAGCTCTTTGGTCTTGGCCATAGTGGAGTTTGGAGTGTGACTGTTTGAGGTTGTGGACAGGTGTCTTTTATACTGATAACAAGTTCAAACAGGTGCCATTAATACAGGTAACGAGTGGAGGACAGAGGAGCCTCTTAAAGAAGAAGTTACAGGTCTGTGAGAGCCAGAAATCTTGCTTGTTTGTAGGTGACCAAATACTTATTTTCCACCATAATTTGCAAATAAATTCATAAAAAATCCTACAATGTGATTTTCTGGATTTTTTTACCTCCTTTTGTCTGTCATAGTTGACGTGTACCTATGATGAAAATTACAGGCCTCTCTCATCTTTTTAAGTGGGAGAACTTGCACAATTGGTGGCTGACTAAATACTTTTTTGCCCCACTGTATACTGAGTAGGTAGTAGGATCTGTGAAGCCATGTTATGGTTTATACTGAGTAGGTAGTAGGATCTGTGAAGCCATGTTATGGTTTATACTGAGTAGGTAGTAGGATCTGTGAAGCCATGTTATGGTTTATACTGAGTAGGTAGTAGGATCTGTGAAGCCATGTTATGGTTTATACTGAGTAGGTAGTAGGATCTGTGAAGCCATGTTATGGTTTATACTGAGTAGGTAGTAGGATCTGTGAAGCCATGTTATGGTTTATACTGAGTAGGTAGTAGGATCTGTGAAGCCATGTTATGGTTTATACTGAGTAGGTAGTAGGATCTGTGAAGCCATGTTATGGTTTATACTGAGTGGGTAGTAGGATCTGTGAAGCCATGTTATGGTTTATACTGAGTAGGTAGTAGGATCTGTGAAGCCATGTTATGGTTTATACTGAGTAGGTAGTAGGATCTGTGAAGCCATGTTATGGTTTATACTGAGTGGGTAGTAGGATCTGTGAAGCCATGTTATGGTTTATACTGAGTAGGTAGTAGGATCTGTGAAGCCATGTTATGGTTTATACTGAGTGGGTAGTAGGATCTGTGAAGCCATGTTATGGTTTATACTGAGTAGGTAGTAGGATCTGTGAAGCCATGTTATGGTTTATACTGAGTAGGTAGTAGGCTCTGTGAAGCCATGTTATGGTTTATACTGAGTGGGTAGTAGGATCTGTGAAGCCATGTTATGGTTTATACTGAGTGGGTAGTAGGATCTGTGAAGCCATGTTATGGTTTATACTGAGTAGGTAGTAGGATCTGTGAAGCCATGTTATGGTTTATACTGAGTAGGTAGTAGGATCTGTGAAGCCATGTTATGGTTTATACTGAGTAGGTAGTAGGATCTGTGAAGCCATGTTATGGTTTATACTGAGTAGGTAGTAGGATCTGTGAAGCCATGTTATGGTTTATACTGAGTAGGTAGTAGGATCTGTGAAGCCATGTTATGGTTTATACTGAGTAGGTAGTAGGATCTGTGAAGCCATGTTATGGTTTATACTGAGTAGGTAGTAGGATCTGTGAAGCCATGTTATGGTTTATACTGAGTAGGTAGTAGGATCTGTGAAGCCATGTTATGGTTTATACTGAGTGGGTAGTAGGATCTGTGAAGCCATGTTATGGTTTATACTGAGTGGGTAGTAGGCTGTGTGTAATGGTTCGTGCTGCGTACTGTAGTATCATAGCTGTGTTGGTGACCTCTCTCTGACACCCCTCCTTTTCCTGTGTAGAGGAGAAGAGAGTAGACACTCCTCCCAGTCAGCCAGCCACCCCTATCCCATCCGCTTGTCTCTCCACCAGTTCCTTTCCAGACCCTTACTCACTGACGTAACACAAGGCGGGCGAGCCGCAAGCTTTGGGGGCCCATGCGCCTGTCATCAATGTCAATTTGTTTTTAAATGTAATAAATCCTTTTGACAGTAACCCTCCAAAAAGTCATTCCTAAACATGTTTCATTTCCACATGTACTAGGAAGCTAAGGGTTTGGCTTCAGGTTTGAAAAAAAAAATGAACAAGACAAAAATATAGTGATTTGAAAGTATAAGAGGAAATGGGGTCGAGGTTACAACAAAAGGACCTGAGCTGACTGTTCAAAACAACATATCAGACCGAGAACCTAATGCTTCTCAGGTAGTTCTTCATGAATTTCAGTTAAAAAACCTCTCTCAGCAGAAGCAACAGCTACAGGATGGTAAAAACAGCTTGATTACCATAGCAACATCAGGGAAACTGGGCAGAAGGGAGAAGTGCTTCAAATACAGCAGTTCTTGTCACGCCCTGGCCATAGAGTTTTTTTATTCTCTATTTTGGGTAGGCCAGGGTGTGACTAAGGTGGGCATTCTATGTTCCTTTTTCTATGTTCTTTATTTTCTATGTTTTGGCCAGGTATGGTTCTCAATCAGGGACAGCTGTCTATCGCTGTCTCTGATTGGGAACCATACTTAGGTAGCCCTTTTTCCCTCCTTGTGTTGTGGGAAGTTGTGTCACGGTTGTTGTCGGTGAATGAGGACCAAAACGCAGCAGGTACGTGAATGCTCATCTTGATTTTTAATTATCTTTCAAAACGAACATACAAAATAACAAAAAAACACGAACGATCAACAAAAACAGTCTGGTAAGGCACAAGGCTATACACAGAATAATCACCCACCAATCACACATACAAACACACCCTAATATATGGAACTCTCAATCAAAGACAGATAGACAACACCTGCCTTCAACTGAGAGTCCCAACCCCAATCAACCAAACATAGAAACACACAACCTAGACTAACCATAGAATTAACTAAACATAAACCAAAACCCGGAATTACTAAATCAAACACCCTTTACACAAACACACCACCCCGAACCACATAAAACAAATACCCCCTGCCACGCCCTGACCAAACTACAAAACAATTAACCTTATATACTGGCCAGGACGTGACAGTACCCCCCCCTTAAAGGTGCTACCCCAGAAGCACCTTAACAAAAAATAACCCCAAGCAACACCAACAAAAAGTCCCCTTTTCTAAAGGGAGGGAAGGGAGGGTGGCTGCCGTCAACGACGGCACTGTGCTACACCCCCCCTCCCCAACCCACCTATTTCTGGAGGTGGCTCTGGCTCCGGCCGTTCCAGGCTGTCGGGCCACTCTGGCATCGCCGAGGGGCAGTCGGGGCAGTCTGGCAATTCGGGAGAGTCTGGGCAGTCTGGCAATTCGGGACAGTCTGGGCAGTCTGGCAATTCGGGACAGTCTGGGCAGTCTGGCAATTCGGGACAGTCTGGGCAGTCTGGCAATTCGGGACAGTCTGGGCAGTCTGGCAATTCGGGACAGTCTGGGCAGTCTGGCAATTCGGGACAGTCTGGGCAGTCTGGCAATTCGGGCCACTCCGGCAGTTCAGGGCAGTCTGGCCACTCCGGCAGTTCAGGGCAGTCTGGCCACTCCGGCAGTTCAGGGCAGTCTGGCCACTCCGGCAGTTCAGGGCAGTCTGGCCACTCCGGCAGTTCAGCGCAGTCTGGCCACTCCGGCAGTTCAGCGCAGTCTGGCCACTCCGGCAGTTCAGCGCAGTCTGGCCACTCCGGCAGTTCAGCGCAGTCTGGCCACTCCGGCAGTTCAGCGCAGTCTGGCCACTCCGGCAGTTCAGCGCAGTCTGGCCACTCCGGCAGTTCAGCGCAGTCTGGCCACTCCGGCAGTTCAGCGCAGTCTGGCCACTCCGGCAGTTCAGCGCAGTCTGGCCACTCCGGCAGTTCAGCGCAGTCTGGCCACTCCGGCAGTTCAGCGCAGTCTGGCCACTCCGGCAGTTCAGCGCAGTCTGGCCACTCCGGCAGTTCAGCGCAGTCTGGCCACTCCGGCAGTTCAGCGCAGTCTGACCACTCCGGCAGTTCAGCGCAGTCTGACCTCTCTGGCGACTGTTGACTGGCGGGCAGCTCTGACGATGACTGTTGACTGGCGGGCAGCTCTGACGATGACTGTTGACTGGCGGGCAGCTCTGACGATGACTGTTGACTGGCGGGCAGCTCTGACGATGACTGTTGACTGGCGGGCAGCTCTGACGATGACTGTTGACTGGCGGGCAGCTCTGACGATGACTGTTGACTGGCGGGCAGCTCTGACGATGACTGTTGACTGGCGGGCAGCTCTGACGATGACTGTTGACTGGCGGGCAGCTCTGACGATGACTGTTGACTGGCGGGCAGCTCTGACGATGACTGTTGACTGGCGGGCAGCTCTGACGATGACTGTTGACTGGCGGGCAGCTCTGACGATGACTGTTGACTGGCGGGCAGCTCTGACGATGACTGTTGACTGGCGGGCAGCTCTGACGATGACTGTTGACTGGCGGGCAGCTCTGATGATGACTGTTGACTGGCGGGCAGCTCTGATGAAGACTGTTGACTGGCGAGGCAGGGTTGACGCACTTGTAGCCTGGTGCGTGGTGCTGGTACTGGGATTACCAGATTATGTACACGCACCTCCAGGCTAGTGCGGGGAGCGGGAACAGGACGAGTCGGACTGGGTTGACGCACTTCCGGGTCCGCACGAGAGACAGGAGCTGGAAACCCAGGGCTATGGAGGCGCACAGCCGGTCTAGATCTTACCTCCTGCACAACCCGCCTTGGCTGGATGGAACTAGTAGCCCTGTACGAGCGGGGTGCTCGTACAGGGCAGACTGGGCTGTGCAGGGGCCTGATGGTAGCCGTGCGTAGAGCGGGAGTTGGGTAGCCTGGTCCTCGGAGGCGTACCGGCGACCAGATGCGCTGCGCAGGCATCCTCCTACCAGGCTGGATGCCCGCTCTAGCACGGCACCTGCGAGGGGCTGGAATAACGCGCACCGGACTGTGCGTGCGTATGGGTGAGATAGTGCGCTCCTCAGCGAAACATAGCGCTCTCCACCCCATACGCTCCTCCATATAACCACGAGTAGCTGGCTTCCGGCTCTTCTTACGCCTAGCCAAACTACCCGTGTGCCCCCCCCCCAAAATTTTCTTGGGGGTGCCTCTCGTGCTTCTCCTTCAGCGCGTACTTGGCCTCGTACCACCGCCTCTCTGCCTTGGCTGCCTCAATTTCCCCCTGCGGGCGTCGATAATCCCCAGCCTGATGCCAGGGTCCGGCCCCGTCCAGAACTTCCTCCCAAGTCCACTTCTCCCGCCAGTCCAACTCGAACTCCGTCTGCTCCTTCCTCTGCTGCTTGGTCCTTTGGTGGTGGGTGATTCTATCACGGTTGTTGTCGGTGAATGAGGACCAAAACGCAGCAGGTACGTGAATGCTCATCTTGATTTTTAATTATCTTTCAAAACGAACATACAAAATAACAAAAAAACACGAACGATCAACAAAAACAGTCTGGTAAGGCACAAGGCTATACACAGAATAATCACCCACCAATCACACATACAAACACACCCTAATATATGGAACTCTCAATCAAAGACAGATAGACAACACCTGCCTTCAACTGAGAGTCCCAACCCCAATCAACCAAACATAGAAACACACAACCTAGACTAACCATAGAATTAACTAAACATAAACCAAAACCCGGAATTACTAAATCAAACACCCTTTACACAAACACACCACCCCGAACCACATAAAACAAATACCCCCTGCCACGCCCTGACCAAACTACAAAACAATTAACCTTATATACTGGCCAGGACGTGACAAGTTGACTTTGTTTAGGGCACGTAGCCTTTAGCTTCACGGTTTGTTGGGTAGTGTTTATTGTTTTGTTCCCGCGTCTTTTCTAATGAAAATAATATGTATGCTCACCACGCTGCACCTTGGTCCTCTCCTTTCAACCGTCGTGACAGTTCTTTAATATCTTTAATTGAGCCTCTCGTTCTCCTTAACTGTTGGCCTCAACACGTTCCAGGAAGAGATGAACCGTATAGGAAGTTCTGGGAACAGGTCGTCTGGATACTGTCCTCAGCACGTTCCAGGAAGAGATGAACCGTATAGGATGATCTGGGAACAGGTCGTCTGGATACTGTCCTCAACACGTTCCAGGAAGAGATGAACCGTATAGGATGATCTGGGAACAGGTCGTCTGGATACTGTCCTCAACACGTTCCAGGAAGAGATGAACCGTGTAGGATGATCTGGGAACAGGTCGTCTGGATACTGGACAGACAATACATTACCAGATGCAAACAAATGATCATCTTTAACAGACAACATTTTGTTGAGGGCTTGAACAAAAAGTTGTTTTGTGATTTTGTTGATAGTGGTGAACCAGCGTATGAGTTATGTGGTTACAATATCAACAGTCCCTTATCTCTCTGGTATACGTTGGTATGCATCATTCAAGACTACGTTTATATCCTGTGCAGCGCAATGGACCTATAATGCATAATGTCTGGAAAGACTGTCTGGGTTGGCAATAGTCAGTATAGAAAACCTCCAGGCCTTGGTGGAAACAGTCAGGCCCACAACCTGGACCTCAACGCCTTGGTGGAAACAGTCAGGCCCATAACCTGGACCTCCAGGCCTTGGTGAAAACAGTTAAGCCCACAGTCTGGACCTCCAGGCCTTGGTGAAAACAGTCAGGCCCACAACCTGGACCTCCAGGCCTTGGTGAAAACAGTCAGGCCCACAACCTGGACCTCCAGGCCTTGGTGAAAACAGTCAGGCCCACAACCTGGACCTCCAGGCCTTGGTGGAAACAGTCAGGCCCACAACCTGGACCTCCAGGCCTTGGTGGAAACAGTCAGGCCCACAACCTGGACCTCCAGGCCTTGGTGGAAACAGTCAGTCCCACAGCCTGGACCTCCAGGCCTTGGTGGAAACAGTCAGGCCCACAACCTGGACCTCCAGGCCTTGGTGAAAACAGTCAGGCCCATAACCTGGACCTCAAAGCCTTGGTGAAAATATTTGCAAACAAAAATGGACTTCAGGACAGCAGGGGAGTCTCTCAAGTTGGATTTAATTTGATTTAATTGAATTCACCTTGAAAACTGCAGCTCATTGTTTAGGCTATTAGCCAGACAAAACCCTGCTGAGTTCAACAATAAATAGTGGCTGGATTTATCTTCATGCTGACTACTTGCTTCTTCATTGTTAGGCTATTTGATTTATGTTTTTAAAAAGGATATATAGCTATAGATAGTACACTGCATAATGAAACAATCCCTACTAAGCTGGTGTTTTGAAGGTGGACTGACTGTATTATTTAGCATTAATAGACTGGTTTTACACAACACCATTCTATCTGAGCTGGGAGAGAGGGTGAGGATGGCTCATGTCATGCAGGTTCAGGTAGCTGTATATTCATATATATATATTTTTATTTCACCTTTATTTAACCAGGTAGACTAGTTGAGAACAAGTCCTTTATTTAACCAGGTAGACTAGTTGAGAACAAGTCCTTTATTTAACCAGGTAGACTAGTTGAGAACAAGTCCTTTATTTAACCAGGTAGGCAAGTTGAGAACAAGTTCTCATTTACAATTGCGACCTGGCCAAGATAAAGCAAAGCAATTCGACACATACACAGAGTTACACATGGAGTAAAACAAACATACAGTCAATAATACAGTAGAACAAAAGGTCTATATACAGTGAGTGCAAATGAGGTGAGATGAGGGTGTAACGGCCGTCGTATGAATTGGACCAAGGCGCAGCGGGTTGAGTGCTCATTTTGACGTTTATTTTTAAATAACCACGAACACTTCACAAAAAACAAGAAACCGGACGACAACATAACAGTTTGCAGGCTAACCCTAGCAGTGCAAAACAACCTCCCACAATTCCCAAAACAAACATACTCCTAATTATAGGACCTTCAATCAGAGGCAACGATAACCAGCTGCCTCCAATTGAAGGCCCCAATCCCAATTACTAAACATAGAAATACACACCCTAGAAACAGACATAGAACTATACAACATAGAACTAAACCAACAACCCCGGAAACATAAATCAAACGCCCCTCTACCTAAACACACACTCAAAACCATATAAAAGAAATGCCCCCTGCCCACGTCCTGACCAAACACTAATTACAAATAAACCCCTTTACTGTGTCAGGACGTGACAAAGGGAGTTAAGGCAATAAATAGGCCGTCGGTGGCGAAGTAATTACAATATAGCAATTAAACACTGGAATGGTAGATGTGCAGAAGATGAATGTGCAAAGTAGAGATACTGGGGTGCAAAGCAGCAAGATAAATAAATAAATACAGTATGGGGATGAGGTAGATCGATGGGCTGTTTACAGATGGGCTATGTACAGGTGCAGTGATCACTAGTGATATAGCTGATAGCTGATTAGCATGCTGTTGCGTTTATTTTACAATCGGTTTGAATGTCCAACTTTAATTATTGAACACAGTAATACGTTATAGCCTCCAGCCAGCAGTCTAAATGGCAGCACTGCGACACCGTGTGCAGCTTCGCGAAATGTTAGGCTTAACCACTGTGATGGGGATGAGGTACAGGTACTCACTGTGATGAGGATGATGTACAGGTACTCACTGTGATGAGGATGATGTACAGGTACTCACTTTGATGAGGATGAGGTACAGGTACTCACTGTGATGAGGATGATGTACAGGTACTCACTGTGATGAGGATGAGGTACAGGTACTCACTGTGATGAGGATGATGTACAGGTACTCACTGTGATGAGGATGATGGTGAGGTACAGGTACTCACTGTGATGAGGGTGATGTACAGGTACTCACTGTGATGAGGATGAGGTACAGGTACTCACTGTGATGAGGATGATGTACAGGTACTCACTGTGATGAGGATGATGTACAGGTACTCACAGTGATGAGGATGATGTACAGGTACTCACTGTGATGAGGATGATGGTGAGGTACAGGTACTCACTGTGATGAGGATGAGGTACAGGTACTCACTGTGATGAGGATGATGTACAGGTACTCAATTTGATGAGGATGAGGTACAGGTACTCACTGTGATGAGGATGAGGTACAGGTACTCACTGTGATGAGGATGAGGTACAGGTACTCACTGTGATGAGGATGATGTACAGGTACTCACTGTGATGAGGATGAGGTACAGGTACTCACTGTGATGAGGATGAGGTACAGGTACTCACTGTGATGGGGATGAGGTACAGGTACTCACTGTGATGAGGATGATGTACAGGTACTCACTGTGATGAGGATGATGTACAGGTACTCACTGTGATGAGGATGAGGTACAGGTACTGACTGTGATGATGGTGAGGTACAGGTACTCACTGTGATGAGGTTGATGGTGATGGTGAGAGATTCAGACCCTTTGACTTTTTCCACATTTGGTTACGTTACAGCCTCATTCTAGAGAGAGACGTTTTGTGCCAGTGTCATGTCTCTACAAGGTCACGTTCACAGACAGCACACAGAAACAAGGTGAAACAGCTTCAGATAATAACCACATCACCCTCTCCTCATCTCTCCTCCTCATCTCTCCTCCTCATCTCTCCTCCTCTCTCCTCTCCTCCTCATCTCTCCTCATCTCTCCTCCTCACTCCTCTCTCTCTCCTCCTCACTCCTCTCTCCTCCTTACCCACTCGTCTCTCCTCCTCTCTCCTCCTTACCCACTCGTCTCTCCTCCTCTCTCCACTCTTCTTTACCTTTCTGTGAAAGGTGACTTCCTGTTCCATCTTGATCGTTATCTATTATCTCAGACATCTCAATCCTTTCCTTTCTCACACAACCTTGGTAAGATGGTTGGACGTGTTGGTTTGTGCATTGGAGGTGATTGTCAATGTCTTGGTTAAAGTGGTACTGAAAACGCTGTTTGTTGAAAAGATTAGCTTGTTGGATAAACAAACAGTTTGACTAGAGTAATCATTTTAATGATCCTCTCACTTTTATTATATTTATGCCATAAGTAGTTGAATGGAAGAGAATAAAACTATTCAGCCACTCTGTTAGTTCAAGACAATACAGTGAATACATTGCAGTATAATGTGTCCGGCCATGGAGGCTGGCTGCAGCTCTCCTGGTTATGAGACTGTAGGGAGATGCCTCTCATCTCAGCGCGCCGAAGCGCGCGACTCCGCTCCTCGAGCCGAGCTCCTCTCCGCTCCTCTCCTCTCTCACCTCCCTCTCCTCTCCTCTCCTACTGACCTCTCCTCTCCTCTCCCCCTCCTCTCCTCTCCCCCTCCTCTCTCTCACCTCTCTCCTCTCACCCTCCTCTCTCCTCCCCTCCTCTCTCCCTCCTCCCTCCTCCTCCTCCCCTCCTCTCTCCTCCCCTCTCCTCCCTCCTCTCTCCTCCCCTCCCACTCCTCTCCTCTCGCTCCTCCCACTCCTCTCCTCCCCTCTCTCCCCTCCTCTCCTCTCCTCCTCCTCTCCTCTCCTCTCCTCTCCCTCCTCTCCTCTCTCTCTCCTCTCTCCTCTCCCCACTCCTCTCCTCTCTCTTCCTCCCAGGTTATGATACTATAGACTGTAATGGTGATTAGAGGTGCAGCTGGAAGGCTCCTCTTAGATTAGATCCCTACACTAGTATTACTCATTAAACATGTCCTTCTCTCTCTCTCTCTCTCTCTCTCTCTCTCTCTCTCTCTCTCCTCTCTCTCTCTCTCTCTCTTCTCTCCTCCTCTCTCTCTCTCTCTCTGTCTCTATCTGTCTCTTCTCTCTGTCTCTCTCTCTCTCGTCTCTCTCTCTCTGTCTCTCTCTCTGTCTGTCTCTCTCTGTCTCTCTCTCTCTGTCTGTCTCTCTCTCTCTCTCTCTCTCTCTCTCTCTCTCTCTCTGTATGTGTGTCTCTCTCTCTCTGTCTGTCTCTCTCTCTCTCTCTCTCTCTGTTTCTCTCTCTCTCTCTCTCTCTCTGTTTCTCTCTCTGTGCGTGTCTCTCTCTCTGTGTGTCTCTCTCTCTCTCTCTGTTTCTCTCTCTGTGCATGTCTCTCTCTCTGTGTGTCTCTCTCTCTCTCTGTCTGTCTCTCTCTCTCTCTGTCTCTCTCTCTCTCTCTCTGTCTGTCTCTCTCTCTCTCTGTTCCCTCCTCCACCCTGATCTCTTTGCTATCAGTGAGCATAGTGATTCAACTAGGCCGACTATATCTTATGTTGATTTTAAGGGATGGAGTGGATGGTTATTAGTGTCTGTGACCTCTGTGTCAGCCACTATGACAGTCTCCACAGCATGTGTTGCTCTGCCTCCCACAGAGTCATTAGCAACAGTGCTGAAGACAGGGAGAGAAGAGAGGGGAGAGAGAGGAGGAGGAGAGGGGAGAGAGAGGTGGACGAGGAGAGGGGAGAGAGAGAGGAGGAGGAGGAGAGGGGAGAGAATGGAGAGGAGGAGAGGGGAGAGAGGTGGACGTGGAGAGGGGAGAGAGAGAGGAGGAGGTGGGGGGAGAGAGGGGAGAGGAGGAGAGGGGAGTGAGAGCAGGAGGGGAGGAGGAGAGGGAGAGGAGTAGAGGGGAGAGAATGGAGAGGAGGAGAGGGGAGCAAGAGGAGGAAGGGGTACAGGCTCCAGCACACTATTTACTGACCTGACCTTGACCAGGGTCGCCTGTCACTGTCTGCATGTGATCCCTTGGACCTGTTCCTCTCTAGGTTTCCATCAGTATTACCTGCCCTGAGAGATATTATCAGCATTATCTTCCCCTCACATCCTCTTGTCTTTGTCTCAGTCCTTCTATTGCTGTTGACAACATCATGACTGACATTCACCCAGAGCTGCTCTGTGTTGTGTTGCCAGCTGTTGGTGTGGTGTGGTCTCTGGCTGATTGACTGAAAACAGATGCCTCGTCTTTTATAGTGTGGTGGACTGACTGGGTGATGGCTGTTTAGTGATGGCTGTTTAATGATGGCTGTTTAGTGATGGCTGTTTAGTGATGGCTGTTTAGAGATGGCTGTTTAGTGATGGCTGTTTAGTGATGGCTGTTTAGTGATGGTTGTTTGTGATGGTTGTTTAGAGATGGTTGTTTAGTGATGGCTGTTTAGTGATGGCTGGAGTTAGAGTTGGCTGTTTAGTGATGGCTGTTTAGTGATGGCTGGAGTTAGTGATGACTGTTTAGTGATGGCTGTTTAGATATGGCTGTTTAGATATGGCTGTTTAGTGATGGCTGTTTAGAGATGCCGTTAGAGATGGCTGTTAGAGATGGCTGTTTAGTGATGGCTGGAGTAAGTGATGGCTGTTTAGTTATGGCTGTTTAGTAATGGCTGTTTAGAGATGGCTGGAGTTAGTCATGGCTGGAGTTAGAGATGGCTGTTTAGTGATGGCCGGAGTTAGTGATGGCTGTTTAGAGATGGCTGGAGTTAGTGATGGCTGGAGTTAGTGATGGCTGGAGTTAGTGATGGCTGTTTAGTGATGGCTGTTTAGTGACGGCTGGAGTTGGTGATGGCTGTTTAGTGATGGCTGGAGTTGGTGATGGTTGTTTAGTGATGGCTGAAGTTAGTGATGGCTGAAGTTAGTGATGGCTGTTTAGAATGGCTGTTTAGTGATGGCTGGAGTTGGTGATGGCTGAAGTTAGTGATGGCTGAAGTTGGTGATGGTTGTTTAGTGATGGCTGTTTAGAATGGCTGTTTAGTGATGGCTGTTTAGTGACGGCTGGAGTTGGTGATGGTTGTTTAGTGATGGTTGTTTAGTGATGGCTGGAGTTGGTGATGGCTGTTTAGTGATGGATTAGGCTTCTCTCCATGCAGCCAGTGACAGTATCGCACTTGCAAAAAACATATTGGCTAGTGAAAATGAACACTCAGTCCTCTGATTGGACCAGCAAAATGTCAGTCAACACAGGTTGGGTGAGTTAGCGCAGTGAGAAGGTTTTGGGGGTCGCCACCTTATATCAAGGTGTGCATAATTATTAGGCAGCCTCATTGCCTCAGGTAAAATGGGCCAAAAAAGAGATTTTACTGACACTGAAAAACCAAAAATGTAAAATGCCTTTCAGACGGATGCAACACGCTTTAAATAGCTAAACTATTGAGGTGTGACCACCGGACATTCAAACGTTTTGTTGCGAATAGTCAACTGGGGTGCAAAAAACACATGGGGAAGAAAAGGCACAAATGAACTGCAAAAGACTTGAGAAGAATTAAACGACAAACTACCAGGAACCCATTATCCTCCAGCGCCACCATATTCCAGAACTGCAACCTACCTGGAGTGTTCAGAAGTACAAGGTGTCAAGTGCTCAGAGACATGGCCAAGGTCAAGAAGACTGAAACCAGACCACCACTGAATAAGATTCACAAATTGAAGCGTCAAGATTGGGCAAAGAAATACCTGAAGACAGATTTTTCAAAGGTTTTATGGACAGATGAAATGAAAGTGACTCTTGATGGACCAAATGGATGGGCCCGTGGCTGGATCAGTAATGGACACAGGGCACCACTTTGAGTCAGGTGCCAGCAAGGTGAAGGAGGGGTACTGGTATGGGCTGCTATCATTGAGGATGAGGTAGTTGGACCTTTTCGGGTTGAAAATGGACTGAAACTCAACTCCCAAACCTACTGCCAGTTTCTGGAAGATTCTTTCGTCAAACAGTGGTACAGGAAGAAGTCCTCAGCATTCTAGAAGGCCATGATCTTTATGCATGACAATGCTCCATCACATGCATCCAAGTACTCCACTGCTTGGCTAGCCAGCAAGGGCCTCAAAGATGCCTGAATAATGACCTGGCCCCCTTCCTCAGCTGACTTAAATCCTATTGAGAACTTGTGGGCCCTTCTCAAACGTGAGATTTACAGTGATGGAAGACAATACACCTTTTTGAGCAGCATTTGGGAGGCTGTGGTTGCTGCTTCAGTGAAAATTGATCGTGAACAGATCAAGAAACTGACAGACTCCGTGGATGGAAGGCTCATGGCAGTTATTGAAAATAAGGGTGGCTATATTGGTCACTGAATATTTTTGAAAGGCCAAAAATGTTATAGAATTGTCATTTTGTGTTACTTATCTGTTACACTTACTCTAAAAATTGAGAATAAACAAGTGAGTTGAGAGAGATTATTTTTGTAATTTAGTTGCCTAATAATTCTGCACACTAATAGTTGCCTAATAATTGTGCACACTTATATATTTCCCTGAGAAATATATTTTCCTTTGTTAAACATTCAGGTTTGAGGTTCAATAACATTTTGGATTGACTGACTGAGAGCATTGTGTTTGTTAAACAATAAAATTAATCCCGAGGAATACAATTTGCCTAATAATACATTGTTACATATTTAAATAGGCTACTTCTAGCCTACCATTTGTATTTTTATATTTCTACCTTTGCTTATTCGATCTGGTCACTAACATATTTCTATGGCATTGAACAAAATTCTTGTTTTAAATACATCTAATCTATGCTTTGGTACGGACCCATCTTTGCCAGATAATTTGGCAGATAATTTTCATATTTCAGATGAGTTTAGTTTGGGTGGGTTTATAATTCTGTACATCAGTGGGGGTATAGTCCAGTGTAGCTCAGTTGGTAGAGCATGGTGTTTGCAATGCCAGGGTTGTGGGTTCGATTCCCACGGGGGACTAGTACGGAGAAAAAATATATGAAATGTATGCATTCCCTACTGTAAGTCGCTCTTGATAAGAGTGTCTGCTAAATGACTCAACTTTAAATGTAATGGTGCTACTGGCTATATGTCTACAGACAGCTGGAACATCACACTGCCTTCAATACTTATGGGGTGTACAAGTATATGCAACATATTCATTATGAATGATTTGCTTTACTTCCAATCCTGCAACCCCCCTGCTGCATACAGGCCACATGATCCTGCTTGTTCTGGACTCTAAATTGTATTGTATTACAACCTGAATTCCAAATGGATTGCATAGATTTATTTTCCCCACCTATCTACACACTATAACCCATAACGACAAAGTGAAAACATATTTTTGGGAAAAATTATTGAAAATGAAATAGAGAAAAAAGGAATTTACATGAGTATTCACACCCCGGAGTCAATACATGTTAGAATGATCTTTCTTGGTAAGTCACTAAGAGCGTTCCACTCCTGGATTGTACAATATTTGCCCATTATTCTTAAAAAAAATTCTCAAAAAAAAAATTCTCTTGCCAGAGATCCGATTTAAGTCAAACCTTAAATAGGAACAGCAGTGTAGATTTGGCCTTGTGATTTGGCCTTGTGATTTGGCCTTGTGATTTGGCCTTGTGTTTTGGCCTTGTGATTTGGCCTTGTGTTTTGGCCTTGTGATTTGGCCTTGTGATTTGGCCTTGTGATTTGGCCTTGTGATTTGGCCTTGTGATTTGGCCTTGTGATTTGGCCTTGTGTTTTGGCCTTGTGATTTGGCCTTGTGATTTGGCCTTGTGGTTTGGCCTTGTGTTTTGGTTATTGACCTGGGAATTTGTCTCCCAGTATCTGTGCTTAGCTCCATTCCGTTTCTTTTTTTATCCTGAAAAACTCCCCAGTCCTTAACAATTACGAGCATGCCCATAACATGATGCAGCCACCACTATGCATGAAAATATGGAAAGTGGTACTCAGTAATGTGTATATTGGATTTGCCCCAAACATAACACTTTATATTCAGGACCAAAAATGAATAGCTTTGCCATGTTTTTTGCAGAGATGAGTTAGTCATTCAAATATCATGTTAAACACTATTATTACACACCGAGTGATTCCATGCAACTTACTATGTGATTGGTTTAGCATATTTTTACTCTTGAACTTATTTAGGCTTGCCATAGCAAAGGCGTTGAATACTTATTGACTCAACACATTTCAGCTTTTCATTTAAAAAAAATAATTAATTTGTAGATATCCTAATTCCACTTTGACATGAATGGGGTATTGTGTGCAGGCCAGGATGTAACACAACAAAATGTGGGGAAAGTCAGGGGGGTGTGAATACTTTCTGACAGGGGGTGTCAATACTTTCTGACAGGGGGTGTCAATACTTTCTGACAGGGGTTGTGAATACTTCCTGAAGGCACCATATGAAGCACCATCTAAAGCTGTATTATATGCCTCATTCATTATAGACTAAAATGTTACACAGAGCCTTATAGTTCCTAGGTCTCCATTTGGAGTTGAACAAGCATGTCTAGATTTTGTTTTACTTGACTTGAGACTTAACTTGAAAAACTTCTGACTAGACTTGATTGGTGATGGCTGGAGTTAGTGATGGCTGGAGTTAGTGATGGCTGGAGTTGGTAATGGCTGGAGTTAGTGATGGCTGATTGGTGATGGCTGGAGTTGGTAATGGCTGGAGTTAGTGATGGCTGGAGTTAGTGATGGCTGATTGGTGATGGCTGGAGTTAGTGATGGCTGGAGTTAGTGACGGCTGATTGGTGATGGCTGGAGTTAGTGATGGCTGGAGTTAGTGATGGCTGATTGGTGATGGCTGGAGTTAGAAATGGCTCTTTGGTGATGGCTCTTTGGTGATGGCTGGAGTTAGTAAAGAAAGGAGTTAGTGATGGCTGGAGTTAGTGATGGCTGGAGTTTGTGATGGCTGTTTAGTGATGGATGTTATGTTATGGGGGAAAAAGAGTACAGGACTCTCTCTCTCTGTCTCTCTGTCTCTCTCTCTCTCTGTGTCTGTCTCTGTGACTTTCTCTTCCTCTCTCTCTCTGTGTGTCTCTCTCTCTGTCTCTTTCTCTGTCTATCTCTGTCTCTTTCTCTCTCTCTCTTTTCAAACATGAAATGGCCCCAGCTTTGGAAAACATAATCAGTTCTTCTGCCATTGTATTGTACAACAATCCCCTGGTCTTTATCTGTTTACAACCCAACCTCAGGGAATACAGCCCACAGATTGCTTTCCTTTCTGGACGTTTACATGTGTAGTTGTACCAGTTTAACCCTCATCTCTCCACTGTAGCTGGCCGTTTACATGCGTAGTTGTACCAGTTTAACCCTCATCTCTCCACTGTAGCTGGCCGTTTACATGTATAGTTGTACCAGTTTAACCCTTATCTCTCCACTGTAGCTGAGTATGTATGTCAGTTCGGTTGTCATCTGAGACATTATGACTGATGACAGGACGACATAAACTGTACCTGGGAAAGTATACACCCTCTAGTTATCAGAGTCACATGGAATTGTTATGCAATTGAAATGTTTGATATTGAAAATGTTTGTTAGGAGATTAAATGTAATTTTAGCTTCCGAATGAGAGATTTGGGTTTTCATAAGGAAAGTGCCCTGCTCGATCAGTGGCCCAACCCTGTGAAGAGACAGGGGTTATAAACGATGAAACACCTCCCTCCCCCTCTCCACTATATAATCCTTTGACGAAAAGATAACCAGTAGTTCCAGTACGGGAGGGCTGCAGCCTCTAGTTAGAAGGACACACATGTCAACTAAGCCAACCTCGGCGTGAGCTCTGGTATGAACTGGTATGAACTTTGAGCTTATTCACTACAGAAGTGCTACTTCCTAGCCGTTGAGTTAGCAGCGGCCGCTGTAACGTGGGCTAGGAAAGGACGGACGACAGAATCCAGTCTAACAGACGGACGAAGATACCACCACGTATCCAATTGACCACCAGAGACATTCTTCCGAGTAACAGGAAGATCTGTTGGCCAACCCGGCCAGCATCTACGACCAATCTACCGAAGCGCAGCTCAGAGTAAATATTTATTGCATTTTCCTTTTCCAAATGGGCGGTAATTTAGAATGCATAAGATAATGTATTTACGATAGCATAGCTGCTGTTTCTCTGTTCCTAAATCTTCCCGCTCTTTCATTCAAGCCCAACCCCCTTTCCTTTGTGTAACCAGCCGTCATATCTGTTCCGTCTACCGGGACGTTTTCTGTATGACGACATTGTATTCTGTGTATTTGTAATTCTGTGTGATTAGTTAGGTATTTAGTAAATAAATAATTAAACCCAATTTTGTATTGCTGATTCAACTTGTTAGCCAGGGTTCGTGAAGATAACCAAGAACTTACAACTTTCATTATGAGACTGAAAATAAGACTAGGGTTAATATTGACTGCTATCGAGGTAAAATATTACTAAGTATTTTAAGAGTTTATTCGGAAGATAACAGCTCTATAAACGTTCTTCCGTGGTGCCCCGACTTTCTAGTTAATTACATTTACATGATTAGCTTAATCAGGTAATATTAATTACAGAGAAATAATTTTATAAGTTAGCATGTCATACCACTTAATCCGGCATAGCCAAAGACACGACACAGTTTAACCCTCATCTCTCCACTGTAGCTGGCCGTTTACATGCGTAGTTGTACCAGTTTAACCCTCATCTCTCCACTGTAGCTGGACGTTTACATGTGTAGTTGTACCAGTTTAACCCTCATCTCTCCACTGTAGCTGGCCCCGTCCAGGACATGTGTTCTATCTTCATGTCTGATGGCCAGAGGTAAATGGACAGGTCAAATTTAGATAATGGGAGAAGATGGGGTTGGTGTGTTTGTGTGCTTCAGAGGTAAAGACAGGCCCCAAATGAATGATGGGTAATGTAGCCTGAATGAGAGTAACTCCAAGCCTCCAGATCTCAGTAGGCCGGCACTAGTAGCTGCGTGGGAGAGGAGAGGGCTTTTAGTGGGGATCACTCAGACACAGCCTCTCAAACCAGCCTCATTCAATCAGTCCAGTGAGGGAACCCAGGGACCTATAAATGGGTTGGGATGGACTGGGCCTGGAGAAGAGCAGACAGAGAGAGGACTAAGAGCCCTCAGAAAACAGCCTGACAACCAGATACTCATCCACCAAGGCCAGCCTCAGACAACAAAGGACTCCCAGGAGGCCTGAGTGGGGATGGCCTGGGGGAGAGGAAGACCAAACAGAAAGACAGACAGACAGAGACGGAAAAAAATCAGCCTTGAAAAAGGTGGAGGAGGTCTCGCTCTCTCTCTGTATGTGTGTGTGTGTGTGTGTGTGTGCATTTACTTGTGTGTGTGTGTCTGTGTCTGTGTGTGTGTGTGTGTGCATGTGTATGTATGTGTCTGTTTCTGTGTGTGTGTGTGTGTGTGAAACACACGCCCCTGTGTGTATCCAATCCCCCTGGCACATTATGTCACTCAGCCTGTCTGTCATCTCTCCAGTCCCCTATCAGTCATGTTAAAAGATTGATGTGGTCACAGCTCATTGCAGCTCTGCATTAAAGGGATGATGGGGTCACAGCTCATTGCAGCTCTGCATTAAAGGGATGATGGGGGTCACAGCTCATTGCAGCTCTGCATTAAAGGGAGGATGGGGTCACAGCTCATTGCAGCTCTGCATTAAAGGGATGATGGGGGTCACAGCTCATTGCAGCTCTGCATTAAAGGGATGATGGGGTCACAGCTCATTGCAGCTCTGCATTAAAGGGATGATGGGGGTCACAGCTCATTGCAGCTCTGCATTAAAGGGATGATGGGGGTCACAGCTCATTGCAGCTCTGCATTAAAGGGATGATGGGGTCACAGCTCATTGCAGCGCTGCATTACCCAGTAACACCAGGCATGGTAATGACAGAGTAATGATACCTGTGTTTACCCAGTAACACCAGGCATGGTAATGACAGAGTAATGATGCCTGTGTTTACAGTAGTGTAGTAACAGCTGCTTCTGCTGTTTAGGGGAACAGAGTGTTCTAGGCAGAAACATGAAAGGGAAGGATGGAAGGGAGGGAGGTTTGGATATAGTCCAGCCTGTCTCACAGCCAGTCACTGTGTTGTGGTTCACCCTAACTTCCTTTATTAACTTACCCTGGATCAGGTCCTGTGCTTTCAACCCAACAACTCACTGTCAGGACACAGTAAATATCCATCAGGACACCAGTAACCACCAGACAACATCAGGACACCAGTAACCACCAGACAGCATCAGGACACCAGACAAGATCAGGACACCAGTAACCACCAGTAACCACCAGGCAACATCAGGACACCAGTAACCACCAGACAACATCAGAACACCAGTAAACATCCATCAGGACACCAGTAACTACCAGACAACATCAGGACACCAGACAACATCAGAACACCAGTAAACATCCATCAGGACACCAGTACCTACCAGACAACATTAGGACACCAGACAACATCAGAACACCAGTAAACATCCATCAGGACACCAGTAACTACCAGACAACATTAGGACACCAGACAACATCAGAACACCAGTAAACATTAATCAGGACACCAGTACCTACCAGACAACATTAGGACACCAGACAACATCAGAACACCAGTAAACATTAATCAGGACACCAGTAACTACCAGACAACATCAGTAACCACCAGTAACCACCAGACAACATCAGGACACCAGACAGCATCAGGACACCAGTAACCACCAGACAGCATCAGGACACCAGTAACCACCAGACAGCATCAGGACACCAGTAACCACCAGACAGCATCAGGACACCAATAACCACCAGACAGCATCAGGACACCAGTAACCACCAGACAGCATCAGGACACCAGTAACCACCAGACAGCATCAGGACACCAGTAACCACCAGACAACATCAGGACACCAGTAACCACCAGACAACATCAGGACACCAGTAACCACCAGACAACATCAGGACACCAGTAACCACCAGACAGCATCAGGACACCAGTAACCACCAGACAGCATCAGGACACCAGTAACCACCAGTAACCACCAGACAGCATCAGGACACCAGTAACCACCAGTAACCACCAGACAGCATCAGGACACCAGTAACCACCAGACAGCATCAGGACACCAGTAACCACCAGACAGCATCAGGACACCAGTAACCACCAGACAACATCAGGACACCAGTAACCACCAGTAACTACCAGACAGCATCAGGACACCAGTAACCACCAGACAGCATCAGGACACCAGTAACCACCAGACAACATCAGGACACCAGTAACCACCAGACAACATCTGGACACCAGTAACCACCAGACAGCATCAGGACACCAGTAACCACCAGTAACTACCAGACAACATCAGGACACCAGTAACCACCAGACAACATCAGGACACCAGTAACCACCAGACAGCATCAGGACACCAGTAACCACCAGACAGCATCAGGACACCAGTAACCACCAGTAACCCCCAGACAGCATCAGGACACCAGTAACCACCAGACAACATCAGGACACCAGTAACCACCAGACAACATCAGGACACCAGTAACCACCAGTAACCACCAGACAGCATCAGGACACCAGTAACCACCAGACAGCATCAGGACACCAGTAACCACCAGTAACCACCAGACAGCATCAGGACACCAGTAACCACCAGACAACATCAGGACAACAGTAACCACCAGACAGCATCAGGACACCAGTAACCACCAGTAACCACCAGACAACATCAGGACACCAGTAACCACCAGTAACTACCAGACAGCATCAGGACACCAGTAACCACCAGTAACCACCTTTAACTACCAGACAGCATCAGGGCACCAGTAACCACCAGACAACATCAGGACACCAGTAACCACCAGACAGCATCAGGACACCAGTAACCACCAGTAACCACCAGACAACATCAGGACACCAGTAACCACCAGTAACTACCAGACAACATCAGGGCACCAGTAACCACCAGACAACATCAGGACACCAGCAACCACCAGACAGCATCAGGACACCAGTAACCACCAGTAACCACCAGACAACATCAGGACACCAGTAACCACCAGTAACTACCAGACAACATCAGGACACCAGTAACCACCAGACAACATCAGGACACCAGTAACCACCAGACAGCATCAGGACACCAGTAACCACCAGACAGCATCAGGACACCAGTAACCACCAGACAACATCAGGACACCAGTAACCACCAGACAGCATCAGGACACCAGTAACCACCAGACAACATCAGGACAACAGTAACCACCAGACAACATCAGGACACCAGTAACCACCAGACAGCATCAGGACACCAGTAACCACCAGTAACCACCAGACAGCATCAGGACACCAGTAACCACCAGACAACATCAGGACACCAGTAACCACCAGACAACATCAGGACACCAGTAACCACCAGACAACATCAGGACACCAGTAACCACCAGTAACTACCAGACAACATCAGGACACCAGTAACCACCAGACAACATCAGGACACCAGTAACCACCAGACAGCATCAGGACACCAGTAACCACCAGACAGCATCAGGACACCAGTAACCACCAGACAACATCAGGACACCAGTAACCACCAGACAACATCAGGACACCAGTAACCACCAGACAGCATCAGGACACCAGTAACCACCAGACAGCATCAGGACACCAGTAACCACCAGACAGCATCAGGACACCAGTAACCACCAGACAGCATCAGGACACCAGTAACCACCAGACAGCATCAAGACACCAGTAACCACCAGACAGCATCAGGACACCAGTAACCACCAGACAACATCAGGACACCAGTAACCACCAGACAACATCAGGACACCAGTAACCACCAGTAACCACCAGACAGCATCAGGACACCAGTAACCACCAGACAGCATCAGGACACCAGTAACCACCAGACAGCATCAGGACACCAGTAACCACCAGTAACCACCAGACAGCATCAGGACACCAGTAACCACCAGACAGCATCAGGACACCAGTAACCACCAGACAGCATCAGGACACCAGTAACCACCAGACAGCATCAGGACACCAGTAACCACCAGACAACATCAGGACACCAGTAACCACCAGACAACATCAGGACACCAGTAACCACCAGACAACATCAGGACACCAGTAACCACCAGTAACCACCAGACAGCATCAGGACACCAGTAACCACCAGACAGCATCAGGACACCAGTAACCACCAGACAACATCAGGATACCAGTAACCACCAGACAACATCAGGATACCAGTAACCACCAGACAACACCAGTAACCACCAGTAACCACCAGACAACATCAGGATACCAGTAACCACCAGTAACCACCAGACAACATCAGGACACCAGTAACCACCAGACAACACCAGTAACCACCAGTAACCACCAGACAACATCAGGACACCTGTTCTATCATTCAGCCTATAGTAGGAGCCAATGTGTGGTGTTCAATGTAGGCCTACATTCCATGAGACTTTTGAATAAAACATGCAGGGCTTGATATCAACCTGTTAATCCACTTGTCCTTCAGACAAGGAGGTGACTGGAAATGTTGTTGTGTTGTTTGATGCAAGAAACCACTTTACAAAATAAAATGCATTATTATTCCATACCATTATTACAAGAGAATCAGACAATAATGCTACCACCCTCTGCCTATTGGCTACTTACCTTATTCAAGCCTGTCTCAAAATACAACACTGCCCCTTTAAGACAAACAAAAGTTCTTTATCTGTCGTGGAATACTAATAACCAAAAGGAGAGAGGCTTTTAGATGACTTCAAGACAATCAAACTTTAATGGAGCAGGTCAACAATCACCCGGAAGTGATCGCTGAGAACCCACAATCACCCGGAAGTGATTGCTGAGAACCCACACTCACCCGGAAGTGATCGCTGAGAACCCACAATCACCCGGAAGTGATCGCTGAGAACCCACACTCACCCGGAAGTGATCGCTGAGAACCCACAATCACCCGGAAGTGATCGCTGAGAACCCACAATCACCCGGAAGTGATCGCTGAGAACCCACAATCACCCGGAAGTGATCGCTGAGAACCCACAATCACCCGGAAGTGATCGCTGAGAACCCACAATCACCCGGAAGTGATCGCTGAGAACCCACAATCACCCGGAAGTGATCGCTGAGAACCCACAATCACCCGGAAGTGATGGCTGAGAACCCACAATCACCCGGAAGTGATGGCTGAGAACCCACAATCACCCGGAAGTGATCGCTGAGAACCCACAATCACCCGGAGGTGATCGCTGAGAACCCACAATCACCCGGAAGTGATCGCTGAGAACCCACAATCACCCGGAAGTGATCGCTGAGAACCCACAATCACCCGGAAGTGATCGCTGAGAACCCACGAGCAGATCTGGGTTACAGCTCTTTATAGTAAAATACATCCTCCTGAATATTCATGACAAACAACAGAATTATACAAAGGTACATTGTGCCATTAAGCAACAGACAGCAATATTTACATTGAGCCAGGTTCCTGTCTCTAGGTCATTTCCTGCTTGTTTATACAGGGTCATCTTCTCAGTTTGCCACTCCTTAACACACAGATACTGATGCAACATGGGACACTGGGTCCTCCTCACAAGTCCAGTGTTCATCTGTGTGTGGGAGAGAAACTGGAGGGCTGGTTCACCTGGCCCTGGTAGACAGGCCAGCATTTCACAGACACTAATCATTCAATGGAATGCAGGCTGTGGGTTTTTATCACCAAGCCATCTTAAATCAATTGCCAGCATTAAGCCCCAGAGGCCCAACTCAGTCACACAGACACAGATGAGAGAGTACTAATCAAAGCTATTCGATGCATAAACAGTATTAAAACATAATCTTGTAATTTTTCTACCGTATCTCTCCCTCGCTTTTCAAAGATGCCTAGAAATGGACACGTTTTGTGCTCTTGTAGGAAGCAATCAGTCCCCTATTGCTGACTACAAATGATCTATAACTGGGCTAATTTACTTACTAACTAGCAAAGGATATGAACAGAATGTGCACGCGTGGCTACATGCAGGTCTCGCTTTGATCTCAAAAATAAGAGCATCTACTCACAACCGCTCATGCTGTAAACACAGTCCAGTGCATCTACTCACAGCCGTTCATGCTGTAAACACAGTCCAGTTCAAAGTGAATGGCACAGATCAATATATGGCAATGGTCTATTTGCATTTGCAGTAGGCCTACTGCAGCTCTGATTGGTTATGACACACTGGTCTGTGTAGAGTACGGGCTGAGTCATGTGCAATAAAATCCTACTCTGAAGCGTTCTGCCTAAAGTAAAATCTCTTGCGTAGCTTGTTTTGTTTCGGTATGTTGCACTGAATGTGGCTAATATTGTATTGATTCGATCACAATTGCCACAGTAAAGGGAAGCGTTGATAGTTGTAGCTAACATGGAACATTCTAGAAGTTAATTCTCGTGCTTCTCTCTGTGGGCTGATATTTCTTCTGCGCGGAAATCCCGGGGGAGTTTTGCGACTGCTGCGTGCCTGCGCACGAGTGCAGTTTATAGGGAACATTGGTAGTGGCTAATGTGGTATTGTGCACTTAGATGAGGGCATGGAAGAAAATGACTATTAAAGTGTGTGAATAGGGGCTTGTTTACATGTAGTTATGCAGCTGTTAAAGAGTATGTGATGCACGTAACAATGAATAGCTTCCATGCTCCCAGCACGCATGAACAATAGGCTGAGACCAACTTGTAGGGAGACGCATCGATTCGTTCCAAAGAGCCGTTCTCAATCTGCACAGAGAGATGTGTTAATCCTCTTCTCTCGTCTCCTCTCCTCTCCCCTCGTCTCCTCTCCTCTCCACTCCTCTCCTATCCCCTCCTCTCCTATCCCCTCCTCTCCTCTCCTCTCTTCTCCTCTCCTCTCCTCTCCTCTCCCCTCTTCTAGTCTCCTCTCTTCTAGTCTCCTCTCCCCTCTTCTAGTCTCCTCTCCTCTCTTATCCCCTCTTCTCCTCTCCTCACTTCTCTCCTCTTCTGTCTCGTCTTCTCTCCTCTTCTATCTCCTCTCCTCTCCTATCCCCTCTTCTTCTCTCCTCTCCTATCCCCTCTTCTCTCTCCTCTCCTATCCCCTCTTCTCCTGTCCTCCACTCTCCTCCCCTAACTTCTCCATTAAAGACATGCCCTGAAGCCATCCATCCAAAATACAATATAGTACACCAAGTCAAACCCAGTTTGACCAGCGTACAAAGAGAGCAGCAAGAAACTGAAGAAAAGTTATTAACATTATTAAAAATATCTTAAATCAACTGTAATGTAATATAATATGAAATATGAAACTCCTCTTCCCCAAGATCAGAGACAAGCCAGCCAGCATTCAGCCAGTCAGTTGAGTTATACCAGCCAGCATTCAGCCAGTCAGTTGAGTTATACCAGCCAGCATTCAGCCAGTCAGTTGAGTTATACCAGCCTGCATTCAGCCAGTCAGTTGAGTTATACCAGCCTGCATTCAGCCAGTCAGTTGAGTTATACCAGCCTGCATTCAGCCAGTCAGTTGAGTTATACCAGCCTGCATTCAGCCAGTCAGTTGAGTTATACCAGCCAGCATTCAGCCAGTCAGTTGAGTTATACCAGCCAGCATTCAGCCAGTCAGTTGAGTTATACCAGCCAGCATTCAACCAGTCAGTTGAGTTATACCAGCCAGCATTCAACCAGTCAGTTGAGTTATACCAGCCAGCATTCAGCCAGTCAGTTGAGTTATACCAGCCAGCATTCAGCCAGTCAGTTGAGTTATACCAGCCTGCATTCAGCCAGTCAGTTGAGTTATACCAGCCAGCATTCAGCCAGTCAGTTGAGTTATACCAGCCTGCATTCAGCCAGTCAGTTGAGTTATACCAGCCTGCATTCAGCCAGTCAGTTGAGTTATACCAGCCAGCATTCAGCCAGTCAGTTGAGTTATACCAGCCAGCATTCAGCCAGTCAGTTGAGTTATACCAGCCAGCATTCAACCAGTCAGTTGAGTTATACCAGCCAGCATTCAACCAGTCAGTTGAGTTATACCAGCCAGCATTCAGCCAGTCAGTTGAGTTATACCAGCCAGCATTCAGCCAGTCAGTTGAGTTATACCAGCCTGCATTCAGCCAGTCAGTTGAGTTATACCAGCCAGCATTCAGCCAGTCAGTTGAGTTATACCAGCCTGCATTCAGCCAGTCAGTTGAGTTATGCCAGCCAGCATTCAGCCAGTCAGTTGATTTATACCAGCCAGCATTCAACCAGTCCATCATTCCATCAGCGGACAGCGTTCTGACTGATGTGGAGCTACTGTACTTTTCTCCATCATTCCATCAGCGGACAGCGTTCTGACTGATGTGGAGCTACTGTACTTTTCTCCATCATTCCATCAGCGGACAGCGTTCTGACTGATGTGGAGCTACATTTCTCTGTTCCTTTTCTCGTTGTAGCCAGTCTACTTTTCTGTGGTAAAATGAAAGATAAACTTTAAGCAAAACGTTTTGACGGTATTGGAAAAACCATCCCGAGGCTATTTTCCAAATCCCCCCCTGGGGGAGAAGGTATAAACGGTATACCGCCCCAAGCCTACGGCAAATTGTTGTTTTTTGATTGGTCAAGGTTATGATTGTGTGACTGTCTGATTGGTCCAAGGTGAGGTGTGATATTCACAAACTGACTATGTGCTAGAGCTGGGCATTATGGGAAGAAAAATCCATATTGGGGATATATTGCATGAATGGATGCTATAACGATAAATGGAAGGATAGGTTTATAACATGAATGTATGCTATAACGATAAATGGAAAGATAGGTTTATAACATGAATGTGTACCAGGGTATTTATAAATAATCCTTTAAACTCCTTCTACTAGTTTGATGGTAGTTTCTTTCTTTCCAAACTTTTCTCTAGTAAAGGCTACTTATTCGGAATGAAGGATATCAGCTTAATGCCTGTGATAAGTGATTGGTACGGTCGGCGTCGATCATTTTAGCTTTAGTGTCCAACCTCTACTGTGCGGGTGTGGCTATCTATCAAAGTTGGTGGACAGCAGCGGACAAACATTTTCCAGAGGTAGGGAGGGAGGGAGGTAGAGAGAGGTAGAGAGAGGTAGAGAGAGGTAGAGAGAGGTAGAGGGAGGTGTAGAGAGGTAGAGAGCGGTAGAGAGAGGTAGAGAGAAGTAGAGAGAGAGGTAGAGAATGCTCCTCCAGAATATAACATCACAAATCAACTGCTGTAACCTTTTAGGTCTCAACAGAGATGCCCAGAGGAACCACGTGAGGCTATGTCTCTCTCTTTCTCTCTCCCTTTCCCTCTCTCTCCCCATCTCCCTTTCCCTCTCTCTCCCCATCTCCCTTTCCCTCTCGCTACCCCCTCTCTCTCTTAGTTCCTCTCCATCTCTCTCTTTCTCTCGCTCCTCTGTTCCCCCATCCCTCTCCCTTATAAAACAGTTTCTCTGTTGAATTTGTTGCAGATCGATCCTTGTGTCAATATATGCAGGAATACATTAACATGTTATGGCACTGTGGTGATGCCACCTCAGATAGTGTGACATGGCACTGTGGTGATGCCACCTCAGATAGTGTGACATGGCACTGTGGTGATGCCACCTCAGATAGTGTGACATGGCACTGTGGTGATGCCACCTCAGATAGTGTGACATGGCACTGTGGTGATGCCACCTCAGATAGTGTGACATGGCACTGTGGTGATGCCACCTCAGATAGTGTGACATGGCACTGTGGTGATGCCACCTCAGATAGTGTGACATGGCACTGTGGTGATGCCACCTCAGATAGTGTGACATGGCACTGTGGTGATGCCACCTCAGATAGTGTGACATGGCACTGTGGTGATGCCACCTCAGATAGTGTGGCATGGCACTGTGGTGATGTCACCTCAGGTAGTGTGACATGACACTGTGGTGATGCCACCTTAGATAGTGTGACATGGCACTGTGGTGATGCCACCTCAGATAGTGTGACCTGGCACTGTGGTGATGCCACCTCAGATAGTGTGACATGGCACTGTGGTGATGCCACCTCAGGTAGTATGACATGGCACTGTGGTGATGCCACCTCAGATAGTGTGACATGGCACTGTGGTGATGCCACCTCAGGTAGTGTGACATGGCACTGTGGTGATGCCACCTCAGGTAGTGTGACATGAAGATGCTCTGCCTACTATCTACAGACTATCAGTAACATATCAACTCCATCCTATTCCCCATGTAGTGCCATTGCATATAGGGCAATCAAATGGAGGTCAAATGGAGATCAGGGAGGTTTGGTTACCTGGTTACCTAGTTACTTGGCTACCTAGTTACCTGGCTACCTGGTTACCTGTTTACCTGGCTTTCTAGTTACCTGGTTACTTGGCAACCTGGTTACCTGGTTACCTGGCTACCTAGTTACCTGGCTACCTGGCTACCTAGTTACCTGGCTACCTAGTTACCTGGCTAACTGGCTACCTAGTTACCTGGCTACCTGGTTACCTGGTTACCTGGGCTCAGCCTCTTATGTTGCTGGTCAGAGTGGTAGAGGTGATGGCTGGTAGAGGTGAGGGCTGGTAGAGGTGATGGCTGGTCAGAGTGGTAGAGGTGATGGCTGGTCAGAGTGGTAGAGGTGATGGCTGATCAGAGTGGTAGAGGTGATGGCTGATCAGAGTGGTAGAGGTGATGGCTGGTCAGAGTGGTAGAGGTGATGGCTGGTCAGAGTGGTAGAGGTGATGGCTGGTAGAGGTGATGGCTGATCAGAGTGGTAGAGGTGATGGCTGGTCAGAGTGGTAGAAGTGATGGCTAGTAAGAGTGGTAGAGGTGATGGCTGGTCAGAGTGGTAGAGGTGATGGCTGGTCAGAGTGGTAGAGGTGATGGCTGATCAGAGTGGTAGAGGTGATGGCTGGTCAGAGTGGTAGAGGTGATGGCTGGTCAGAGTGGTAGAGGTGATGGCTGGTCAGAGTGGTAGAGGTGATGGCTGATCAGAGTGGTAGAGGTGATGGCTGGTCAGAGTGGTAGAGGTGATGGCTGGTCAGAGTGGTAGAGATGATGGCTGGTAGAGGGAAGGTTATTACCATATAGTGTCCTTGAGCATAATGATAATCAGACGGTAGTGTAGTTGGCTCTATAATGATCTACACACACACACACACACACACACACACACACACACACACACACACACACACACACACACACACACACACACACACACACACACACACACACACACACACACACACACACACACACACACACACACACACACACACACACAGACTGCTGCATTTTCTGCTGACTCAACCTCTCTCTCTCTCTCTCTCTCTCTCTCTCTCTCTCTGTCTCCCTCTTTCCATCGCTCTCTCTACTCTCTCTTCATCCTTGCCTCTCTCTCATTTCTGAATAACCTTATGTTGTCTCTCCATTACTTTATTTTTACAACATAGTATTAGAATACCCAGCCTGCCATGCAGCCACTACACTACACTTCCATACTGTACATAGACACTACAGTACACTTCCCATACTGTAGAGAGACACTACACTTCCCATACTATAGACAGACACTACACTTCCCATACTGGAGACAGACACTACACTTCCCATACTATAGACAGACACTACACTTCCCATACTGGAGACAGACACTACACTTCCCTTACTGGAGACAGACACTACACGTCCCATACTGGAGATAGACACTACACTTCCCATACTATAGATAGACACTACACTACACTTCCCATACTATAGACAGACACTACACTTCCCATACTATAGATAGACACTACACTTCCCATACTATAGATAGACACTACACTTCCCATACTATAGATAGACACTACAGTACACATCCCATACAATAGATAGACACTACACTTCCCATACTATAGACAGACACTACACTTCCCATACTATAGATAGACACTACACTTCCCATACTATAGACAGACACTACACTTCCCATACTATAGATAGACACTACACTTCCAATAATATAGATAGACACTACACTTCACATACTATAGATAGACACTACACTTCACATACTATAGATAGACACTACAGTACACTCCCCATACTGTAGATAGACACTACAGTACACTTCCCATACTGTAGATAGACACTACACTTCCCATACTATAGATAGACACTACAGTACACTTCCCATACTGTAGATAGATGATACACTTCCCATACTGGAGATGGACACTACACTACACTTCCCATACTGTAGATAGACACTACACTTCCCATACTGTAGATAGACACTACACTACACTCCCCATACTGTATATAGACACTACACTACACTTCCCATACTATAGAGAGACACTACAGTACACTCCCCATACTGTATATAGTCACTTCAGTACACTCCCCATACTGTATATAGACACTACAGTACCCTCCCCATACTGTATATAGACACTACAGTACGCTTCCCAATACTGTAGATAGACACTACACTTCCCATACTATAGACAGACACTACACTTCCCATACTGTAGATATACACTACACTTCCCATACTATAGATAGACACTACACTTCCCATACTGTAGATAGACACTACGCTACACTTCCCATACTGTAGATAGACACTACACTACACTTCACCTACTATAGATAGACACTGCACTACACTTCACATACTATAGATAGACACTACACTACACATCCAATACTATAGCTAGACACTGCACTACACTTCACATACTATAGATAGACACTGCACTACACTTCCCATACTGTAGATAGACACTACACTACACTTCCCATACTATAGATAGACACTACACTTCCCATACTGTAGATAGACACTACACTACACTTCCCATACTGTAGAAAGACACTACACTTCACATACAGTAGATAGACACTACACTACACTCCCCATACTGTATATAGATACTACAGTACACTCCCCATACTGTAGATAGACACTACACTTCCCATACTGTATATAGACACTACAGTACACTTCCCATACTGTAGATAGACACTACAGTACACTTCTCATACTGGATATAGACACTACAGTACACTCCCCATACTGTAGATAGACACTACACTTCCCATACTGGATATAGACACTACAGTACACTTCCCATACTGTAGATAGACACTACAGTACACTTCTCATAGTGGATATAGACACTACACTACACTTCCCATACTGGATATAGACACTAGAGTACACTCCCCATACTGGATATAGACACTACAGTACACTCCCCATACTGTAGATAGACACTACAGTACACTCCCCATACTGTAGATAGACACTCCACTTCCCATACTGTATATAGACACTACACTACACTTCCCATACTGTAGATAGACACTACACTACACTTCCCATACTGGAGATAGACACTACACTACACATACTGTAGATAGACACTACACTTCCCATATTGTAGATAGACACTACACTTCCCATACTATAGATAGACACTACACTACACTTCCAATACTATAGATAGACACTACACTTCCCATACTATAGATATACACTACACTACACTTCCAATACTATAGATAGACACTACACTTCCCATACTATAGATAGACACTACACTACACTTCCTATAATATAGATAGACAGTACACTACACTTCCCATACTGGAGATACACACTACACTTCACATACTGTAGATAGACACTACACTTCCCATACTGTATATAGACACTACAGTACACTCCCCAAACTGTATATAGACACTACAGTACACTTCCCATATTGTAGATTTGCCTACAGGAGTTTCCCCCCCTCTCTTTCTTCCTGGATAACTTTGATCCTGGCTCGGCCTAGGTCGGAGAGTAAACAACATTCTCTCTTCCCCAGAGGTTAATGCCTCTGGTTGGTTTCTAACAGAGATAACCATGGCAACAGGGTATCCCACCGAGGCGCCCAGCGAGCGCTGCCCATTGGACAAAGGCATTGATCAGGATGAGGTCAGGATGAGGCAGTGACAGGTAGACCACCTACTGTAGAGCTCTGATACACACACACACACACACACACACACACACACACACTACACACACACACACACACACACACACTACACACTACACACTACACACACACACACACACACACACACACACACACACACACACACACACACACACACACACACACACACAATACATACACATACACATAATACACACAATAGACACACACACACACTCATACTCACAATACAATCAGCTAAGCTGTTTAGAGTCAATGGGATACAAAGGCTGTGTTTATCCATTCATGCAGAAGAGATGTACTTTAAAAATATATATATATATATATATTACATAGATATAGTTTGTATATATTATACAGTTATAGTTTTTGTTTATGTATATATATATATATAATATAGATATATTTTGTATATATTATACAGTTATAGTTTTTGTTTATGTGTATATATATATATATATAATATAGATATATTTTGTATATATTATACAGTTATAGTTTTTGTTTATGTATATATATATACATAAACAAAAACTATAACTGTAGATATATTTTGTATATATTATACTGTTATAGTTTATATATACAGTTGAAGTTGGAAGTTTACATACATCTTAGCCAAATAGATTTCAACTCAGTTTTTCACAATTCCTGACATTTAATCCTAGTAAAAATTCCCTGTTTTAGGGCAGTTAGGATCACCACTTTATTTAAAGAATGTGAAATGTCAGAATAATAGTAGAGAGAATGATTTATTCTTTCATCACATTCCCAGTAGGTCAGAAGTTTACATACACTCAATTAGTATTTGGTAGCATTGCCTGAAATTGTTTAACTTGGGTCAAACTTTTCGGGTAGCATTCCACAAGCTTGCCACAATAAGTTGGGTGAATTTTGGCCCATTCCTGATGACAGAGCTGGTGTAACTGAGTCATGTTTGTTGGCCTCCTTGTTCGCACACACTTTTTCAGTTCTGCCCACAAATTTTCTGTAGGATTGAGGTCAGGGCTTTGTGATGGCCACTCCAATACCATGACTTTGTTGTCCTTAAGCCATTTTGCCACAACTTTGGAAGTATGCTTGGGGTCATTGTCCATTTGGAAGACCCATTTGCGACCAAGCTTTAACTTCCTGACTGATGTCTTGAGATGTTGCTTCAATATATCCACATCATTTTCCTCCATGATGCCATCTATTTTGTGAAGTGCAGCAAAGCACCCCCACAACATGATGCTGTCACCCCCGTGCTTCAAGGTTGGGATGGTGTTCTTCGGCTTGCAAGCCTCCCCCTTTTTCCTCTAAACATAACACTGGTCATTATGGCCAAACAGTTCTATTTTTGTTTCATCAGACCAGAGGACATTTCTCCAAAAAGTACAATCTTTGTCCCCATGTGCAGTTGCAAACCGTAGTCTGGCTTTTTTATGGCGGTTTTGGAGCAGTGGCTTCTTCCTTGCTGAGCGGCCTTTCAGGTTGTGTCAGTATAAGACTCGTTTTACTGTGGATATAGATACTTTTGTACCTGTTTCCTCCAGCATCTTCACAAGGTCCTTTGCTGTTGTTCTGGGATTGATTTGCACTTTTCGCACCAAAGTACGTTCATCTCTAGGAGACAGAATGCGTCTCCTTCCTGAGTGGTATGACGGCTGCGTGGTCCCATGGTGTTTATACTTGCGTACTATTGTTTGTACAGATGAATGTGGTACCTTCAGGCATTTGGAAATTGCTCCCAAGGATGAACCAGACTTGTGGAGGTCTACAATTTTTTTCTGAGGTCTTGGCTGATTTCTTTTGATTTTCCCATAATATCACACAAAGAGGCACTGAGTTTGAAGGTAGGCCTTGAAATACATCCACAGGTACACCTCCAATTGACTCAAATGATGTCAAACAGTCTATCAGAAGCTTCTAAAGACATGACATCATTTTCTGGAATTTTCCAAGCTGTTTAAAGGCACAGTCAACTTAATGTATGTAAACTTCTGATCCACTGGAAATGTAATACAGTGAATTATAACTGAAATAATCTGTCTGTAAACAATTGTTGAAAACATTATGTATGTAAAGTTCTGATTTCAACTGTGTGTGTATATCTGTATATATTATAAAGTTATAGTTTATGTATATATTATGTAGATCTAGTTTGTATGTATTATACAGTTATAGTTTATATATATATACATTATATAGATATAGTTTGTATGCATTATACAGTTATAGTTTATATATATTATATAGATATAGTTTGTATGCATTATACAGTTATAGTTTATATATATATATTATGTAGATCTAGTTTGTATGTATTATACAGTTATAGTTTATATATATATATTATATAGATATAGTTTGTATATATAATACAGACATAGTTTATATATATATTATGTACATATAGTTTGCAAACACTATACAGTTACCGATTTGTATATATTGATATATATTATATAGATATAGTTTGTATATATTATACAGTTATAGTTTATATGTATATATTATATAGATATAGTTTGTATATATTATACAGTTATAGTTTATATGTATATATTATGTAGATATAGTTTGTATATGTTATACAGTTATAGTTTATATGTATATATTATGTAGATATAGTTTGTATATGTTATACAGTTATAGTTTATATATATATATATATATATGGTTTGCTTCATGTCTTTCAGTATGGTCTGCTTCATGTCTTTCAGTATATATATATATATATATATATATATATATATATATATATATATATATATTATAAAGATTTAGTTTGTATATTGTAACGGGCGTCGTAAGGAGTGGACCAAAATGCAGCGGGTATAGTCCTCATCTTCTAATTTATTAAAGGAAAAACACTTAAACAAAACAAACGACGAAAACAGTCCAATAAGGTGCACAGACTAAACTGGAAACAACCACCCACAAACACAAGTGAAAAACAAACACCCTTAAATATGGCCTCCAATTAGAGACAACGACAACCAGCTGCCTCTAATTGGAGGTCATTGAAAAACACAACATAGAAATAGAAAACTAGAATAAACACAGAAATAGAAAATATAGAACATAAATCAAAAACCCCGAAACAAACAAAACAAACACCCCCTGCCACGCCCTGACCAAACTACAATAACAAATAACCCCTTTTACTGGTCAGGACGTGACATATATATTATACAGACATAGTTTATATATATATATTATATAGATAGTTTGTATATATTATACAGTTATAGTATATATATATATATATATATATAATATACTATATACTGCTCAAAAAAATAAAGGGAACACTAAAATAACACATCCTAGATCTGAATGAATGAAATAATCTTATTAAATACTTTTATCTTTACATAGTTGAATGTGCTGACAACAAAATCACACAAAAATAATCAATGGAAATCCAATTTATCAACCCATGGAGGTCTGGATTTGGAGTCACACTCAAAATTAAAGTGGAAAACCACACTACAGGCTGATCCAACTTTGATGTAATGTCCTTAAAACAAGTCAAATGAGGCTTAGTAGTGTGTGTGGCCTCCACATGCCTGTATGACCTCCCTACAACGCCTGGGCATGCTCCTGATGAGGTGGCGGATGGTCTCCTGTGGGATGTCCTCCCAGACCTGGACTAAAGCATCCGCCAACTCCTGGACGGTCTGTGGTGCAACATGGCGTTGGTGGATGGTGCGAGACATGATGTCCCAGATGTGCTCAATTGGATTCAGGTCTGGGGAACGGGCGGGCCAGTCCATAGCATCAATGCCTTCCTCTTGCAGGAACTGCTGACACACTCCAGCCACATGAGGTCTAGCATTGTCTTGCATTAGGAGGAACCCAGGGCCAACCGCACCAGCATATGGTCTCACAAGGGGTCTGAGGATCTCATCTCGGTACCTAATGGCAGTCAGGCTACCTCTGGCGAGCACATGGAGGGCTGTGCGGCCCCCCAAAGAAATGCCACCCCACACCATGACTGACCCACCGCCAAACCGGTCATGCTGGAGGATGTTGCAGGCAGCAGAACGTTCTCCACGGCGTCTCCAGACTGTCACGTCTGTCACATGTGCTCAGTGTGAACCTGCTTTCATCTGTGAAGAGCACAGGGTGCCAGTGGCGAATTTGCCAAACTTGGTGTTCTCTGGCAAATGCCAAACGACCTGCACGGTGTTGGGCTGTAGGCACAACCCCCACCTGTGGACATCGGGCCCTCATACCACCCTCATGGAGTCTGTTTCTGACCATTTGAGCAGTCACATGCACATTTGTGGCCTGCTGGAGGTCATTTTGCAGGGCTCTGGCAGTGCTCCTCCTGCTCCTCCTTGCACAAAGGCGGAGGTAGCGGTCCTGCTGCTGGGTTGTGCCCTCCTACGGCCTCCTCCACATCTCCTGATGTACTGGCCTGTCTCCTGGTAGCGCCTCCATGCTCTGGACACTACGCTGACAGACACAGCAAACCATCTTGCCACAGCTTGCATTGATGTGCCATTCTGGATGAGCTGCATTACCTGAGCCACTTGTGTGGGTTGTAGACTCCGTCTCATGCTACCACTAGAGTGAAAGCACCGCCAGCATTCAAAAGTGACCAAAACATCAGCCAGGAAGCATAGGAACTGAGAAGTGGTCTGTGGTTACCACCTGCAGAACCACTCCTTTATTGGGGGTGTCTTGCTAAGTGCCTATAATTTCCACCTGTTGTCTATACCATTTGCACAACAGCATGTGAAATTTATTGTCAATCAGTGTTGCTTCCTAAGTGGACAGTTTGATTTCACAGAAGTGTGATTGACTTGGAGTTACATTGTGTTGTTTAAGTGTTCCCTTTATTTTTTTGAGCAGTATATATATTATATACTATATATATATTATGTAGATATAGTTTGTATATATTATACAGACATAGTTTATATATATATATATATTATGTAGATATAGTTTGTATATATTATACATTTATAGTTTACAATATATATATATATACTTTATCTATATAGAGTACCAGTCAAAAGTTTGGACACAGCGACTCATTCAAGTGTTTTTCTTTACTTTTACTATTTTCAACATTGTAGAATAATAGTGAAGACATCAAAACTATGAAATAACACATATGGAATCATGTTAAACAAATCAACATATATATTCTCTATTTGACATTCTTCAAAGTAGCCACCCTTTGCCTTGATGACAGCTTTGCACACTCTTGGCATTCTCTCAACCAGCTTCATGAGGAAATCACCTGGAATGCATTTAAATTAACAGGTGCGCCTTGTTAAAAGTTAATTTGTGGAATTTCTTTCCTTCTTAATGCATTTGAGTCAATCAGTTGTGTTGTGACAAGGTTCTTCTTCTTCCCTGTGTCCTCTTTTATTTCATGTCTTTCAGTATGTCTGCTTCATATCTTTCAGTATGATCTGCTTCGTGTCTTTCAGTATGGTCTGCTTCATGTCTTTCAGTATGGTCTGCTTCATATCTTTCAGTATGTCTGATTCATGTCTTTCAGTATGGTCTGCTTCATATCTTTCAGTATGGTCTGCTTCATGTCTTTCAGTATGATCTGCTTCATATCTTTCAGTATGTCTGCTTCATGTCTTTCAGAATGATCTGCTTCATGTCTTTCAGTATGGTCTGCTTCATGTCTTTCAGTATGGTCTGCTTCATGTCTTTCAGTATGGTCTGCTTCATATCTTTCAGTATGGTCTGCTTCATGTCTTTCAGTATGGTCTGCTTCATATCTTTCAGTATGGTCTGCTTCATGTCTTTCAGAATGATCTGATTCATGTCTTTCAGTATGGTCTGCTTCATGTCTTTCAGTATGGTCTGCTTCATGTGTTTCAGTATGGTCTGATTCATGTCTTTCAGTATGGTCTGCTTCATGTGTTTCAGTATGGTCTGAGGAGATGTCATTAGCAAGAAAGACTGGAACATTTAGAAAGTTTTTCTTCAACTTTCTTTATTCATTTTAATTCTCATATCTCAGCTTCTTCCTTGATTATCCAGCAGCTTTCTGGTTATTGCGTTTATGTAATGAAACACCCAGACACCCACAAAAATTATACGGAGAGACAGTTGGAATGAGAAGTGTGTGTGTGTGTTTGTAAGCGATGTGAAGTTGTGTGTGTGTGTGTGTTTAGGGCATTGTGATTAATCTGAGATAGTTATTAAAGCCTGGGTTGGAGGGACACTCTTACCCCCTCTTTCTCTCTCTCCCCCTCCCTCACTTTCTGTCTTTCTCTCTCTCTCCCCCTCCCTCACTTTCTGTCTTTCTCTCTCTCTCCCCCTCCCTCACTTTCTGTCTTTCTCTCTCTCTCCCCCTCCCTCACTTTCTGTCTTTCTCTCTCTCCCCCTCCCTCACTTTCTGTCTTTCTCTCTCTCTCCCCCTCCCTCACTTTCTGTCTTTCTCTCTCTCTCCCCCTCCCTCACTTTCTGTCTTTCTCTCTCTCTCCCCCTCCCTCACTTTCTGTCTTTCTCTCTCTCTCCCCCTCCCTCACTTTCTGTCTTTCTCTCTCTATCCCCTCCCTCACTTTCTGTCTTTCTCTCTCTATCCCCCTCCCTCACTTTCTGTCTTTCTCTCTCTATCCCCCTCCCTCACTTTGTCTTTCTCTCTCTATCCCCCTCCCTCACTTTGTCTTTCTCTCTCTCCCCCTCCCTCACTTTCTGTCTTTCTCTCTCTCCCCCTCCCTCACTTTCTGTGTTTCTCTCTCTTTCCCTCCCCCTCCCTCACTTTCTGTGTTTCTCTCCCTTTCTCTCGCCCCTCCATCACTTGGGAATTGGGTTCCATTTAGAGCGCTGTAATGGTGTGTGCTGGTGGCAGGGAAGTCAGGCGCAGGGGAACTAACGAACTTGGTATAAACGGAGTCGTTTAATAAGTGCTCATAAAACTCAGAAAACCAAAATATACAAAATAATAAAAGTGGGTACAAAACCCGTCGCACATCGGAACATAACTTGCACAATACATACAATCAAACAATCTCCGACAAGGACATGAGGGGAAACAGAGGGTTAAATACACAACATGTAATTGATGAGATTGGAACCAGGTGTGATGGAAGACAAGACAAAACCAATGGAAAATGAAAAATGGATCAGCGATGGCTAGAAGGTCGGTGACGTCGACCACCGAACACCGCCCGAACAAGGAGAGGGACCGACTTCAAAAGAAGTTGTGACAAACGCAGCCCTTGTATTCTGCCTCGCTGGCCTGCTGACGAGATACCGTTCAGCTGAAAGGCCCTGGAGAGCCTGGTGAACTTTATCTAGCATTAGCATTCAGCTAGCGTTAGCCGGATATTTCATGGAGCGGTGTGTGGGTGTTAGCTATTGTTAGCCTGATATCTCATGGAGGAGTGTGTGTGTTAGCTATCGTTAGCCTGATATTTCATGGACTGGTGTGTGTGTGTTAGCTAGCGTTAGCCTGATATCTCATGGAGCGTGTGTGTGTGTGTGTGTGTGTGTGTGTGTGTGTGTGTGTGTGTGTGTGTGTGTGTGTGTGTGTGTGTGTGTGTGTGTGTGTGTGTGTGTGTGTGTGTGTGTGTGTGTGTGTGTGTGTTAGCTAGCGTTAGCCTGATATCTCATGGAGGGATGGGACGCCTCTTTCTACAGCATCAGTCACAGCAGTCATTACCAACTAGCTTCCCAGTGCCTGTAGCCCCTGGGGCATAAAGATGCTATGTCAACATGACTGTGTGTGTGTGGGGGGGGGGTGTTGAGAATCCTGCTCTCCCACCCCACCCCCCGGGATATGAGTGAAGATGCTGTGTCAACATGAGAGCCAAGCTGATGGCCTCGAGCAGAGATCTCAGCGCTGACACACTCGTTTTACGGCTGTTCGTCTAAAACAACGTGGCTGCTAGCTGGAAGGGAGAGACGTCACGTCCGGCTCCAAAACGGCACTACATTTAACTAGGGCCCATAAGGCTCTGTTCAAACCTAGTGCACTTGATAGGGAGCAGGGTGCCGTTTAGGACAGCCTAGGAGACAAAGCAGCAGTCAGTAATATGGACTCGTTAGTATTCATGTAGCATCACCTAACCTGCTGCACAGTAGGCTGTTCTGCCTGGCGATGAGAACACAAGCATATCTGTCAGTGTATGTTACTGACCATAGTGAGGGTTTGTTGTTGTGTTGTGGGGTCTAGTTTAGTCCCACATGGCCTGACATACTGACTATAGTGAGGGTTTGTTGTTGTGTTGTGAGGGTTAGTTTAGTCCCACATGGCCTGACATACTGACTATAGTGAGGGTTTGTTGTTGTGTTGTGAGGGTTAGTTTAGTCCCACATGGCCTGACATACTGACTATAGTGAGGGTTTGTTGTTGTGTTGTGAGGGTTAGTTTAGTCCCACATGGCCTGACATACTGACTATAGTGAGGGTTTGTTGTTGTGTTGTGAGGGTTAGTTTAGTCCCACATGGCCTGACATACTGACTATAGTGAGGGTTTGTTGTTGTGTTGTGAGGGTTAGTTTAGTCCCACATGGCCTGACATACTGACTATAGTGAGGGTTTGTTGTTGTGTTGTGAGGGTTAGTTTAGTCCCACATGGCCTGACATACTGACTATAGTGAGGGTTTGTTGTTGTGTTGTGGGGGTTAGTTTAGTCCCACATGGCCTGACATACTGACTATAGTGAGGGTTTGTTGTTGTGTTGTGGGGGTTAGTTTAGTCCCACATGGCCTGACATACTGACTATAGTGAGGGTTTGTTGTTGTGTTGTGAGGGTTAGTTTAGTCCCACATGGCCTGACATACTGACTATAGTGAGGGTTTGTTGTTGTGTTGTGGGGGTTAGTTTAGTCCCACATGGCCTGACATACTGACTATAGTGAGGGTTTGTTGTTTTGTTGTGAGGGTTAGTTTAGTCCCACATGGCCTGACATACTGACTATAGTGAGGGTTTGTTGTTGTGAGGTTTAGTTTAGTCCCACATGGCCTGACATACTGACTATAGTGAGGGTTTGTTGTTGTGAGGGTTAGTTTAGTCCCACATGGCCTGACATACTGACTATAGTGAGGGTTTGTTGTTGTGTTGTGGGGTTTAGTTTAGTCCCACATGGCCTGACATACTGACTATAGTGAGGGTTTGTTGTTGTGTTGTGAGGGTTAGTTTAGTCCCACATGGCCTGACATACTGACTATAGTGAGGGTTTGTTGTTGTGTTGTGAGGGTTAGTTTAGTCCCACATGGCCTGACATACTGACTATAGTGAGGGTTTGTTGTTGTGAGGGTTAGTTTAGTCCCACATGGCCTGACATACTGACTATAGTGAGGGTTTGTTGTTGTGTTGTGGGGGTTAGTTTAGTCCCACATGGCCTGACATACTGACTATAGTGAGGGTTTGTTGTTGTGTTGTGAGGGTTAGTTTAGTCCCACATGGCCTGACATACTGACTATAGTGAGGGTTTGTTGTTGTGTTGTGAGGGTTAGTTTAGTCCCACATGGCCTGACATACTGACTATAGTGAGGGTTTGTTGTTGTGTTGTGGGGGTTAGTTTAGTCCCACATGGCCTGACATACTGACTATAGTGAGGGTTTGTTGTTGTGTTGTGGGGGTTAGTTTAGTCCCACATGGCCTGACATACTGACTATAGTGAGGGTTTGTTGTTGTGAGGGTTAGTTTAGTCCCACATGGCCTGACATACTGACTATAGTGAGGGTTTGTTGTTGTGTTGTGAGGGTTAGTTTAGTCCCACATGGCCTGACATACTGACTATAGTGAGGGTTTGTTGTTGTGTTGTGGGGGTTAGTTTGTATTTGTATTTATTATGGATCCCCATTAGTTCCTTCCAAAGCAACAGCTACTCTTCCTGGGGTCCAGCAAAATTAAGACAGTTTATATAATTTAAAAAACATTACAATATATTCACAATACACTGTGGCCCTACTCCACCACTACCACATATCTACAGTACTAAATCCATATGTGTGTGTGTGTGTGTGTGTGTGTGTGTGTGTGTGTGTGTGTGTGTGTGTGTGTGTGTGTGTGTGTGTGTGTGTGTGTGTGTGTGTGTGTGTGTGTGTGTGTGTGTGTGTGTGTGTGTGTAAGGGTCTGTGCCAATGTTTGTGTTGCTTCACAGGCCCTGCTGTTCCGTATGGTGTTTTCTGATCTGTTTTTTAAATCTAATTTTACTGCTGCGTCAGTTACTTGATGTGGAATAGAGTTCTATGTAGTCATGGCTCTATGTAGTACTGTGCACCTCCCATAGTCTGTTCTGGACTTGGGGACTGTGAAGAGACCTCTGGTGGCATGTCTTGTGGGGTATGAATGGGTGTCTGAGCTGTGTGCCAGTAGTTTAAACAGACAGCTCAGTGCATTCAACATGTCGATACCTCTCATAAATACAAGTAGTGATGAAGTCAATCTCTCCACATTCTTTTGGGTTCCAGGTAGAACCCTTTTGGATTCCATATAGAACCCTCTGTGGAACGAGATTGACATGCATATTATTAATATCAGCTCTCTGTGTACATCCAAGGGCCAGCCATGCTGCCCTGTTCTGAGACAATTGCAATTTTCCTAAGTCCTTTTTTGTGGCACCTGACCACACGACTGAACAGTAGTCAAGGTGCGACAAAACTAGGGCCTGTAGGACCTGCCACGCTGATCGTGTTGTTAAAACTTCTTCAGGATCGGTGTCCCATCCACGGGACGGTTGAGCTAACGTAGGCTAATGCGATTAGCATGAGGTTGTAAATAACAAGAACATTTCCCAGGACATAGACATATCTGATATTGGCAGAAAGCTTAAATTCTTGTTAATCTAACGGTACTGTCCAATTTACAGTAGCTATTACAGTGAAAGAATACCATGCTATTGTTTGAGGAGAGTGCACAGTTTTGAACATGAAAAGTTATTAAGAAACAAATTAGGCACATTTGGGCAGTCTTGATACATAATTTTGAACAAAAATGCAATGGTTCATTGGATCAGACTAAAACTTTGCACATACACTGATGCCATCTAGTGGCCAATATCTAAATTGCACCTGGGCTGGAATAATACATTATGGCCTTTCTCTTGCATTTCAAAGATGATGGTACAAAAACAATACAAAAAAAAGTGTTGTTTTTTTCTTTGTATTATCTTTTACCAGATGTAATGTGTTATATTCTTTTCACATTTCCACAAACTTCAAAGTGTTTCCTTTCAAATGGTACCAAGAATATGCATATCCTTGCTTCAGGGCCTGAGCTACAGGCAGTTAGATTTGGGCATGTCATTTTAGGCGAAAATTGAAAAAAAGGGTCCGATCCTTCTTTTTTAACTGCATTGTTTGTTAAGGGCTCGTATGTAAGCATTTCACTGTAAGGTCTGAATCTGTTGTATTCGGCACATGTGACTAATACAGTTTGATTTGATTCGAGCATGTTTGGGATGCTCTGGATTGACGTGTACGACAGCGTGTTTGAGGTCCCGCCAATATTCGGCAACTTCACACAGCCATTGAAGAGTAGTGGGACAACATTCCACAGGCCACAATCAATAGCCTGATCAACTCTATGTGAAGGAGATGTGTCGCGCTGCATGAGGCAAATGGTTGTCACACCAGATACTGACTGGTTTTCTGATCCACGGCCCTACCTTTTTGTTAAGGTTTCTGTGACTAACAGATGCGTATCTGCATTCCCAGTCGTGTGAATTCCGTAAATTAGGACCTAATTAAATTATTTCAATAGACCGATTTGCTTATATGAACTGTAACTCAGTAAAAAAAAATCTTTGAAATTGTTGCATGTTGCGTTTATATTTTTTGTTCAGTGTACAGGATTTGTTTTAATATTCCATTGGTATTTTCTGGTGGATTAAACTGAAATTGCAACCAACTGAGATGATGTCATAACACACTGTCACGTCCTGACCATAGAAAGCTGTTATTTTCTATGGTAGAGTAGGTCAGGGCGTGACAGGGGGGTTTTCTAGTTTAGTTTTTCTGTGTTGTTATATTCTAGTTTTGTATTTCTATGTTGGGGTTTTGTTTGGGATGATCTCCAATTAGAGGCAGCTGGTCCTCGTTGCCTCTAATTGGAGATCATACTTAAGTAGGGGTTTTTTTTCCACCTGGGTTTGTGGGAGATTTGGTTTTTGAGTTAGTGTATGTTTCAACTGTGTGTCACGTTTTGTTGTTTTGTTCGTTCAGTTTATTGTGTATGTATTGCATAGTTTCACAGTGATAATAAAATGTGGAACGACACACACGCTGCACTTTGGTCCGCTCCTTCCTACGACAACCGTGACACACACTGGTTCTGACCAGTCTCCTACGAGCCCTGGGCAAAATAAAGCCATCCACCGCACTCTGAGGAAAAAAGGTGCTATGAATGCTTTATCTTAATTTGATCATCCTGTTGTTGCAAGACATTTTGTAGTGAATTCAAGGTTTTAAAAAAGGCTTCTGAAGTTTGTACTTTCCACTTTAAAATGTCAGACTTGATTTGCCCTAATGGAAAATATATCAACCCTCTACAAAAAAATGTCCATTCATTATAATCCATATAATAATTCACATTTCCTGTTGCTGCAGGATACTTTTTCTGCTGTGAGAAACTGGGTCAAATTAAGGTGGCATCTGTATCTAGAACCTCAAAGGGTTCTTCGGCTGTTGTCATAAGAGAACCTTTTGAAGAACCTTTTTAGGTTCCAGGTAGAACCCTTTTGTGTTCCACGGAGAACCCGTTCCACAGAGGGTTCTATATGGAATCCAAATGGGTCCTACCTTGAACCTAAAAGGGTTCTACCTGGAACCTAACAGGGTTCTACCTGGAAACTAACAGGGTTCTACCTGGAACCTAAAAGGGTCCTCCTATTGGTATAGCTGAAGAACTGTTTTGGAACCTGTTTTTTTAAGACTGTATATATGGGATAGGGTGTCACTTGGGATGCAGACTACGTCTAATGATATGGTTAATTATGAGACTCTTGGCCTATTAACACCATCGTATTATTGAGTTACACCCCCTTTTGCCCTCAGAACAGCCTCAGTTTGTCTGGCCATGGACTCTACAAGGTGTCTAAAGTGTTCTGCAGGGATGCTGGCCCATGTTGACTCCAATGCTTCCCACAGTTGTGTCAAGTTGGCTGGATGTCCTTTGGGTGGTGGACCGTTCTTGTTTCACACAGGAAACTGTTGAGCGTGAAAAACCCAGCAGCGTTGCAGTTCTTAACACACTGAAACGTGTGTGCCTGGCACCTACTACCATACCCCGTTCAAAGGCTCTCACATCTTGTTTCTTGCCCATTCACCCTCTGAACGGCACAAATACACAATCCATGTCTCAATTGTCCCAAAGGCTTAAAAATCCTTCTTTAACATGTCTCCTCCCCTTCATCTACACTGATTGAAGTGGATTTAAATGAAATCAACAAGGGAATCATAGCTTTCACCTGGTCAGTCTATGTCATGGAAAGAGCAGGTGTTCCTAATGTTTTGTCCAGTCAGTGTAAATTCTGGCTACTAGACCAGAGATGATTCCCCTGGTCAGTCTATGTCATGGAAGGAGCAGGTGTTTTTAATATTTTGTCCAGTCAGTTTTGGATACTAGCCCAGAAATGATTCCCCTAGTCAGTCTATGTCATGGAAGGACCAGGTGTTCCTAATGTTTTGTCCAGAGCTGATCTAAGGAGGTGATGTAGCCTTGACAGCATCTGGAAATGACATTGAGCTCTGTGATGTGATGTCAATAGAAGTCAAGGCCCACACTGGGTGGAATATGAGAGGAGAGAGACGGACTGTGTGTCCAGCCAAACTATTCCTGTGTTCTGTCAGACACACACACACACACACACACACACACACACACACACACACACACACACACACACACACACACACACACACACACACACACACAGACAGACTCCGAGTGACAGGAGAGAGGGGGACTGTGTGTCCAACAAAACTATTCCTGTGTTCTGTCACACACACACACACACACACACACACACACACACACACACACACACACACACACACACACCCATTTACAGGCACACACACACACACATACACACACACATACAGACACACACAATACCAGAGAGAGTGACAGGTGAGAGAGAGATTGTGTGTCCTCGGAGACTGTCTGCTTAACTCGTCCTCAGCTAGTGGTGTGTGTGTGTGTGTGTGTGTGTGCGCGCAGCAGAACAACACAGGAATAGTTTTGCTGGATACACAGTCCCCCTCTCACCTGTCACTCGGAGTCTGTCTGTCTGTCTGTCTGTCTGTGTATCTGTCTGTCTGTGTATCTGTCTGTCTGTCTGTGTATCTGTCTGTGTATCTGTGTATCTGTCTGTGTATCTGTCTGTCCTGTCTGTGTATCTGTCTGTCCTGTCTGTCCTGTCTTGTCCTGTCTAAGTAGTAAGACTGGCCATGACATTGGTGAGGCTGGTTGGATGGCCAGCGGAATAACAGCTAGAAATCCAATGACATCAGTATCAGATCAGATCCCATGAGACAGGGATGAGATGCTACTCTGCAACACCATCACGCTGGTGGTACTGCCCAGTGGAGCGCCGCCTGGTGGTACTGCCCAGTGGAGCGCCGCCTGGTGTTACTGTTCAGTGTAGCGCCGCCTGGTGGTACTGCCCAGTGGAGCGCCGCCTGGTGGTACTGCCCAGTGGAGCGCCGCCTGGTGGTACTGCCCAGTGGAGCGCCGCCTGGTGGTACTGTCCAGTACCCCCCCCCATCAACAGGAGCAGGACCCCTACTAACCTGTACATCTCCAACCTGCCTGTATCCATGGATTAGTGCTAACCCTCTATCTCGCTCTCTCTCTGTCCCTCTCCCTCTCCCTCTTTTTCTCTCTCTCTCTCCCTCCGTCTGTCCCTCTCTCCCTCTCTCTCTCCCTCTCTCTCCCTCTCTATCTCTTTCTCTCTCCCTCCCTCTCTCTTCCCCTCTCTCTCTCCCTCTATGTCCCCCCCCCCCCCCCCACAGCAACAGGAACAGGACCCTACTAACCTGTACATCTCCAACCTGCCTGTATCCATGGATGAGTGATAACCCTATCTCTCTCTCTCTCTCCCTCTCTCCCTCCTTCTCCCCCCCCCCCCTCCATCTCCCCCCCACAGCAACAGGAACAGGACCCTACTAACCTGTACATCTCCAACCTGCCTGTATCCATGGATGAGCAGGAGCTGGAGAACATGCTGAAACCGTTCAGTCACGTCATCTCAACACGGGTACTACGGGACGCCAACGGGGTCAGCAGAGGAGTCGGCTTCGCCAGGTACACACACACACACACTCACACACACACATACGCTGAAACATGCGCACACACACACACACACACATATATATGCAGAAACATACACATACACACACTGGGTGATGTTCTGATTTGAAATATGCACGCTGAACTTGAATTTCCTCAAATCCCATTGGCATCAATTTAAAATGTATTTGTCAAATTGTAATTTTGTGCGTTTTCATCTGGACTCTGTATCAGGCCCCCGGAGTGAATGTAGAGTCTCCTCACCTTGTTCCTGTGACCTTAGTCCCCCTGACTGTCCCCTTATGGAGAGTCCTTCTCAGTTCCCTCTGGACACTGCTGGAAAAACTACTCAATTGTTATATTTGAGTAAAAGTAAAGATACCTTCATAGAAAATAGTCAAAATGAGTCACCCAGTAAAATACAACTTGAGTAAAAGTCCAAAAATTATTTTGTTTAAAATATACTTAAATATCGAAAGTAAATGTAATTGTTACAATATTCTTAAGTATCAAATGTAAAAGTAACTGGTATAAATCATTTAAAATTCCTTCTATTAAGCAAACGGCACCATTTTCTTGTTTTTTAATTTAATTTCCTGATATCCAGGGTGCACTCCAACACTCAGACATCATTTACAAATGAAGCATTTGTGTGTATTGAGGCCATCATATCAGAGGCACTAGGGATGACCAGGGTTGTGAATTGGACTTTTGGGTGTCTGGGGAAAATGTATGGAGGTAAAAAGTACTTATTTTCTTTAGGAATGTAGTGGAGAAAAAGTAAAAGTTGTCAAAAAATATATAGCAAAGTAAAGTATAGATACCCCCCCCCCCCCCAAAAAAAAAAATTACTTAAGTAGTACTTGAAAGTATTTTTACACCACTGCCTCTGGAATGTGCCAGCGATTAGAAACCCAGCCAAGCCTCTTTATTCAGGTGTGTCTTTTGCTGGTCTGGCCTCTCTGTATTCAGGGTCAGTGGCTGGAGAGAACGACTAGAGAAAGATTTCTCTGGCATCACCCTCTGATTCCCTGAGAGAACGACTAGAGAAATATTTCTCTGGCATCACCCTCTGATTCCCTGAGAGAACGACTAGAGAAATATTTCTCTGGCATCACCCGCTGACTCCCTGAGAGAACGACTAGAGAAATATTTCTCTGGCATCACCCTCTGACCCCCTGAGAGAACGACTAGAGAAATATTTCTCTGGCATCACCCTCTGATTCCCTGAGAGAACGACTAGAGAAATATTTCTCTGGCATCACCCTCTGATTCCCTGAGAGAACGACTAGAGAAATATTTCTCTGGCATCACCCTCTGATTCCCTGAGAGAACGACTAGAGAAATATTTCTCTGGCATCACCCCTCTGACTCCCTGAGAGAACGACTAGAGAAAGATTTCTCTGGCATCACCCTCTGACCCCCTGAGAGAACGACTAGAGAAAGATTTCTCTGGCATCACCCGCTGACTCCCTGAGAGAACGACTAGAGAAAGATTTCTCTGGCATCACCCGCTGACTCCCTGAGAGAACGACTAGAGAAATATTTCTCTGGCATCACCCTCTGACTACCTGAGCCAAGCTCAGCTGATAATTAGCCCTTCGGACATGATTGGGTGAACACAGATGAACGGGCCCTCACAAAGAAGCTGCGTCGTAGAGCAGAGAGCAGAGCGGTGAATGGAGCCTTTCAATGGACAAAGGAAACAACATCCAGTCCCCATCCTCTTCTCTTCCTTTCCTCCTCCTTCCCTCTCTCCCTCCTCTTCTGTTTCCTTAAGCAACCCACAGGAAAGGCCTGTTAGTGTGTTTGACCTGACTGAAACTCTCTTCTCTCTCTTTCCCTTTCCCTCTTTCCCTCTTTCTCTCTCTCTCTCTCTCTCTCTCTCTCTCTCTCTCTCTCTCTCTCTCTCTCTCTCTCTCTCTCTCTCTCTCTCTCTCTCTCTCTCTCTCTCAATTTAAGCGGCTTTCTTGGCATGGGAAACATATGTTTACTTTGCCATAGCAAGTGAAATGGATAAACAAAAGTGAAATAAACAATAAAAATGAACAGTAAATATTACACTCACAAAAGTTCCAAAAGAATAAAGACATTACAAATGTCATATTATGTATTTATATACAGTGTTGTAACAATGTGCAAGTGGTTAAAGTACAAAATGGAAAATAAATAAACATAAATATGGGTTGTATTTACAATGGTGTTTGTTCTTCACTGGTTGACCTTTTCTTGTGACAACAGGTCACAAATCTTGCTGCTGTGATGTCACACTGTGATATTTCACACAGTAGATATGGGAGTTTATCAAAATTGGATTTGTGTCTGTGTGATCTGAGGGAAATATGTGTCTCTAATATGGTCATACATTGGGGAAGGAGGTTAGGAAGTGCAGCTCAGATCCCACCTCATGTTGTTGGCAGTGTGCATATAGACTGTCTTCTCTTGAGAGCCAGGTCTGCCTACAGCGGCCTTTCTCAATAGCAAGGCTATGCTCACTGAGTCTGTACATAGTCAAAGCTTTCCTTAAGTTTGGGTCAGTCACAGTGGTCAGGTATTCTGCCACTGTGTACTCTCTGTTTAGGACCAAATAGCATTCTAGTTTCAGATTTTTTGTTAATTCTTTCCAATGAGTCAAGTAATTATCTTTCTGTTTTCTCATCATGATCTATCTCTGTCCCTTGCTCTGTCTCTTGCTCTGTCCCTTGCTCTGTCCCTTGCTCTGTCCCTTGCTCTGTCCCTCGCTCTGTCCCTCGCTCTGTCCCCTCGCTCTGTCGCTCTCTCTGTCGCTCTCTCTGTCCCTCTCTCTCTCTCTCTCTCTCTCTCTCTCTCTCTCTCTCTCTCTCTGTCCCTCTCTCTGTCCCTCTCTCTGTCCCTCTCTCTGTCCCTCTCTCTCTCTGTCCCTCTCTCTGTCCCTCTCTCTGTCCCTCTCTCTGTCCCTCTCTCTCTCTGTCCCTCTCTGTCCCTCTCTGTCTCTCTCTGTCCTCTCTCTCTGTCTCTCTCTGTCCCTCTCTGTCCCTCTCTCTGCCCCCCCCCCCTCCCCCTCAGGATGGAGTCGACAGAGAAGTGTGACGTGGTGATTCAACATTTCAACGGAAAGTTTCTGAAGACTCCACCAGGCGTACCAGGTATGAGGAACAGCTTCTGTCTTTTTGGGGTGTTGTGTTCAAAGTGCTTAGATTTGTAACTTAAAGGCCCAGTGTCATTCAAAAATTTCATTTTCCTGTGTTGTATATATTATATTTGCACACTATGAGGTTGGAATAATACTGTGAAATAGTGAAAATGATGATAATGCCCTTTTAAGTGAAAAAGCTGTTTCAGCCTGTTTTGGTGGGATGGAGTTTTGGCCTGGCCTGGTGATGTTATTATTGAATAGACCAATAAGAAAGAGAGTTCTAAACCTCTCTGCCTCTTCAGCCCCCCCCCCCCCCCCCCCCCCCAGACAGTCCTAGCAGAATTCCTGTTTAAGAAATTGCTCTTTGCTAAAAAAGCTATTTCTGTTGTTTTTTTTTACAATTTTAATTTAAAACAATCACAGTAAAGTGCTTAATTGTTACCCAAAAGATATTGAGATTAAAACGGGTGCATTGGACCTTTAACCTCAGCTCTGAGTCCTAGAGAAACCTGTGCTGTGTGTCCTGAAAGTACCTCTGATGATTTTACAAGTGTGTCAATGAATCCAAAAGTAACTGAGTCTCTGACATCGCCTGCAGCCAACAAGCTATCCCCTTCCCTATAAACACAGCAGTAAACGCCCCAAGCAGAACCCTGGTTTACACGCAGGCACATAGCCGTCCTAACCTGTCAGCCTGGGGTCCTCATGCCTCCATGATGGTTCCTGTCTGGCTCAAGCTGAGCTCAGTTTCCTACTGCGCTGTGTCTGATGGCACTTCTCTCTCCATGGGCTGTCCTTCTGGCTCAGAGCACAACCTCCATGTTTTATTCAGAACCACAGGAGGAGGGAGAGAGAGAGAGATAGCGAGAGAGATAGCGAGAGAGAGAGATAGCGAGAGAGATAGCGAGAGAGAGAGAGATAGCGAGAGAGAGAGATAGCGAGAGAGAGAGAGATAGCGAGAGAGAGAGAGATAGCGAGAGAGAGAGAGAGATAGCGAGAGAGAGAGAGATAGCGAGAGAGAGAGAGATAGCGAGAGAGGGATAGCGAGAGAGAGAGGGATAGCGAGAGAGAGAGAGAGAGATGAGGGATAGAGGGGAAGCTAGAGAGAGAGATGAGGGGATAGAGGGGAAGAGAGATGAGGGGATAGAGGGGAAGACAGACAGACAGACAGACAGACAGAGAGAGCGCAGTAGATTGTCGAGCGGTCTCTGATCTAGAGATATGATTTGTGAGGTGTATCTGTGTGGCAGACAGGAAGACAGGTGCATGATGGATCACTCAATCTATCTTTGTCTGATACTCCCAGGACACCGCCAGCCTCCTTCGTGTGTGTGTGTGTGTGTGTGTGTGTGTGTGTGTGTGTGTGTGTGTGTGTGTGTGTGTGTGTGTGTGTGTGTGTGTGTGTGTGTGTGTGTGTGTGAAGTGTGTGTAGCCTATGCATTGGAAGGTGTAACTGATCGTACCCATTTGGACTCGGCAAGCAGGTAGTCTTCATAGAGACCCGTAACCAGACTGAATGAGATGGGGATACAGGAAACCTGTACGATTAGCCACAGACAGTGGAATAACATGACTATACTGAACAGAGATGTACTACAATACAGTAGGGTCTACATCCCAAATGGCACCCTATTCCCTATGGTCTCTGGTAGAAGATACAGTAGGGTCTACATCCCAAATGGCACCCTATTCCCTATGGTCTCTGGTAGAAGATACAGTAGGGGCTACATCCCAAATGGCACCCTATTCCCTATGGTCTCTGGTAGAAGATACAGTAGGGTCTACATCCCAAATGGCACCCTATTCCCTATGGCCTCTGGTAGAAGATACAGTAGGGTCTACATCCCAAATTGCACCCTATTCCCTATGGCCTCTGGTAGAAGATACAGTAGGGGCTACATCTCAAATGGCACCCTATTCCCTATGGCCTCTGGTAGAAGATACAGTAGGGGCTACATCTCAAATGGCACCCTATTCCCTATGGCCTCTGGTAGAAGATACAGTAGGGTCTACATCCCAAATGGCACCCTATTCCCCATGGCCTCTGGTTGAAGATACAGTAGGGGCTACATCCCAAATTGCACCCTATTCCCTATGGCCTCCGATAGAAGATACAGTATAATCTCCAGGGATAGGTCTAATCGTGTAAAGTATGTTTAGATAGGTGTAATCAACCAATGTAAAGTATGTTTAGATACGGGTAATCATGTAAAGTATGTTTCGATAGGTGTAATCATGTAAAGTATGTTTCGATAGGTGTAATCATGTAAAGTATGTTTAGATAGGTGTAATCATGTAAAGTATGTTTAGATAGGTGTAATCATGTAAAGTATGTTTCGATAGGTGTAATCGTGTAAAGTATGTTTAGATAGGTGTAATCGTGTAAAGTATGTTTAGATAGGGGTAATCGTGTAAAGTATGTTTAGATAGGGGTAATCGTGTAAAGTATGTTTAGATAGGGGTAATCGTGTAAAGTATGTTTAGATAGGGGTAATCATGTAAAGTATGTTTAGATCGGTGTAATCTAGAGCCAAGAGTGTTGATTTTTAATCCGAGGGTATCCTGATATTGACGTACTTGTTGAATTATGCAACAGAAGGTGACAACAACAGTAATGAATAAGTCTGTATAGACAGAGCAAGTGTTTGGTGGTCGCAGCCACACTCCACCCCTTTATGTTAATGTATTCATATATGCACACCCACATGGTGTATTTATGCAAATGAGGCACATTTCATTTTCTTTATTTTAACGCAAAATATTTTTTACATGAATTCCTGATACAACAAGAAAATGTATGTATGAGTGCATTTGACAGAGATGACATTTGACAATACATTGAATATCTGAATGATCACCAAAATCCCTGCGCTTGTCCGTGCCAGTAAAATGTTTACTGCTATAATTCAGTCAATATGTGATGCATTAAAAACATTTACATTTACATTTAAATCATTTAGCAGACGCTCTTATCCAGAGCGACTTACAGATTGGTGCATTCACCTTATAATATCCAGTGGAACAACCACTTTAAAAAACCATTCTAAACTTTTAGAGTACCTTCCTCCATTGTCCAATTGTTGAATTTATTAGAATTGTTTTTAAAAAAAACGTTTTAACAATTTTGATGACCGTTGCTAATATAACTTGGAACTTGAAAACATTTCACTTCTATGTGCAACGTGGGATGCTAGCGTCCCACCTGCGGGACACAGCCAGTGAAATATCAGGGCGGCAAATTCAAAACAACAGAATCTCATAATTCAAATTTCTCAAACATACAACTATTTTACACCATTTTAAAGATACACTTGTCCTTAATGCAACCACATTGTCCGATTTCAAAAAGGCTTTACGGCGAAAGCATAAAGTTAGATTATGTTAGGACAGAGCATCAACAAGAAAAACCACACAGCCATTTTCCAAGCGGGAGAGGCGTCACAAAAACCAGAAATACAGCTAAAATTAAGCACTAACCTTTGACGATCTTCTTCAGATGACACTCCTAGGACTCAATGTTACACAATACATGTATGTTTTGTTTGATAAAGTTCATATTTATAACCAAAAACCCCATTTTACATTGGCGCATGACGTTAAGAAAATATTTTGCCTCCAAAACCTCCGGTGAATGAGCACAACAATTTACAAAAATACTCATCATAAACGTTTATAAAATATTAAACTGTCATTCAAAGAATTATAGATAAACATCTCCTTAATGCAACCGCTGTGACAGATTTCAAAAAAGCTTCACGGGGAAAGCACACTTTGCAATAATCTGAGTACAACGCTCAGAAAACCAAACCAGCAATACAGATACCCGCCATTTTGGAGTCATCTAAAATCATAAATAGCATTATAAATATTCACGTACCTTTGATGATCTTCATCAGAATGCACTCTCAGGAATCCCTAGTTCTATTATGACAGAGGTGATTTAGCTCTATTATGACAGATTTGATTTAGTTCTATTATGACAGAGGTGATTTAGCTCTATGATGACAGAGGTGATTTAGTTCTATTATGACAGAGGTGATTTAGTTCTATTATGACAGAGGTGATTTAGCTCTATTATGACAGAGGTGATTTAGTTCTATTATGACAGAGGTGATTTAGCTCTATGATGACAGAGGTGATTTAGTTCTATTATGACAGAGGTGATTTAGCTCTATGATGACAGAGGTGATTTAGTTCTATTATGACAGAGGTGATTTAGCTCTATTATGACAGAGGTGATTTAGCTCTATGATGACAGAGGTGATTTAGCTCTATTATGACAGAGGTGATTTAGCTCTATGATGACAGAGGTGATTTAGCTCTATTATGACAGAGGTGATTTAGCTCTATGATGACAGAGGTGATTTAGTTCTATTATGACAGAGGTGATTTAGTTCTATTATGACAGAGGTGATTTAGTTCTATTATGACAGAGGTGATTTAGTTCTATTATGACAGAGGTGATTTAGCTCTATTATGACAGAGGTGATTTAGTTCTATTATGACAGAGGTGATTTAGTTCTATTATGACAGAGGTGATTTAGTTCTATTATGACAGAGGTGATTTAGTTCTATTATGACAGAGGTGATTTAGCTCTATTATGACAGAGGTGATTTAGTTCTATTATGACAGAGGTGATTTAGCTCTATGATGACAGAGGTGATTTAGTTATATTATGACAGAGGTGATTTAGTTCTATGATGACAGAGGTGATTTAGTTCTATTATGACAGAGGTGATTTAGTTCTATTATGACAGAGGTGATTTAGTTCTATTATGACAGAGGTGATTTAGCTCTATGATGACAGAGGTGATTTAGTTCTATTATGACAGAGGTGATTTAGCTCTATTATGACAGAGGTGATTTAGTTCTATGATGACAGAGGTGATTTAGTTCTATTATGACAGAGGTGATTTAGTTCTATTATGACAGAGGTGATTTAGTTCTATTATGACAGAGGTGATTTAGCTCTATGATGACAGAGGTGATTTAGCTCTATTATGACAGAGGTGATTTAGTTCTATGATGACAGAGGTGATTTAGTTCTATTATGACAGAGGTGATTTAGCTCTATGATGACAGAGGTGATTTAGCTCTATGATGACAGAGGTGATTTAGTTCTATTATGACAGAGGTGATTTAGCTCTATTATGACAGAGGTGATTTAGCTCTATTACGACAGAGATGAAAACCCAGATGGCTGTCTGTGGGTGCGAGCGTTCATTTGTGTGTGTGTGTGTGTGTGTGTGTGTGTGTGTGTGTGTGTGTGAGACCTATTACACCCCAGAGGTCAGCCCTGTCAACTCAGAGAGAGCACAAGGATTCAGTCTGTCACAGCCTCCAGTGGCATGTGTGGATGTGTGGGGTGACCCGTCAAATTGGGATCCTCTCTGCTCTCTAAGGCTGGTAGAAATTGGGAAATCAAGCTGCCAGAAAGAGGTTAACTATAACCCACAGGGTTTGTTTGCTGCTATAGACACACACAGAGGGAATACCTCTCCCCAGCTAGGCTCTGTTCAGTTCATTCATCTCCCTTATTTATCTGGTGTTTATCTATTAGTTTGGGGTTTCCACTGGATTTTACAGAGGGGTTTCAGACATCAACTCTGTGGTTGACTAGGAGGTTACAGTATGGGGGATCTGTCCTCTCTGTTACCCTGTAGACAGATGGTTTCCTGTCAGCTGACCAGAGGTGGTGCAGTACTGGGGTTGACTAGGAGGTTACAGTATGGGGGATCTGTCCTCTCTGTTACCCTGTAGACAGATGGTTTCCTGTCAGCTGACCAGAGGTGGTACAGTACTGGGGTAGGAGGTTACAGTATGGAGGATCTGTCCTCTCTGTTACCCTGTAGACAGATGGTTTCCTGTCAGCTGACCAGAGGTGGTACAGTACTGGGGTTGACTAGGAGGTTACAGTATGGGGGATCTGTCCTCTGTTACCCTGTAGACATATGATTTCCTGTCAGCTGACCAGAGGTGGTACAGTACTGGGGTAGGAGGTTACAGTATGGGGGATCTGTCCTCTCTGTTACCCTGTAGACAGATGGTTTCCTGTCAGCTGACCAGAGGTGGTGCAGTACTGGGGTTGTTACAGCTGTAGTACATGGCACTGCTCTCTCACTTTGACCCTGTCATGATACTGTCCACTTGCTTCCTTTGTGTCCTGTTTTAACAATGTCTCCACTTTTCTGTCTGGGGTGAGGAGAGGTTGTCTGTCTCTGTCTGCTCCCTATATAGTACACTACTTTTGACCAGAGCGTGTCAGTAATAGCTTTCCATTTGGGACGCAGCCATCATTTGTTTTTATTATACCTTTATTTAACTAAACAAGTCAGTTAAGAACAAACTCTTATTTTCAATGCCGGCCTAGGAACAGTGGGTTAACTGCCTTGTTCAGGGGCAGAACGACAGATATCTACCTTGTCAGCTCGGGGGATTTGACCTTGCAACCTTTCGGTTCCTTGTCCAACACTCTAACCACTAGGCCACCTGTCGCCCCAGGAAACAGAGACAGGACTTCCCCGCTGGGTTCATTAGGGTTAGCTTCATGTATCTCTCTAAGAGGAGAGTGATTTAACGACAACAACTGGTTGCAACAATAACATTTATGAATGTGAGGCCACATTTATAAAACAGGCCCTGGGACTTGACTCTTCTCACCCCAGAGAGACAGTTCCCTAGTGCCACATTTATAAAACAGGCCCTGGGACTTGACTCTTCTCACCCCAGAGAGACAGTTCCCTAGTGCCACATTTATAAAACAGGCCCTGGGACTTGACTCTTCTCACCCCAGAGAGACAGTTCCCTAGTGCCACATTTATAAAACAGGCCCTGGGACTTGACTCTTCTCACCCCAGAGAGACAGTTCCCTAGTGCCACATTTATAAAACAGGCCCTGGGACTTGACTCTTCTCACCCCAGAGAGACAGTTCCCTAGTGCCACATCAGAGTGATAATTGAATTTATTTCAGCTGCTGCTTTCATGAAGTGTTTATTAAAGTGTGTTGAGCAGTAGAATGATTGATGTGTCTCCGTGACAACACAAAGCCTGGCTCAGATCCACATCATCACATCCACGGGAGATAACATTATAATGAGGAAATGGTTGAAGGGGAATTATCTTTTAATACTGAACTATCTGATGGAATGCCTTTTTTTGTTGTTGTTAATAACCTTCTTTGTTCCCTCCCCGATGGGAGACAGAGAGAGACAACAAACAACCTAGGTCACGTCCCAAGTGGCATCATGTTCCCTATAGAGGGACCCATCTGCTCCACCCTGTTCCCTATAGAGGGACCCATCTGCTCCACCCTGTTCCCTATAGAGGGACCCATCTGCTCCACCCTGTTCCCTATAGAGGGACCCATCTGCTCCACCCTGTTCCCTATAGAGGGACCCATCTGCTCCACCCTGTTCCCTATAGAGGGACCCATCTGCTCCACCCTGTTCCCTATAGAGGGACCCATCTGCTCCACCCTGTTCCCTATAGAGGGACCCATCTGCTCCACCCTGTTCCCTATAGAGGGACCCATTGGGCTCTGCTCCACCCTGTTCCCTATAGAGGGCCCCATTGGGTTCTGCTCCACCCTGTTCCCTATAGAGGGACCCATTGGGCTCTGCTCCACCCTGTTCCCTATAGAGGGACCCATTGGGTTCTGCTCCACCCTGTTCCCTATAGAGGGACCCATTGGGCTCTGCTCCACCCTGTTCCCTATAGAGGGACCCATCTGCTCCACCCTGTTCCCTATAGAGGGACCCATTGGGCTCTACTCCACCCTGTTCCCTATAGAGGGGCCCATTGGGTTCTGCTCCACCCTGTTCCCTATAGAGGGGCCCATTGGGCTCTGCTCCACCCTGTTCCCTATAGAGGGACCCATCTGCTCCACCCTGTTCCCTATAGAGGGACCCATCTGCTCCACCCTGTTCCCTATAGAGGGACCCATTGGGTTCCATCTCAGTCTTTCACTCCATTAGGACTAAATATCTTTATATGCCTTTTAAAGAGTCACACATCACACCCAGCGGTATTCATCATAGAATCAGGACAAACGGCTTCACAGATGGGACCAAGATGTGGAGTTTTAACGTATTGCTAATAATATCGGTGTGAGTTTAAACGACAGCTTGATACAGTGTGTAGTGACCATGTCTTCCGTCGAAAGCCTTTCGTAGAAACAGTTAATATCATGATGATAGCAGCGGTATAGTGGACACTGACTCCTCCTTATCCCTCACACACACACAGACATGCAGTCATCACTTCTAACGTCAACATAGGTATATACTGTACACTACACACTTAGAGAAAAGGGGTTCTGAAAGGGTTCTTCGGCTGTCCACATAGAAGAACCCTTTTTGGGTCCAGGTAGAACTATTTTGGGTTCCATGTAGAACCCTTTGTGAAAAGGATCCTACATAGAACCCAAAAGGATTTAACCTTGAACCAAAAAGGGTTTTTCAAAGGGTTCGCCTATGGGGACAGCTGAAAACCCCCTGTCCATATACACACTGAGTGCACAAAATATTAAGAACAGCTTCTTAATATTGAGTTCCCACCCTTCCCTTTTGCCCTCAGAACAGCTTGAATTCGTTGGGGCATGGACTCTACAAGCGTTCCACAGGGACGCTGGCCCATGTTGACTCCGATGCTTCCCACAGTTGTGTCAAGTTGTCTGGATGTCCTTTGGGTGGTGGACCATTCTTGATACACACAGGGAACTGTTGAGTGTGATAAAACCCGGTAGCGTTGCAGTTCTTGACACAAACCGGTGCGCCTGGCACCTACTACCATACCCCATTCAAAGGCACTTCAATATTCTATCTTGCCCATTCACCCCCTGAACGGCACACATACACAATCCATGTCGCAAGGCTTAAAAATCCTTCTTTAACCTGTCTCCTCCCCTTCATCTACACTGAAGTGGATTTAAGAAGTGACATCAATAATGGATCATAGCTTTCACCTGGTCGCTCTATGTCATGGAAAGAGCAGGTGTACCTAATGTTTTGTACACTCAGTTTAGTCGTAATTTGTAAAGTTAAGATATGCATATGCAGTACATACAAAAACTAACAACACAACCAGTTACCATAGAGATAACATGAAGAACACCCAGTTACCATAGAGATAACATGAAGAACACCCAGTTACCATAGAGATAACATGAATAACACCCACTACTATAGAGACAACATGAAGAACACCCAGTTACCATAGAGACAACATGAAGTACACCCAGTTACCATAGAGGCAATATGAAGATCACCCAGTTACCATAGAGACAACATGAAGAACACCAACTACTATAGAGACAACATGAATAACACCCAGTTACCATAGAGACAACATGAAGAACACCCACTACCATAGAGACAACATGAAGAACACCCAGTTACCATAGAGACAACATGAAGAAAACCCAGTTACCATAGAGACAACATGAATAACACCCAGTTACCATAGAGACAACATGAAGAACACCCAGTTACCATAGAGACAACATGAAGAAAACCCAGTTACCATAGAGACAACATGAAGAACACCCAGTTACCATAGAGACAACATGAAGAACACCCAGTTACCATAGAGACAACATGAAGAACACCCAGTTACCATAGAGACAACATGAAGAACACCCAGTTACCATAGAGACAACATGAAGATCACCCAGTTACCATAGAGACAACATGAAGATCACCCAGTTACCATAGAGACAACATGAAGATCACCCAGTTACTATGGAGACAACATGAAGAACACCCACTACTATAGAGACAACATGACTAACACCCAGTTACCATAGAGACAACATGAATAACACCCACTACTATAGAGAAAACATGAATAACACCCAGTTACCATAGAGACAACATGAATAACACCCAGTTACCATAGAGACAACATAACACCCACTACTATAGAGACAACATGAATAACACCCAGTTACCATAGAGACAACATGAATAACACCCAGTTACTATAGAGACAACATGGGTTCATAACCCAGACGTGTCCTGGGGCTATAATCAGGGGGATAGTTCTGGTTCAGGGGTTCCTAACCCTGAGGTGTCCTGGGGCTATAATCAGGGGGATAGTTCTGGTCCAGGGGATCATAACCCTGAGGTGTCCTGGGGCTATAATCAGGGGGATAGTTCTGGTCCAGGGGTTTCTAACCCTGAGGTGTCCTGGGGCTATAATCAGGGGGATAGTTCTGGTCCAGGGGTTTCTAACCCTGAGGTGTCCTGGGGCTATAATCAGGGGGATAGTTCTGGTCCAGGGGTTCATAACCCTGAGGTGTCCTGGGGCTATAATCAGGGGGATAGTTCTGGTCCAGGGGTTCATAACCCTGAGGTGTCCTGGGGCTATAATCAGGGGGATAGTACTGGTCCAGTGGTTCCTAACCCTGAGGTGTCCAGGGCTATAATCAGGGGAATAGTACTGGTCCAGGGGTTCCTAACCCTGAGGTGTCCTGGGGCTATAATCAGGGGGATAGTTCTGGTCACCCTGCTCCATCCAGACCCCACTAGACCCCATCAGTGCCAAGCAGCAGCAACAACCAATCAGACTAACACAAATCCACAGAGAAGTGATACGACAAGGTCAATTTTAAACCAACAGGAAGTGGCTAGTCTAAGCTGATTATGTTTCTGTTTCTATTCCCAGTGATGCTTCCTTCCTATTTCCTCCCGCTGGTTTCCATGGAGATCCCATGTCAAACAGTTGGCTGTGTTTACCTAAACAAACCAATGCCAGCGTGGAGAGCAAACTACTCGTCCACGGTTAATCCTGGACAGATTTATTTTCTGATGAACGGAAAATAAACACCATGTGTGTCCCAAATGACAGCCTGTTCTCTAAACATTACACTCACAAAAGTTCCAAAAGAACAAAGACATTTTAAATGTCATATAATGTATATATTCAGTGTTGTAACGATGACCAAATGGTTAAATTACAAAAAGGAAAATAAATAAGCATAAATATGGGTTGTATTTACAATGGTGTTTGTTCTTCACTGGTTTCCCTTTTCTAGTGGCAACAGGTCACAAATCTTGCTGCTGTGATGTCACACTGTGGTATTTCACCCAGTAGATATGGGAGTTTGTTTTGAAATTCTTTGTGGATCTGTGTAATCTGAGGGAAATATGTGTCTCTAATATGGTCCTACATTTGGCAGGAGGTTAGGAAGTGCAGCTCAGTTTCCACCTCATGTTGTGGGCAGTGTGCACATAGCCTGTCTTCTCTTGAGAGCCAGGTCTGCCTACGGTGGCCTTTCTCAATAGCAAGGCTATGCTCACAGAGTCTGTACATAGTCAAAGCTTTCCTTAAGTTTGTGTCAGTCACAGTGGTCATGTATTCTGCCACTGTGTACTCTCTGTTTAGGGCCAAATAACATTCTAGTTTGCTCTGTTTTTTTGTTAATTCTTTCCAATGTGTCAAGTAATTATCTTTTTGTTTTCTCATGACTTGTGAACAGAGCCCCAGGACAAGCTTGCTTAGGGGACTCTTCTCCAGGTTCATCTCTCTGTAGGTGATGGCTTTGTTATGGAAGGTTTGGGAATCGCTTCCTTTTAGGTGGTTGTAGAATTGAACGTTATTCTGCTCTGCATGCAGAGTCTCAATTTGGTGTTTGTCCCATTTTGTGAATTCTTTGTTAGTGAGCAGACCTCAGACCCCACAACCATCACATTTACATTTTACTCATTTAGCAGACGCTCTTATCTAGAGCGACTTACAGTAGTGAATGCATACATTTCATAAATTTTTTTATCCGTACTGGTCCCCCGTGGGAATCGAACCCACAACCCTGGCGTTGCAAACACCATGCTCTACCAACTGAGCCACACCATAAAAGGCAATGGGTCCTATAACTGATTCAAGTATTTTTAGCCAGATCCTAATTGGTATGTTGAATTTTATGTTCCTTTTGATGGCATAGAAGGTCCTTCTTGCCTTGTATCTCAGCTTGTTCACAGCTTTGTGGAAGTTACCTGTGGTGCTGATGTTTAGGCCGAGGTATGTATAGTTTTTTTGTGTGCTCTAGGACAACGGTGTGTAGATGGAATTTGTATTTGTGGTCCTGGCGACTGGACCTATTTTGGAACACCATTATTTTGGTCTTACTGAGATTTACTGTCAGGGCCCAGGTCTGACAGAATCTGTACAGAAGATCTAGGTGCTGCTGTAGGCCCTCCTTGGTTGGGGACAGAAGCACCAGATCATCAGCAAACAGTCGACATTTGACTTCAGATTCTAGCAGGGTGCTGCAGACTGTTCTAGTGCCCTCGCCAATTCGTTGATATATAAGAGGGTGGGGCTTAAGCTGCATCCCTGTCTCACCCCACGGCCCTGTGGGAAGAAATGTATGTGTTTTTTGATCATTTTAACCGCACACTTGTTGTTTGTGTACATGGATTTTATAATGTCGTCTGTTTTTCCCCCAACACCACTTTCCATCAATTTGTATAGCAGACATGCCAAATTGGGTCGAAAGCTTTTTTGACATCAACAAAGCATGAGAAGACTTTGTTCTCCCCAAAAACCAGTTTTCTTTGAATGTTCAGTAGTCCACTCTCCCCTCAGTACCCCCCCCCCCCAACACCTGTTTTCTCTGAATGTTCATTAGTCTACTCTCCCCTCAGTACCCATCTCCTCTCTCTCCCACCTCTTCTTATGAACTATGTTTTGGTCCTTTCTAAAGTAAGTGGGAGACAAGGGACCTGCTTTTTTCTCTCTGTTGTTTGTGAACAACATGAATGTATAGCCCCACACCACCAGGTAACATGAATGTATAGCCCCACACCACCAGGTAACATGAATGTATAGCCCCACACCACCAGGTAACGTGAATGTATAGCCCCACACCACCAGGTAACATGAATGTATAGACCTACACCACCAGGTAACATGAATGTATAGACCTACACCACCAGGTAACATGAATGTATAGACCTACACCACCAGGTAACATGAATGTATAGCCCCACACCACCAGGTAACATGAATGTATAGCCCCACACCACCAGGTAACATGAATGTATAGCCCCACACCACCAGGTAACATGAATGTATAGCCCCACACCACCAGGTAACGTGAATGTATAGCCCCACACCACCAGGTAACATGAATGTATAGCCCCACACCACCAGGTAACATGAATGTATAGCCCCACACCACCAGGGAACATGAATGTATAGCCCCACACCACCAGGTAACGTGAATGTATAGCCCCACACCACCAGGTAACGTGAATGTATAGCCCCACACCACCAGGTAACATGAATGTATAGACCTACACCACCAGGTAACGTGAATGTATAGCCCCACACCACCAGGTAACGTGAATGTATAGACCTACACCACCAGGTAACGTGAATGTATAGCCCCACACCACCAGGTAACATGAATGTATAGCCCCACACCACCAGGTAACATAAATTATAGCCCCACACCACCAGGTAACGTGAATGTATAGCCCCACACCACCAGGTAACGTGAATGTATAGCCCCACACCACCAGGTAACGTGAATGTATAGCCCCACACCACCAGGTAACATGAATGTATAGCCCCACACCACCAGGTAACATGAATGTATAGCCCCACACCACCAGGTAACATGAATGTATAGCCCCACACCACCAGGTAACATGAATGTATAGCCCCACACCACCAGGTAACATGAATGTATAGCCCCACACCACCAGGTAACGTGAATGTATAGCCCCACACCACCAGGTAACGTGAATGTATAGCCCCACACCACCAGGTAACGTGAATGTATAGCCCCACACCACCAGGTAACGTGAATGTATAGCCCCACACCACCAGGTAACGTGAATGTATAGCCCCACACCACCAGGTAACATGAATGTATAGCCCCACACCACCAGGTAACATAAATTATAGCCCCACACCACCAGGTAACGTGAATGTATAGCCCCACACCACCAGGTAACGTGAATGTATAGCCCCACACCACCAGGTAACATGAATGTATAGCCCCACACCACCAGGTAACATGAATGTATAGCCCCACACCACCAGGTAACATAAATTATAGCCCCACACCACCAGGTAACATGAATGTATAGCCCCACACCACCAGGTAACATGAATGTATAACCCCACACCACCAGGTAACATGAATGTATAGCCCCACACCACCAGGTAACATGAATTATAGTCCCACACCACCAGGTAACATGAATGTATAGCCCCACACCACCAGGTAACATGAATGTATAGCCCCACACCACCAGGTAACATGAATTATAGCCCCACACCACCAGGTAACATGAATGTATAGCCCCACACCACCAGGTAACATGAATGTATAGCCCCACACCTCCAGGTAACATGAATGTATAGCCCCACACCACCAGGTAACATGAATTATAGCCCCACACCACCAGGTAACATGAATGTATAGCCCCACACCACCAGGTAACATGAATTATAGCCCCACACCACCAGGTAACATGAATGTATAGCCCCACACCTCCAGGTAACATGAATGTATAGCCCTACACCTCCAGGTAACATGAATGTATAGCCCCACACCACCAGGGAACATGAATGTATAGCCCCACACCACCAGGTAACATGAATGTATAGCCCCACACCTCCAGGTAACATGAATGTATAGCCCTACACCTCCAGGTAACATGAATGTATAGCCCCACACCACCAGGTAACATGAATGTATAGCCCCACACCACCAGGTAACATGAATTATAGCCCCACACCACCAGGTAACATGAATGTATAGCCCCACACCACCAGGTAAGATGAATTATAGCCCCACACCACCAGGTAACATGAATGTATAGCCCCACACCTCCAGGTAACATGAATGTATAGCCCCACACCACCAGGGAACATGAATGTATAGCCCCACACCACCAGGTAACATGAATGTATAGCCCCACACCACCAGGTAAGATGAATTATAGCCCCACGCCACCAGGTAACATGAATGTATAGCCCCACACCTCCAGGTAACATGAATGTATAGACCCTACACCTCCAGGTAACATGAATGTATAACCCCACACCGCCAGGGAACATGAATGTATAGCCCCACACCGCCAGGGAACATGAATGTATAGACCCACACCGCCAGGGAACATGAATGTATAGCCCCACACCACCAGGGAACATGAATGTATAACCCTACACCGCCAGGGAACATGAATGTATAGCCCCACACCGCCAGGGAACATGAATGTATAGCCCCACACCACCAGGGAACATGAATTATAGCCCCACACCACCAGGTAACATGAATGTATAGCCCCACACCACCAGGGAACATGAATGTATAGCCCACACCACCAGGGAACATGAATGTATAGCCCCACACCACCAGGGAACATGAATGTATAGCCCCACACCACCAGGGAACATGAATGTATAGCCCCACACCACCAGGTAACATGAATTATAGCCCCACACCACCAGGTAACATGAATGTATAGCCCCACACCACCAGGGAACATGAATGTATAGCCCCACACCACCAGGGAACATGAATGTATAACCCTACACCACTAGGGAACATGAATGTATAGCCCCACACCACCAGGGAACATGAATGTATAGCCCCACACCACCAGGTAACATGAATGTATAGCCCCACATCACCAGGTAACATGAATGTATAGCCCCACACCACCAGGGAACATGAATGTATAGCCCCACACCACCAGGGAACATGAATTGTTGTATACAGATATAAGCGGGAAGGAACAGATTCTGAGAGAGATCTCAAGCTGAATAGAAGCCTAGGGTCCATCCCAAATGGGACCCTATCTCCTGTATAGTGCTGCCCTACAGCTATGTGGGGTTCCATGCAGTTACATCATTACGTATGTAGAGCAACACTGTTTTCCTCTGACTAGTTAACATAGCTGAAGGGATGAACATAAAGTCGTGTGTGTGTGTGTGTGTGTGTGTGCGTGTGTGTGCGTGTGTGTGTGTGTGTGTGTGTGTGTGTGTGTGTGTGTGTGTGTGTGTGTGTGTGTGTGTGTGTGTGTGTGTGTGTGTGTGTGTGTGTGTGTGTGTGTGTGTAGGGGTGAATATAAAGTCATGTCGCCTGCAGGTTGTATTAGTCATTCAGACAGTCTGGTTCAAGGTTGAACTCTGAATCGTCTCTTTCTCCTCTCTCTGTCTTCTCAGATGTCCATTACACATGTCAGTGTATGTGTCCTGTAGTGTTAGTTGTTTAAACCCGTCTACAGTATCTCTCTGTCTCATCATGTGAGGTTCCATCGTCACCATACAGGCAGTGTCCAATGTCTTCTACATATACTACATGTCCAGTACATATAGTACATATCTAGTACATATAGTACATATCTAGTACATATAGAACATGTCTACTACATATAGTACATATCTAGTACATGTAGTATATATCTAGTACATATAGTACATGTCTAGTACATAAAGAACATATAGTATGTATCTAGTACATATAGTACATATCTAGAACATATAGAACATGTCTACAACATATAGTACATATCTAGTACATGTAGTATATATCTAGTACATATAGTACATGTCTAGTACATAAAGCACATATAGTATGTATCTAGTACATATAGAACATGTCTACTACATATAGTACATATCCAGTACATGTAGTATATATCTAGTACATGTCTAGTACATATAGAACATATAGTACATATCTAGTACATGTAGTATATATCTAGTACATATAGAACATATAGTACATATCTAGTACATGTAGTATATATCTAGTACATATAGTACATGTCTAGTACATATAGAACATATAGTACATATCTAGTGCATATAGTACATGTCCAGTACATGTCCAGTGCATATAGTACATGTCCAGTACATGTCCAGTACATATGTACTAGATATGTACTATATGTACTAGATATGTACTAGACATGTACATATCTAGTACATATAGTACATATCTAGTACATGTAGTACATATCTAGTACATGTAGTACATGTCCAGTACATATAGTACATGTCCAGTACATATAGTACTTGTCTAGTACATATAGTACATATCTAGTACATATAGTACATATCTAGTACATGTAGTATATATCAAGTACATATAGAACATATAGTACATATCTAGTCTATGTAGTATATATCTAGTACATATAGTACATGTCTAGTACATACAGAACATATAGTACATATCTAGTGCATATAGTACATGTCCAGTACATATAGTACATGTCTAGTACATATCTAGTACATATAGTACATATCTAGTACATGTAGTACATATCTAGTACATGTAGTATATGTCTAGTACATATAGTACATGTCTAGTACATATAGAACATATAGTACATATCTAGTACATGTAGTACATGTCTAGTACATATAGTACATATCTAGTACATAGTACATATCTAGTTCATATATTACATATCTACTTCATATAGTTCATATCGTACATATCTATTACATATAGGACATATCTAGTACATAGTACATATAGTTCATATCTAGTACATATAGTACATATCTAGTACATAGTACATATCTAGTACATATCTTGTTCATATTGTACATATCTAGTTCATATAGTTGTCAAAGGAATTTTTCTATCCAATGATAAAAATTAACAATCAATAAGCCTTGACTAATTCCCAAGGTTTGTAAGACAATGGGGTTAATAATTAGGCAAGGACTCAGCTTTCTGCAAAATGTTCGTACGGTTTATTCAGAGAACGTTCTGCCCAACATTAACAAAGATGTTCATTTTATCCTCTCTCTCCGCTTACGCACACAGCTCCACACCAACAGTAGATAACCTACGCACACACATACACACAAACAGTAGGTGAACAGTATCTCTCCCTTGACTTCCCACCACTGTTAATCACTATCCAGCGCTGTCTGTTCCTTTCCCCCCGAGATTAGGAGAACCTTGAAGGCTACTCCCTGTCTCTACACACACACATGTCTACGGTTCCCTTAGGCCCACTAATCACACACACACATTTCTCTCCCTTCCGGGCCTCTACTAGACCTTATGGAACTAACATTCAGTACTTTAATTATTCATTACCCATGCTACATAACTACTAATTAATAATGGATTATTGATTAATTTACCTTTATTAGATAATTCTCTTATCAATAGTACATATCTAGTACATAGTACACATCTAGAACATATAGTACATATCTAGTACATATAGTTCATGTCTAGTACATATAGTACATATCTAGTACATAGTACATATCTAGTACGTATCTTGTTCATATAGTACATATCTATTTCATATTGTACATATATAGTACATATAGTATATATCTAGTACATATAGTACATGTCTAGTATATATAGTACATGTCTAGTACATATAGTGCATATCTAGCACATATACTACATGTCTAGTACATATAGTACATATCTAGTACATAGTACATATCTAGTACATAGTACATATCTAGTACGTATCTTGTTCATATAGTACATATCTATTTCATATTGTACATATATAGTACATATAGTACATGTCTAGTATATATAGTACATGTCTAGTTTAAATAGTACATGTGTTGAAGACAATACACACATACTGTACAGTGCATTTGGAAAGTATTTAGGCTCCTTCACTTTTTCCACATTTTGCTACGTTACAGCCTCATTCTGAAATGGATTAAATAGTTTTTTTCCCCCTCATAAATCTACACAAAATACCCCTTCATGACAAAGCAAAAACTGTTCTTTAGAAATGTTTGCTAATTTAAAAATAAAAAACGGAAATATTACATTTACATAAGTATTCCTTGAGTATGACACTACAAGCTTGGCACACCTCTATTTGGGGAGTTTCTCCCATTCTTCTCTGCAGATCCTCTCAAGCTCTGTCAGGTTGGATGGGGAGTGTCGCTGCACAGCTATTTTCAGGTCTCTCCAGAGATGTTCGATCGGGTTCAAGTCCAGGCTGGCCGACTCAAGGGCATTCAGAGACTTGTTCCGAAGCCACTCCTGCATTGTCTTGGCTGTGTGCTTAAGGTCGCTGCCTGTTGGAAGGTGAACCTTCGCCCCAGTCTGAGGTCCTGAGCACTCTGGAGCAGGTTTTCATCAAGGATCTCTCTGTACTTTGCTCTGTTCATGTTTGCCTTGATCCTGACTAGCCTCCCAATGCCTGCCGTTGAAAAACATCCCCACAGCATGATGATGCCACTACT